>NC_143140.1:91460023-91772655 GCF_059928025.1 Delphinapterus leucas
GAATATTAAGCTACTGGTTAGGTACCAAACTCTTACTTAGGCATTTTTAAATGCATTGTGAGTAATTCAGAAAAGAAAAAGAACTGTCTTGCTGTCTTGAGGCTTATTATTCTATATCGGATGCAGAAGACTATATTATAGTATTAAGTATATTATAAAGCCATAAAATTCTATGGAAGGAAGCAAGGTGGGGGAGAGATGAATTCTCATAGAGGGGGTGACTTGGGAAAATATTATGGAAGAAGTATTTGAACTTTTCAGTTTCATTAAATTTTTATAAATTCTTTTTACTACCCTTAGTCTGTTTTCTGTAGAGCTCGTGGAATAATCATGGCTTATTCCTCTTTCTGGGAAGCTGTGGTCATCCTCTTTTACATGTTGTTTCAATTCCAAACCCTATGTAGAAGGCAGTCCAGTGCTTTGATCAGCTGAGTTCTTCAGTCTGAAACCTCAGAGATTACAGGTGGATCTTTATTAAGCTTCTGTATCCTAAAAATTATATTTTGAAATAATTTTGTTTTAATATGTTTAATATATTTTTATTGACTAAGTTAATTTAAAAAATAGATTTCTTAAGCTAGTACTCTTTATCCCTAAAGTACTTTTCCAATTTTTTTTCTAAATTACAACTTCTAGTCATGTTATTTTATTTGCTATTGTTCAGTCTTCCTTTTCCCATATTCCTACTTATGTCATTTCCTGTAATCTTCTATTACTCTTTGATTTTAAATAGAAGCCTGTTCAAACCATGCTGACATCAATTATGAGATGGTAGCTACTCTTCTATGTGCTATACAAACATAACACATTTAGAACTTACTTCTGTTTTACAGATGAGGAGACCAAGGTTCAGATACTTTGCCTGAGATTAAACAGCTAGTAAGTGGCTAGTAAGTGTAATATCATAAATTCCTTAGACTATCATCAAATGGATGTTAAAAATCATATTTAAAAATGGTATTCTAGGGCTTCCCGGGTGGCGCAGTTGTTAAGAATCCGCCTGCCAATGCAAGGGACACAGGTTTGAGCCCTGGTCCGGGAAGATCCCACATGCCGCGGAGCCTGTGCGCCACAGCTACTGAGCCTGCACTCTAGATCCCGCGAGCCACAACTACTGAGCCTGCGCTCTAGAGCCCGCGAGCCACAACTACTGAAGCCCGTGCACCTAGAGCCTGTGCTCTGCAACAAGAGAAGCCACCGTAATGAGAAGCCTGCGCATTGGAACCAAGAGCAGCCCTTGCTCGCCGCAACTAGAGAAAGCCCGTGTGCAGCAACGAAGACCCAACACAAGAAGAACCAAAAATAAATAGATAAGAAAATAAATTTTTTAAAAAAGGTATTCTAAAACAAATAATTGTTTTGTTTTGGATATCTATAGATTTTACTTTCTGAATAAATTCCCTCAGGAAAAAGTTTGTGACAGTGAACTACGCGCTGCCATTCACTTACTGTCTCCTTAAAGTTACCATGCCTAGACCTGGTGATGATTTTTGCTCGAGGCAGCAAGTTACCCTGTAGGTAGATTTGTCAAAATGTTCATCTTGTTTCTTGTTACGGTTTTGAGTGAAATAATTGTAATCTTTTTGGGTTTTTTGTTTTTTAAATATTTAACCTTTCTTGTCTTCTTAACATACTGTTAGTTGTAAAGTCTTTAAGGCAGAAGTGTATAATCTGAAGTCAGTATAGCTGAGTGACATTGAGTAAGTCAGGTTTCTGCCCATTAGTTTGTCATTTTTGAATGAGAAATAGGTATTATAATAATATCTACCTCTCAGGTTTAAAAAGGATTAACTTTATGGATATAAAATGCTGAGTACAAAGCCCTATATATGTTATTTTTTGTTAATAATATTAGCTGTGGCTTCATTTTTGTATCTCATGCTGTACTCTATCTAGTAAATATTGAATAGTTATGGGGCACTTATTGTGGTCAGTGCAAAGAGAGGGGAGGTGAGTGATTCCAGACTTCTTGGAGCTTTTTGGATAGTAATGTACATAAGACTTAAGTCAAAAGAACAAATGATAGAATGGGAATCTAGGAAACATCCTGTCTGAGAGGACCTGGAGAAATTTTCATTGAGGTGATTTCTGAAATTGGATTTTTGATGACTTGGGAAAGAAAACGGGCACAAGCAGAAATGATAGTCCTTTATATTTTTAATCTTCTTTCCTAAGTGTGCTGTCAACAAGTAAATGTTTCAATTTAATATTTTAAAACATCACATTTTAAAACAAATGGTTGTTTTTCTATGCCTTTAATAATCTTTATGTCTGCTAGATGGGGGAATGAATAAGATCCAGTACAAGGTTTCACATATGAATAGTGAAATGATTCTATTAATGCTATATGTGGAAGCATTTCATGCTTCCATGGACAGTAACTGCTTTTATATGAGTGAATGTTAGCGACAGAAACGCAGCCCAGAGTTGCCAGAGGATTTCATGCCAGTTCTTACTCTCGCTCTTTTTCTTTCTTTTTTTTTTTGTTAACATCTTTATTGGGGTATAATTGCTTTACAGTGGTGTGTTAGTTTCTGCTTTATAACAAAGTGAATCAGTTGTACATATACATATGTTCCCATATCTCTTCCCTCTTGCGTCACCCTCCCTCCCACCCTCCCTATCCCACTCCTCCAGGCAGTCACAAAGCACCCAGCCGATATCCCTGTGCCATGCGGCTGCTTCCCACTAGCTATCTACCTTACGTTTGGTAGTGTATATATGTCCATGACTCTCTCTCGCCCTGTCACAGCTCACCCTTCCCCCTCCCCATATCCTCAAGTCCGTTCTCCAGTAGGCCTGTGTCTTTATTCCTGTCTTACCCCTAGGTTCTTCATGACATTTTTTTTTCTTAAATTCCATATATGTGTGTTAGCATACGGTATTTGTCTTTTTCTTTCTGACTTACTTCACTCTGTATGACAGACTCTAGGTCTATCCACCTCATTACAAATAGCTCAATTTCATTTCTTTTTATGGCTGAGTGATATTCCATTGTATATATGTGCCACATCTTCTTTATCCATTCTTCCGATGATGGGCACTTAGGTTGTTTCCATCTCCGGGCTATTGTAAATAGAGCTGCAATGAACATTTTGGTACATGACTCTTTTTGAATTTTGGTTTTCTCAGGGTATATGCCCAGTAGTGGGATTGCTGGGTCATATGGTAGTTCTATTTGTAGTTTTTTAAGGGACCTCCATACTGTTCTCCATAGTGGCTGTACCAATTCACATTCCCACCAGCAGTGCAGGAGTGTTCCCTTTTCTCCACACCCTCTCCAGCATTTATTGTTTCTAGATTTTTTGATGATGGCCATTCTGACTGGTGTGAGATGATATCTCATTGTAGTTTTGATTTGCATTTCTCTAATGATTAATGATGTTGAGCATTCTTTCATGTGTTTGTTGGCAGTCTGTATATCTTCTTTGGAGAAATGTCTATTTAGGTCTTCTGCCCATTTTTGGATTGGGTTGTTTGTTTTTTTGTTATTGAGCTGCATGAGCTGCTTGTAAATTTTGGAGCTTAATCCTTTGTCAGTTGCTTCATTTGCAAATATTTTCTCCCATTCTGAGGGTTGTCTTTTGGTCTTGTTTATGGTTTCCTTTGCTGTGCAAAAGCTTTGAAGTTTCATTAGGTCCCATTTGTTTATTTTTGTTTTTATTTCCATTACTCTAGGAGGTGGGTCAGAAAGGATCTTGCTGTGATTTATGTCACAGAGTGTTCACTCTTTTTCTTTTTAAGCATTAGGCAGCCATTGATATTTGAACTTGCTGGGAAATGCAATTAGAAATCACTTGATCATTTTTGTCCTTTTATGGGAAACTGTTTGCATATATTTAGTTCAGTCTTTTCAGCCTTAACTATGGCATTATCAAGATCATATTTAGCTTCCCAAATGGTCATGGGTACTGTAAGTGGCTCTGCTCTAGTGAAAGTTTACTAATTTTGGTCATGATTGGGACAGACCAATATTATTTGGCCATAGTTTGGCCATAACTGGTGATACATAAGTTGAGTTTCAAAATACAGTAATTACAATTAAATTAGTGGAATTAATATATGAAAATTGGAATGAGGACTTAACGTGACAGATTTTCAATATTTATAGGAGTTAGGTGTTTCTTATGAAGGAAGAATATTGAGAATAGTCCTTTTGTTATTAACTTGGAAAATATTTGACATAAAACTTTAAAAGTTCTTTGAATTTAGCAAATATTTCATTGTGCTAATAAGCATTCGTTGAATGCTTGCTGCCTATAAAGACATTCCTAGATGATGATTTCCACAAACTGAATGTAGAAGTGTTCTAATTTTTATATATTATTAGAAAATAACTTGCTCTGAAAACATGATGGTTGATGGGACTCAAGTACAAGTTGAAATTTTTTTTGAAGTCAACTTTATAACTAGAGTCAGTGAGCAATTTAATTATGTATAATCTCCTTTAAGAAATGTTCCTCAATGTACGTTTCTTAAACTAATTTAAGATTGTATGTACAACTGGGGATAGTTATATGTTAGGCTTTATCACTTGGCTTAAGATGTATATATTCATAAGTGTGTTATTGGAACCTTGGTTTGCTTAAATATGTAACACTTTAGAATTCCTTTCTAGGTGGTTTTGGAGTATGAACTTTCACATTAAGAGCACAGTAGGGGAAGAAGTCTTGTGCTCATTTGCCTGACTACAAATGTATAATTAAAAGAGTCTGTCAGCAGGGGTTGGGGCAATCAGTGTGTTCTGATGCTTCATGTTATAATTACTTTGTTGTTCAAACAGATATTGTAATTAGAGCATAATTTTAAATTTCAGAGGTCAGTGACTTATCGAGGTTTTTGTTGTTGTTTTGGTTTTAATCAAAAACAAAGGTAGTTTCTCAAATTTTGAGAATTTTTTTTAATATTTTTATATCGCTGTATACAGCAAATGAAATGGATGATTTTTTTTTTAAGGTTTATTATTATTTTTTTGGCTGCATTGGGTTTTCGTTGCTGCACGCGGGCTTTCTCTAGTTGCGGCGAGCGGGGGCTACTCTTCGTTGCTGTGCACGGGCTTCTCATTGCAGTGGCTTCTCATTGCAGAGCACGGACTCTAGGCGCGTGGGCTTCAGTAGTTGTGGTGCACGAGCTTAGTTGCTCCGCGACATGTGGGATCTTCCCAGACCAGGGCTCGAACCTGTGTCCCCTGCACTGGCAGGCTGATTCTTAACCACTGTGCCACCAGCGAAGTCCCCTGAAATGGATGTATGCATTGTGTATTAAGACAAGATTTTCGTTTTCCCCTATTGCAAATTTTAGTGAGTGGAGGAATTGTGTATTAAGTGGCCACAGGTTTATCATTTTTGTGTCATTGAAATTTGATAGGCATTTCTCTCATTTAGGGTAAAAAGTGTATTTGTAGGTGTGAGAAATCTGTTTTACCAGGTACTTCTCTGCCAGTTGTTGATACTGTTCTTCATGTGACTTTATCAGGAATTCATTGACAGAGAAAGAGAACATGACGTGGAATTAGGGGAAAAAAAACACTAAATAAATTTACCAGATAATTAATCTGTTTCCTTATCTGCATCCAAATTCCCTACCAGCTCTAAAATTCTATGAGAACAAGATGTGCTTAAAATTCCACATAAAAAAATGTTTAAAGGTAAAATGGTGAAGTAGAAAAACTTCTAGAGAGTCAAGGCTTCAGTGTTCTGTTTCTGGCCCTTTCACTAATTTATGATGCTATTTTAAGGCAATTTACTTAATTTTAGGGCTCTCATGTAGGTGATGTCATGTTTTAGGAATTGGTTGTTGAGAGTTGCAGGCTCTAATGTTCTCCCTGATAGAACACTTCCTGTCTGTATGACTTGGGCAAACCTTATGGGCCTTAACCTCCTCATTAACATGTTAGTGAGAATTATAGGACCTCAGTCTTATGGCTGTTAGGATGACTGAGTGAGGTGATGTGTTTATATTGCTTAGTGTGGTACTCGACAAACAGTAAGTGTTTAATGAAAGCTTGGGTAGTATCAGCATCATTTTCATTTATGAATTTCTTTATCATCACGTGAGAGACTAAGAGCTACTTGACATTTATTTCTCTATAGTACATTTGCCAAGAATATAGACCATAATAAAGTATTATTGGTAAATGTGTCTATCTGTTTCATAATCAGTTATGAATGGTATTATAGAGCTGTTTTATATGCTACTGAACTTTAACTTATTATATAAATAAAGACACATTCCATTTCCTTGAATGCTGTCTTGTCATTTCAGACTCCCTTAAATAAAAAAAACACCAAGGTCATCAGTTTTGAGCTTTGAGCTTTATTTAAACACAGGAATTATTTATGAATAACTTGTCTTTGCTATCATTTTGCTATATTATATCATTTGTTATATTAAGATACAACTTTAGTCTTGCAGTTTTAAAAAGACTGACCCTTATTTACTCCGTTGTTCTGATATATTGAAACAAGGTAATATTGAGCTGATAGAATAAAGGAACAGCACTGTCTTGTGGGATATGAAAATCAGCGCTCATGAGCATTATGCTAGAGAGTCTGAGTGAGTTGACTAAAAGAGAAGTAAGAGAACAAGAATAAAAGATAAGGGGTAAGGATTTTCAAATGTAACTGGCAACTTAAATAGGAGGTCAAAAAGAAGCAGGCCCAGAAACAAAGATAAATGATCAAGGGAGACTGGAGGCTTATATAGGGAGACACAGTAATAGTGAATACAGGCGAGCACTGTGGGGAAACAGTTTGGTGTTTGATTTCAGTGATGCTCCCCAATAATAAAAGCACAGTCGTTCAATTCAGTAAATCTGATAGCTAAAGACAATGCACAGATAGCTATCAGTTATAGTATGACACACTTAGAGCAAAGGATAAATAAAAGTAAATATTAAAGAAAGCATTCTGGACGTAAGTGATAAATTGCATGAAGTTGTGGGTATCAGGATCCATGTTTGTGAATAGGCCAATTTATTGACAGCGTGGAGTGAATGTAAGCGAGAAATGGCACCTGAAGTTAGTATGGATTGAAATGAATGGGTGAATGTACAGCAGCCTCTCTGTCAAGGCAAAAGAAAGCTGATAACTGCCTTTCAGACTTTCTTCAAAACCAATTGGTCTTTGTCCTCAAGTATTAAAACTTCACACTGACTCAGAAAACTCATTCAGGGTCAATAATAGCTGAGACATAATTGGGGACTAGTTTGCAGAAGGGAGGTAATGAGCTGAACATGGTGAGTTGAGAGTGCTTTGGAGACAGTGACACACACATGTCAAGTTGGCAGTTGAATTTGGAGGTCTAGAAATAAGGACTGTGCTGGAAATGTAAATTTGCGAATAAGTGGATACAAAAAAACCCATATTATTATTTATTGCTGAAGATTTGGTGGCACATTATATAAAATGCTTTTGGTGGCTGTAAAACAGAAATTAAAATAATTTGTAATGAGCTGTTTTTTCCACATCAGTTTCTCAGCTGTTTATTCCTGAAATACTATTTGAAATATGACAGTAAAAATTAATGCCTCAACCACAGTTTCTAGGAGATAGACCATATTTGGTGTATCTCCAAGACCATATTTGGTGGTGTATCTCCAAGACCATATTTGGTGTATCTCCATTTTGCTGTCAGTCCTCTCTGCTTCATTTCATCCTTTTCTTTGTCCCAAATTATTTATTAAAGTGAGAAATTTGGGGAGTAGATTCTTACTGCAGGTATTCTGGGATATAGAAGTAGACACCCTATAATCTTACTCTATCTCTTGTTTGTTTATAGCTGAAAGAGAACCTTTATGGATATGTTTTATTGACTTCTGTAGTGTTTGCCAATTCCAGGTTGCCTTTATTATCTGTTTAAGAAACAGAAAGAAAATACAGGGAGAACTTATATTTGTAGTGAATAATTCCTAGGCTCAAACTCACTGTTAAAGGCATTAACTCTTCCTGAGTTAGAATGGTCCACAGTTGTATAAAAGTGGCTTCTGAGTGGAATGATCTTAAAACCTTTTTTAAAATGAAGTTTAATATGCTCATAGATTAAAAATATGTAATTCTGTAGAGCCTGATGTAGAAAACATCCTCTGCTAACAGCCAGCACCACCCACAGTCACTTCTTACTCTTGAAGAGATTCTTTAGGTATTTATTCTCTATTGCTGCATTTTGTGCTTACCTTGCTACTATCTCACTCTTTCATTTTGTGAGAACTCATGGGGCCCTTTCCATTTGGAAGCTCTTATCATTCAGTTTTGTTTTAAAAGTATGTAATACGTTGATGATTTTTCTCCTGTCTGCTTCCTTTTTCTTGGTGAGACATCAGTAATTCAGTTTTTGGACCTCTTGGACTAGTTCTCTAATTTTTATACTCTTTCTCTGCTGTTTTCCATCTCTGTCTTTGCTGCTACTTGGAGGGAGAATTCAGTTTTTATCTTCAAACCCCTCTATCAACGTTTTTTATTTTTACTATCATATTTAAGTTTCAAGAGTTCCTTTTTATGTTTTGAATTCTTTTCATAGCATTTTTTACTTGTTTCAGGGATGCAGTATCTTCTCTTAACTCTCTGAGTCTTTTTGAGCTTTTCTTCTCACTGCCCAGTGATTGCTTTCTTCAGGTGGTTTCCTGTTGTTGGGTTGGCCAGACTTTCCAGAGAAAGGTCTTCCAGTTTCTTGCCCCCAGTGTGTGGGCTGGCTGTCCTCATTCTGGGTGTGGAGTGGGAGAAAAGACTGGATACCTCAGCCTTCACTGTGTAAATGATCCTGTCAGCTGCCCATCAAAACCCAGTTCTAGAAAGTGGAACTCTTTAGGAATACATTTCTAGTCTTTTGCTAGAAATTAGGGAGTGCTAGATAGCCAGCTTTAGTTTAAGGATAGGGGATGCGGAGATTCAGCTGTTCCTTCAGTTTTCCAGTCTTAGCCCCACCCTTACCCCCGACTTTTACTGCTGCCAATTTCCTAAGCCTTTATGGAGGCTCTGAGTATAAGTTGGTTTCTTCTTGCCTGGGTTAGCTAAGTCCCTGACTACTTAGCCATCTGCTTTCTAGTTTCCAAATTGTTTCCTTTCCCATTTTCTTCTTCCTTATGATTTTGTGCGTTTTAAACTGTACAGTGTTTTAGAAGAATTTTAGGAAGGAGTGAAAATTACATTAGATACATTATTAGTTATACTAGATACTACATTAGTAGTATCTATACTAGATACTACATTAGATATTAGTTATACTAGATACTACATTAGTTTCACCTTTTTTGTCTATAAGTGTTTTCGAAACCATAAGCAAGACTTGTTTTGAAGCAAACATTAGGGTAGGTATAATTTTCTTCTATTTTTGTATTTTTAACAGGCACCTAAGTTGATGAATTTATTAAGAGTATCATTTACCAAGGTGTTGTACAACTCGAAAATTTATTCCTCCGATAAAGCACAATTCAAATTATACTGCAGCTTTATTCTTTGTTCTGTCATGCAAATAATATCCGTTCCTTTTTAAATCCTGTGACTTTTGTCTTCCCCATGTATAAAAATTTCTGTGGCAAGTCACTTAGGATTTTAATTTTCATTCTTAGGCCTTTCTAAAATATTTTGGATTATAAATGTTCCTCAGTTGTCCTTGTATTAGTATCTGTATGCATTAATAATACCACAAACACATGCTTTTTAGTGTCTTTGTCTACTAATTATAACATCTGTGTCAGTTTTAGGTTGATTTCGATTGATTGATTTTTCTTATATGTGTTTCATTTTTCTCCTCCTTTGCCTGTTAATTTTTTTTTAAGTTTTTTTTTTTTTTTTGATGAGGACCATTTTTAAAGTCTTATTGAATTTGATACAATATTGTTTCTGTTTTATGTTTTGGTATTTTGGCCCCTAGGCATGTGGGAGCTTAGCTACCCAACCAGGGATTGAACCTGCACCCTGGGCATTGGAAGGCAAAGTCTTAACCACTGGACCGCCAGGGAAGTCCCTGCCTGTTAATTTCTGATTAGATGCCAGATAGTGTGAATTTTACCTTGTTGGGGGGACATATTCCTGTAGTTATTCTTGGGCTTTGTTCTGGGACACAGTTAAATTGGAAACAGTTTGATCCTTTTAGATCTTGCTTTTAAGATTTATTTAGGCAGTATTTGGAACAGTGTTTGGACTACTGACTAATTATTTTCCACTACTGAGGCAAGACCTCTGTGCACTTTACCCAGTGTCTGTATATCATGAAGTCTTTCCCGTCTGGCTCTGTGTGAGAACCTGGCACTTTTACCTTGAATCCTTTGGCTAGTTGTTTCTCTGGCCTCTCGTATTTCTTCCCACATAGGCGCTGATCAGTGTTCAGTTGAATACTTGAGTCAACTTTGTGCAGATCTCCAGAGTTCTCTTTCTGTGCAGCTCTTTCCAGTATTCTTTTTGGTGAGCTCTAGCTGCTTTGGTCTCCCAAGACGCTAAGCTTAGTCGTCTCAACTCAGAGAGGCAGCCTGGCACCGTTCCCAGGCCTGCAGCCTAGAGATTCCCAGGCCAGGGAGCTGGGACAGTAATGGGTCTTACTTCATTGATTTCCCATCTCTCAGCCTCACTGTCCTATTGCCTGAGGTCCAGAGACTTGAGGACTGATGTTTCTTTTGTTTTGCCTGGTTTTTTTTGGTTGTTTCAGGTAAGAGAGTCTTGTTCGTGTTACTTTATCTTGGCCTGAAGCAGATGTCCCTTATTTGTACAGATGTAGAGACACTTACAGGTTCATTAAAATATAAACATACACACACACGCGCACACACACAAGGAACTTTATAAAATTTATCTATAAAAAATTGATAAAATACAAATTTTAGTGAGAAAATATCGTCAACAGTTTTCAACATAAAAATTAAACTCTGGATTTTAAAATTGGTTTTTATTGCCACAGTAGAGGTACATCTACACATTTTATATTTGGCACACAGATAACCCTGACTGATGTTCCCAGTTTCTTGACTCATTGACTCCTCAGGTCTGTCAGTTTTTCATGGTGTCCCCTAGGTGAAAAGAAATACTTAGTAGTTTTTCTTATTATTATTAAATAGTTTACTTCCAAACAACTTAGTTTATCAAAACAACTTAAACAGAAAAAAATTTTATTTTATTTATAAATAGCCACATTATTTATTAATGGGATTTGTTTTCCCTTGGGCACTGTTCACATTCTCAAACCTGGGAATCAGATTGGACACTACCACCCTGTTTTTCTGTTCCACATTGATTTTTGCATGAACTTGGCTTTTTATTACAGCAACCACTGAAAACCTAGCATCACAAAGATAAGACATCATCACAAGGAATATAGCATGATCTAATATTGATAAAGTCCAGTATTTTGAGCTAGAAGTTTGCATGGTATCTGACAGGCATCAACTATTGCTGTTTCCCTTGAAATTTCAAGTACCCCCGTGGTACCCCTGTGAGCATACTGTGGTATCTCTGAGTTTACTCCTTGGGAACACATAGATGGCCTACCATAGGTTGGTGTGCTTTGTTTTGTTTCTCGTTTCCCCTCACAACATTTGGGTGCATTTTCATACTAATGATATTAACAGAAAATAGAGGCAGAAGCGTATACTTTAAGAACTTATTTCTATCCCTATTGGCTGAGTTCCATAGATTTTTTCCTAGCATGGCATCTGCAAACATATGAGTTGTAGTAGAAAGCTGTTTTTTTATACCAGTTTTATTTTCTTTGATTGGAATCTCACTGTTCAGTAAATAGTAATCTTTAAAGATGAAAGTTCAGCAACAGGTATTGTTTATGTATGGTACCTGGCACTGAACCATATGCATTTATTTATACCATTCTTATATTTATTTATAAATTTTTATTGTTTTTAATTTTTAAAGAATTCATATTTATGAAATATTTATAAATATATTTGTATATTATCTCTAAAGCTTAAAGCAAGAAATGGTTCTGAAGTTATTATATCTTAGGTGAAAGGGAAGTATGGCCAACTCTACTTCTAAACCTCCCTATAGCTTGGCAGTGTTTTCAGCCTGGGGCTCACTAAGTCATTTGAAGATACCAAGGAAATGAAACGTAGATGTTCTCTACTAAAACTAGTATTTAAGATGGTATGGTTAAAGAGTAACTGTACAGTTCACTGTTTTCAAAGTAAGGTCTGTTAGAAATACAGTTAAGACTATTCTCACATTTATTCCTTGTTGTGATTATTTTTATAATGAAATGGTTCTATAATTACTACTTGAAATGCTTAAAACAAATGGCATTTGTCTTATACAGTAGTGTCTGTTGGCAAAATACTTTTCCTAATCTTGAATTCAGCCAATGTTATTAAAAGTAGTTGTAACGATACGGAAAAATTGGTGAATTTTAGAATGAAAATATTGGTTCAGTTCCTGAATTGGCAAGGTGTTCGTCAGTTGACCTTGACAGGTGACTTGCTTAAATTAGCCTCGATGACCTTGTATTTACTTATAAGTAAAATATAGGAATGATAACACGCTTTTCATGATAACCTGAGGATGACACTATACATAAGTTTCTTGGTACATAAGAGCACTGCAGGGGTTGTGATTGCCTTGTTCACTCTTATAATCTTAGTATCTGGCTCCATGCTTTTGGTACATAGTAGGTGCTCAACAAATATTTGTTGAATTAGCTATCAATACCCAGTAGTCTCACACTCAGGCTTTTTGCCAAGAGAAGAATTTAAAAGGTTTATAATGTCATAGCAAAACAATGCGAGCATAGCTTAATAATTGCAACAGGTTATTATCATGAAAGATGTGCTCTCTCTTTGAAAAGAAAAATTTGTAATAGTATGCTTTGTAAATTTTTTAGGAGGAGCAAAATCGAGGCAAGCCTAATTGGGAGCATCTCAATGAAGATTTACATGTACTGATCACTGTGGAAGATGCTCAAAACAGAGCAGAGATCAAACTGAAGAGAGCCGTTGAGGAGGTGAAGAAATTACTGGTACCTGCAGTAAGTAATAATTTCCAAATCATTTACTATAGAATAATAGACAAACATAGACGTTGCTCCAATCCTTAAATGGGAAAACCTGTTCCCTGTTTATTTTTTGTGAAGGGAATGTTGTGAGGGGAGCAAACTCAATTAGTGGCCTGTTTTTTCAAAAGTATTATTACCTTTGCATCACTCTATTATAGGGTAGGAATGTAGGTGCGTCATCAGTAAGTAGGGTGATGAAAGCTTTCTCTCTTTTTTTGGATCAGTTTCTCATTGCAAGCAAGTAATGGGTGTACAGAAGTCTGTACAAATTAATACTTATGTTGGGTGAGCTGTGTTAGTGGGAGCACATTATTTGAGTTGTCTGTGGGTTCCACGTACTCTCCTGGCATATATCATTGTTTACCACAGAAAGGTTAATGTTTCATAGTGAAATTTTCCCATAATATGGTAAGATTTTCTTTTAGAAAAATAAGAGCTAACTTTTACTAACGTACCAAGCACCATTCTGAGCACTTTTCACACTTTTAACTCACTTAATATTTCTAAGATAATAAAAACTATTGAAGTTCATACTTAGGGATTGTAGATAAGACACCAAAAGGAATTTTGGAGGGTGACATAAGAAAAGACCCCAAGGAGAGGAGTCACTGAGGCTGGAGAAGAACCAGGAGTGTGGAGTCCTGGAAGCCAAGAGAAGTTTGTTGCTGAAGATTGTTCAGTTAAGATAAGAATGGGGAGTTAACCATTGGATTTAGCAAGTAGTGGTCATTGGTGACCTTGCCAAACAGATTTTTGGATGGTGGATTTAAAAGCCTGATTAGCTCAAGTTCAAGAAAGAATGGGACAACAGAAAAAGGAGTTGAAATTTTTTCCCCTAAGATTTCATTATTTAAGTAAATGATCTTTTCAGTACTCTTGGCCTCTCAGTTCTTTTATTGCTTCATCTTCAGTGATCTTATCCTCCACTCCATATAAAGTGCATTTTAAATTTTAGTACTTTACTCATATTAAAATTTCTAAGTTGCCTTCCAGAAAATTTGTACCTATTTGTAGTCCTGCCAGTGTTATCTGAAAATACCTGTTTCTCAACACAGTCTCAAACCCTGGGTGTTACTAAATTTTTTAATCTTTAATCACAAAAATGTGAATATAATAATTCTCATGGTTCTTAAAAATATTTATATTAGATGAGTTTTTACATTAGCTTTTTGTAACAAAAATTCTAAATCTTCATGATCACATTTTGAACAGGTACACAATCCCTAGTTTCATATTGTTTCTGTGGGGAATATTGATTCAGTTTACATATCATTTACAGAATGAATTTATAGCTAAAGTATGGGATTACCTTTGTATTATTTCAGTATAAATGTTTCTTACCTATCCATGTAGAATAAATTCTTTTTTGGAAAGAGGTAGAAAGAGAGTTGTGTGTAGTTTAATGTTTTTGTGCCTATTATGTTTAATGTTATATAGCAAAAGATCTAATCCTGGCTTAAGGGACCTGGGGGTGTGAAGGGGAGAGTTGGTAGACTTTGTGCTTGATTTAAAATTTTATAATTAAATGTAATAAATATTCCATTTTGTATCTTACATCTGGAGATAAGGCTAATAAATCTCGGTTAAGGTTGTACCTGTGCTCCTTGTGACATAATTTTAATTTTTCTAATAATTTTGATGATTTGAATGTGTCTCCATCAGTTTACGTAACACCACACATAACTTAATGTTTAGAGTTCAAACTTTCAAAATTCAAATTAGGGTTTCAAAACAACCTTGCAAAGTAAGTTCTTTTCTCCCCATTTTTCCAGCAAGCACAAGAACTCAGAGAAACCTTAGCATTTTCTAATTTCACTGCAAAAGTAATAGGGATTTTGAGATGATCACACTTCATTCATTTGTAGAGTCGTAATGCTTTACCTAACAAACTTGTTTACCCTGGATAATACCATTTTTATTTCAGATGTTTCTTTGATTTCAGTAATCCGTTTATTCTAATCTCTTTTGTTTCTTAAATCACAGAATAAACCATGCATAACTAGAGAAGAGTCATTTCTTTTAGTTACATATAGTATAACTAGTCTGGCAAGTCTAAATCTGTTACCATCAAGTATCTACTAAAAATATCCTTTTCATTGTAGGTACAGTTAATCAGTTGTTTAATCTCATTTCCATAAATCTGAACCATACCTCCTCACATTCTTGAGATCTTCAATATACTCTCATAAGTACAGTGAAACATTTTGTGAAAATCAAATCATACTGATAGAAAAGGACTATTGAGCAGTGCCCTGATTTTGCTCATCTTTGGGGACTTAGGTCATCCTTGGCAGAGACCAACTGCTGAGGTATTGATAAGTCTATCTCCAAAAGTATTTCTTGAAGACATATATTCTTGCCAACCCAGTTAAAATAACCTGTCTTTTCGCTTTTAGTCTTAACCCATTCAGTTCATTCTCTCATAAGTTAGTACGAGTGATTTTTTTTTTTTCTTTAAATAAATCATATAAAGATTATCAGTGACTTGCTATTTCACTCCTCTGGAAGTGGGGTAACAAGTGAGTTATCTACTCTGAAATTCCTTATTGTATGCTGAAGAAATGGCTCTTAATTGTAAACAAAGTATGGGTAGTTGTAAAAATTTTAAAGTCAGAAAAGGAAAATGTTTATGAAATAATTAATTTTAGGACTTTTGATGGCTTCATATAAGTATAAAGTAAAATTTCACATGTATTATAAGTATTGGTTCTCTCCAAGTTAGCTTATAAATGGGAGAAAGACTTTTGAAGTACTAGAATGCAGTATAAGGAAATGAGTGAAAAAACATTATTCCTCCTAAAAAGATTATGGGGAAATCCTCAAACTGGTAGAATTTTACTGAGTATATAGGTAGAACATAAGCAAAGGTTATATAGGAAGAAACAATCATGTCAAGATTTGATACGGTAATAGCCTTCTCATTTTAAGTGAACCCTATAAGGAAATTAGTGTTACTTGGAATTATTAGGGATTTGTGATCCTGCATTTGTGATTTCTGGTTTTATGTAACTGCTTTGTTCTAAAAGTTAACTGGGTGGAAAAACTAGCTTTTATGATTCTTATTGGAGTTTTACAATATCGACTATTTCCTAATTTTAGCTAAATATTTAAGACAGGGTATGTTGATCATTTTTGTTATTAGGCCGAATTGCAATGTGCTGCTATATGCTTTTCTATAAATTTTTGTTTCTTTAATTAAACTTCTATGACGCAGTTACTAATTTAATATAACCCTATGATAAATAACTTCATAATTAGACAAATGGTATTTTTTAGTAGATTATTTAATTACTAATTTTATATATATAAACCTTAGGCTTTTAGACATGTGTGTTGAACTGGTTTATTATAATTAGAAAAACTTTCTTCAGATGACATTTTAATGCTTGTTCTTATTCACATCATAATTCTCACACTTTTCCTGTGAGCCTTTCAAAATAAACTGGGCTGTTAAATTTCTTGGCTGAACTTCTTACAGTCTTTGCTTAGCATTTACCTAATGTGCTTACAAATATACAGAATTTTGGGAAATTCACATCACTTTAACATAGATTTGATACGTACAGAGAGCTTGTATATTAAATTAATTTACTCATTTGCCAATTCTGTCATCAGATGTTTTTGTTTCCTTTATTCTTGCTACACTGATACTGTAATATGCTATAAATTCCCATTTCTTTTGCCTTTTGTAACAGAGTATCTAAACCTGCTTTTAATTAATTTGGTCTTAATATTCTCATGTACATATTAGGACAATTGATTAGTTATTGTGCAGGCCCTTGTGAACCATTTTAAGGACTTCAGCTTTTAGTCTAGAATGGGTGAAACCATTGGAGTGCTTAAGGAGAGGGGAATGAATGACATAATCTGATTAATATTCTATAAGGATTGCTGGCCTGCTCTGTTTAAAACAGAATAAAGAACACAAGGTGAAAGAAAGGAAGCTGTTGTAGGAGTCTGCAAATTGTGGCCCATGGGCCAAATCCAGCTTCCCACCTGTGTTTGAATAGCCCATGAGCTAAGAATGGTTTTTACATTTTTTAATGGCTGGGGAAAAAAATCAGAAGAATAATATTTGGAGAAGAAGAATATATCATGAAATGTGAAAATTATATGAAATTCAAATTGCATTGTCTGACAAGTTTTATTGAAACACAGCCATGCTTATGCTTATTCATTTACGTGTTGTCTGTGGCTGCTTCTGCGCTCCAGTGGTGAGTTGAGTAACTGCCACAGAGACCATATGCCCAGAAAAGCCATTTACTGTCTGGCTTATTACACAAGAAGTTTGCCAATTCCTGGACCATTGCATTAATTCAGACGAGAGGTGATGATGGGTTGGGCCAGTGTAGCCATAGCGGCGAGTCATGGTCTGATTGTGAGTATATTTTTACAGTGAAACTGGCAGGTTTTGCTAATGGATTGTCTGTGGGATGTTAGAAAGCAAGGCATCAAGGATGACACCAAGATTTTTAACCTGAACAACTGGAAGGATATAATTGCTGTTACCTTGATGAAGGATATGTTAGGAACAGATTTTGAAGAGATTACTTGGAACTCAGTTTTGGATCTAGTAAATTTGAGATGCCTGTTGGCTATCCAAGTGTAGCTATTCTAGTATTCTGTTAAGATTAACAAATACTTATTCCAGGTTGGCTGTATTTTAGAACACTAGGGGTACAGAAAATTATTTACGGCAAGATCTTTAATATTTAGGCAATGACATTTCCCTAACTGTATTTCATGAGATAATTTTCATAGGTATTTGGGGTAAAGGAAGCCTTTAAATATGCTAGTAAGTATTGTGAACCTCTGGTAGAAACCATTTCCAAATTTAATTGACCATCAAAAATTTTTTTCTGAGATTGTATTCACATCTAGCGTTACAGAGATACCTGTTTGAGAAATAATCTGGAAACTCATGATTTAAATACATAGGAGCTCTCTTTTTAATGCTGAAGAATAGTCATTTGAAGACAAGAAGGAAGAAGAGGTGCTTCTTGAGGAATTTTTTCCTTTTTTTTTACACATAAAATAAAAACTCATTCATTTGAAATGTACAGTTTGGCCCTTGACAACTGTATACAGCCACTTCCACAGTCAAGATTTCCATCATGCCAAAAGTTTTCTCTTACCCCTTTGCTATCAATTAACTACCCCCCCCACGCCCCCAGGCAACGACTGGGGTTAGTTTTGCCTTTTTTTCTATTATGATCTAAAAACTTTATTTTCCCCCCCCAGCCTTATTGGTATAAGATTGACAAATAAAAATTGTTTATATTTAGGATGTACAAGTGCTTTTTTTTTAAAGGTGTACAATGTGATGATTTGATATACATCTATACATTGTGAAATGATTATCACAATCAAGTTAATTAACAAATTCATCATCCCACATAGTTACTGTTTTTTTATTTGTATGATCTACTCTCTTAGTAAATTTCAAGTGTACAGTGTTATTAACTGTAACCACCACACTGTACCTTTGACCCCCAGAACTTACTCATCTCATAACTGAGAGTTTGTACCCTTTTATGGACATCACCCCATTTCCCCTACCGCCCCTCCCTTCCCCCAGCACCTGACAACCACCATTCTACTCTCTGGTTTTATGAATTTACCTATTTTAGATGAGTTTGCCTTTTCTAGATTTCATTTTTTGTGCCTGTCTTTCATGTGGCGTGGCTTTTTTGAGGTTCCTCCATGCTGTTATATGTGTCACTGGGTTGTTCCTTTTTATTGATAATTAGTATTCCATTTGAATACATAAGCCACAGTTTGTTTATCCTTTCACCTGTTGAAGTTTTAATTTTTATTTCTCTGAATACAAGTGATGTGGAGCATCTTTTCATGTGCTGCTTGAGAAATCATATATCTTCTTTGATGAAGTATCTTTAAATCTTTCTATCATTCTTTATTGTCTTTTTTTTTTACTATTAAAACAGTTCTTTATATATATTGGGAATACATCCATTATTGGACAAATATTCTAATCTGTGGCTTGCCTTTGTCTTGTGGTTTTGTGGGAAGGCTTTTAATTACAAATCCCATTTCATTCATAAATATAGAACTTAAATTTTTTTTTCTTTTTTTTGTATTTTTCAAGGAATTTGTCTTTGTCATCTAAGTTAAACTTTTTATCATGAAGTTGATCATAATATTCCCTTTTTATCTTTTTAAGGTATGTAGGATCTGTAGTAGTGTCCTTGCTTTCATTCATTATGTTAGTAATTTGTGACTTCCTTTTTTTTTTGATCAGTCCAGCTCTAGAGCTTTATTAATTTTAATCATCTTTTACTGCTACATACCAGTATTTGGTTTTGTTGATTTTTCTCTATTTATTCCTTTTCTGTTTCATTGATTTCTGCTTTTATATATTCTTTCTACTTTATTAGGGTTTAACCTTATTTTCGCAGCTTCTTAAAGGTGGAAGATTAGTGACTTAAGACCTTTCTTTTATACTTCTGAGACCTTTTGTTTATACTAAAAATTTTCTCTCTGAATAATGCTTTACCTGCATCTCAAATATAATATTATGCTGTATTTTTATTACTATTCACTTCACAGTATTTTCTAATTTTTTTCATGATTTCTTCTTTGACCTATGGGTTACTTCCAGATGTTTCCAAATATTTGGGACTTCTAAATTTATCTTATTGTGACTGATTTATAACTTAATTCTGTTCTTCTCAGAAAATGTTTTCTATAAGATTTCACTCTCTTTGCATCTAATTAGGACTTTTTATATTGCATCACATTGTCTGTTTTGGTGAATATCCCTTTTACACTTAAAAGCACATGTATTCTGCAGTAGTTGGATATGTATTTTATAAATGTCATTTAGATGAAGGTGGTTGAAAATGTTCAGTTCTTCTGTCCTTATCCATTTTCCCCCTATTTTTGTTAATTACTAAAAGAGATGTGTAAAGATCTCCATTCATTCATTGTAATAATATTTATGCATACTAGCGTGTTCTCCTTGAAGGCACTGAAATGGCAGACTAATTTGATGTGTGCACATGTGTACATGTATGTATGTATAGCTTACACAACCTATATGAACAGTTTGGCATCATTAAAAGATTTCACTCTTTATGTAATGGCAACTTTCCCCTTGTTTTAATTTTGAAGTCTTTGTCTCCTCCTCCCCCCCCAAATGCCAATTATTTAATGCAACACATTTTCTAGAGTGATAGTAACAAGCAGTATATAGGTGGCAATCAGTGTTCAAGAAGATGTTATAGAGGTTTACAGGAAGATGTCACAGTGGACTGGGGTATTTAGGGGAGAAGATTTCACATAGGTGGGTGAGACTTGAGCTGGAACTTCAAGGTACAAAGTTCCTAGAGACAGAGGGGATTAGTGTATATGCATTTTAGAGGTGGAGAGTTGGGCATTTCAAGTCATTAGAGTGGTAACAAATGCAGTAGGATTGCACAAATCATGCATGGTCAGGGACTGTCACTTAAACTCAGAACTTTTATTTCCTTATATGTAAAATTGGATTATTGTTGCTTACTTGTCTTAGAAGGACTTTGTAAAGGTAAAAATTATTATTTTAGTTATGTGAAAGTGCAAGACACATGTTCCCTCATTTCTTCTCTTTTTCTTTATGTTGTATGGATTGATTACCTTAGCTACATCATTGGCCATGCCAGTTACAAGCTCATTCCTGGTCACAGGAGGCACCATGCCAAAAGAAAGTGATTCTGTCCCTAACTGCAAAAGGCGCCCTAATTGCTAGTCCATGATCTCACCAATATACCTTTTTGCTTACAGCGGCATAATAAATAAGAAAATTGTAAACCGCTTAATGTTACTTAAAAAAATAACGTGTATACAAGTATCTCTGTGCCCCCACCCCCCCCTCACTCACTCACCGTGGGAGTACATCTACCGTCTCCGGTATCAGGTGCCATCCCTCTTTGAATTAATTCTCATTCTGTTTCGTTGGAAAAGAATACTGTTTCATCATTAGCTAAGACATATAGACGCATATCCTATGATCTTTTCTAATCTTCTCTGAAGGGACATAAAAAACACTAGAACAGGGGCTTCCCTGGTGGCTCAGTGGTTAAGAGTCCGCCTGCCGATGCAGGGGACACGGGTTCGTGCCCCGGTCGGGGAAGATCCCACATGCCGCGGAGCGGCTGGGCCCGTGAGCCATGGCTGCTGAGCCTGCGGGTCCGGAGCCTGTGCTGCGCAACGGGAGAGGCCACAGCAGTGAGAGGCCTGCGTACCGCAAAAACAAAACAAAACACTAGAACAGTGGAAGTTGGGGAATATTACTGATATAAAGACTGGGAAAGTAGAAGTGAGGGATACCTGCTCAAATGTCTTCTTTCTCACTATAATTTTTCCTTTCTTTCAATAAGAATGGGGGTAAAAGATTTCTGTTGGGGAGATGGAATACTAAACTGAAAAGACGAAATGAGTCACCATAGCCTGTATTAGAGAAATTAAGTGATTTCAGGCAGTTGAAATTTACACTGTCTCATAATTTAAGACCAGCTTTGGTACACAAGATGCCACTAGTCCCAGACAATTCGTAAAGTGTTTGTTTCACTTTCTTACTTTATGGGGGGGTATAAGTGTGTCTTTTTTTTTTTTTTTTTTTTTTTGCCTCTTTAAGTTTGTTTATAGGTATTTGAGGAGTTGAACATGAGTTGGTTTTGAACATATAGCTGATCTCTTTATGAAAGCATTTATAAACATAGAGCTCAGTAATATTAACCGAAGTAATTGATCTAGTAGATTCTGAGGAATTTCCAGCTGAGGATTTTGAAATTTAAAGTTGTTGCCAGTTATTTCAAGAATATTATGAAATTTGAAAAAGATTATTTAAAAAAAGTAACTTAAATTCACTTTTTTAAAAAAACTATAGTTGTCAATGTCATCATTATTTGGGAGAGTAGTGAAAAGTGAAGGGTCCTTCACAAAATAATTTTTTAGTAAGTTTGCTTTTCATGTTTCCCAGAGATTTGTTTCTTCTAGTGCTATCACCATTTGACTCATAGGTAACTGTGTATTAATTATCACCAGAAAATAAATGAAAAGAATTAAAGAGTAAGATAGGAAGAGAGGTAGTGACTCTGGAGATAGTGTAGTCTCATCTTGGAGTTCAAGTTTTAAACTGGATTGTTAATGAACTGATGGCCCTGCATTTAGTTCTTGACCAAGGGATCAGTAATTGAAATCTGTGGTATGATTTCCCTCCTTTTCATGTTATTGGGAAAGAAGGTAAGGTATTAAAAGACATCTAGCTGTAATGCACTTGCCCCTTGATAGAGCTGTAATGTGAGAGAGCATCTCTCTTATGTAAAGAGGGTGTTGCTACCATTTTCTGCCTTGCACAACTATTTTAATCTGGATGGGAGAACTGTCTAGGGACCCAGAGTACAGTAATTAGCAGTCTCTTCAGAGTGTCAGAGCAGAATTACCATTGTAATGGTTTAGCTGCAGGATAAAAGGATTGAATTTGGGTCTTCCTGTCTGCCAAACTAAATGAGTTGCCATGGGAATTTTTAAATGTGAGAGGCGTTTACGTAAAGCAATTTGGCGGGTTTGAATAAACTCATAAATTACAGGTTTGAAAGCAGCCAGTCCTTGCTTCCTCTCATATAGGCAGGACTGTATAGAAGGCTGATAGCTTCTTAAATTCTTCATGTGAATAAGCTGATCCATGCTTCCATGCAGATGATCCGATTACTATGGCTTGTCTTTTCACTAAATATAGTACAGTAAGCACATTTAAGAAAAGATATATTCTTCCAGATCTCTGGAGGAAAAAAAGTGACAACTCTAGACATAAATTTGCCTTCCTAAATTAAGTGTATCTTCAAATAATGCTATTAAAGTGATTGTTTTGTTTTAATAAACATTAACCTAAGATTAATTTTGCTTAGTGCACATAATATATATCTTACACTTGTCACATTTGTCTCACAGAGGTGAACATTTAAAGCTTTTTGGAAAACAAGTAAGGTACTTATACTCGTAAACTGGATTATTCAGGTTGCATGTAAATACTTGGCAGAGAGAGCCTCGGCTTTCCCTGTCTCTCAGAAGAACTGGGTTTTTAGTGGAATGACTTTTTAGTGAGAAAATGCTGCCGTAAATGCCTCCGGTGATGAACATCACTTATGCTTCCTCAAGATATCAGTAATAATAATAGTTCTTGCATTGGTGGTTTATATCCACCCTCCAGAAAAAACACTTAGTGAGATTTAAGTATTAAAATTTTTGAGACTGTAAAATATTCTCACGTAATGAATAAGTTCTTTGGGGGGAAGTCTGTTAACATTTTCAAGTCCCTAGATTAAAGTTTTGTAAGGAAAGTGAAAAATTGGTTGTTGCTAACCTTAGTAGCCTGTAAATGTAGATGAATTTTTCAAAAATGTTTCACAAGGAGATGCAGGAACGCGAAATGGTTGTTCAATTCCGATGAGAAAGTATAAAATAAATATTTTTAAAGTACAATAAATAAATTTTTATGTATTACTACTTAAGGTATAATTATCAAAGTAGTAGACTGATTCAAATTCTGTATTTCTAAGATTATTGTTGAACCTTAATAAATCAATAAAACTAGACCCAGTGACAGGGAAGACTTTATAAAAATTACATTTAAATTTAGAATACAAAGACCATCATAGAAGTCCAGAACTCCTGGCATCAAAATGGCGTTAGCATGTTATATGCTTAAGTGTAAGGTACTCTGATGGGAGTGGGTGTGTACTGCTTGATAAACATGATGAGAGAGAAAAGTATTTGCAGAAATTGAAATGTGCTGATTAATTTTTTCTTCCAGAGTGGGACAATTTAATTCAATTTTACATCAGTTTCTTTGTATACCTCACCAGAATTGCAGCTGTGTCATTTATTCTGCATTAGGCCAGTCACAGGAACATTGTTCCAACTAGAATTTTCACAAATAACTAAAAGCGCTGTATCTTTGGATAGATAGCAGTCCATACAGACAGGTTAAATTAAGAAAGTGTGACAAAGTGTAGATTTTAAGACTTCAATCACTATCAAACCAAAATTTTGTGAATCACTGAGCAGCTCTATGAGCTCTCTTTACTACCGTTCAGCCATAATGTTGTCTGGAGGTGGGTCAGGCTTTTTAAAACGATCAGAGAGGCTTTTCCCCAAACTTGAGGCTTCAGTTTAATGAAGTTTCTTGGTGATAATAATAAAATATGTCTTATCTACAAGTTCTCATAAATAAAGGCTTTGAGAAACATCTTCCTTTTTGTTCGTATAAGGATTCATTGAGGAGTAGCTTTTCTAAATACAGTATTTTGTGGGGGTCGGCAGTGTAGATGGCTTACAATTCGGAATGTGAGGTGTTGCAAACATAAAACGGGATCTGGGCTTAGAATAATAGGGCAACGTATGTTTATTTCTGAAGAAATATTTTTGCAGTTTATATGGGAAGTTCTTCCATTTTAATCTTGTATTCCATGCATCCCTCAGAATTTGCATGTTGAATTTGTTATATAACATTTTATACTTGCTTGTACCTGTTTGTTCTTAAATATTAGCGTTTCTATTCCATGATTAAATATGCTGCTCACTGGCTGGGATAATGCAGTTTAGTTTTTTCTCTATTTCCCTGTTAAGTGTATGGTATTCTACACAAATCTCTAAAATTAATTTAAAATATAAATATTTTTATTAAAGAATTCAAGTTATTTAATAGAAAAAAATAGGTGGGTGATTTCTCAGTGTGTCTTCTTCAGTTCAATTATTTTCATGCAACCCTTTAATTTGTTTGCATGCCCTTCTGATGGTTGGTAAGTAGCATCATGTTCCTTCTATATAGGTGAAACATTTGTAATCCATTCACTTTGTATTAATGTACTTTGAAATTGGATTGACAAAAAAAGTTAAGAAAACCAAATGCCCCATATTTTATTTAACTTGCTCTTATTTTTTGACCCTTATACTCAATTTTTCTTGACATTTCAAATGTTTTAGTGTTACATTTATAAGTAGAATTCAGATTAACTACCACTATGAGATTTTAGTAGTATATTAATGATTCAGATGAGCATTTTAGTATTAAGAGTGTCTCAGGTAAACTTATTTGGTAGCTCATCTCATGGCTTGAATTTTCTTCTGTATTTTTGATAGCTGAATTTTGAACATTTAATTTCAAAAGTGATACTTATTATTATTAATTAATTAATTAATAATAAGACTTCTCCTTTATGGGAATTACTCTGAAGCCTATATTGCAGGATTATGTAAGTAGATGTCTTTTGTTTTTTATTCTCTTAACCTTTAATGCCTTTGTGGAGAAAAAATAATCCTTAATGTATAAATTAAATATAAATGGATTTGTTTTTAAAGTTATGCCATTAAACTGTCATGGCATCAGTATTTTTGCTAAACTTCTTTGTAGAATATAATATCTCCGAGCAAGTTAGCAGATTCATGAATTCGCTTACTTTGTGGTATTATTTTATGAATTCTGTGAATGGTAGCGATATGCTCTGTTTAAATAAAATACCTTGATTACTGAGTGTAGCACCTTGTGGAATTATAACATACGTGTAGAAATTAAAAGACTCACTTAGTGACTGTCAGAAGCAGTTCAGTTCACAAACTTCTACTGAGAAACTGCTGTTTACCAGGCAAGAAACTGCTGTTTACCAGGCTAGAAACCAAGACTTCAATACACAGAAAGATTTCGATTTAGTAATATAAATGAGAATGGGACAAAACTAATGAGTTTCCCAAGTACTTATTTGATCGCTTGATACTTGTTCTTCAGAAATGTCATGCTCTCACTAAAGGTGGATACTTCCCAGAGTGATCTCTCTAATTTGTTTTTCTTGGGCAGTCTCATCAGTAACCATACCTCCAAGGACCACTGCCATAGTGATCATTTTTTATTATGCTTTTAATCTTGAACTCCAGATCACCAGTCTTTTCAGCACCTCCCCATGGATGACATATAGGCATCTCAAACATAACATTTCCAAAAGTAAAATCACATCCTTCCCTGTCTTCCTCATACAGTGATTGCTACATTGTGTTCTCTGTGTGGATGACATTAGTTGCCTGGAAGTCATATGTCCTTCATTCCACCTCTGCTTTCCCCCAGGCCCCCACTCCTTTCCACATACTTCCTCATCAAGTTCGGCTTCTGCCTCTTAATAGCACGTGACTCTTACCTTTTCTGTTTTCACTATTGGGCTAGATCCACTGGTACTCCCTCCTAGTTGCAGCTAGAGCTCACTCTCTTTTTTCCTGTCCTTTTCTTCTTCTTTCAGTTTTGTTGAGATATAAGTGACATACAGCACTGTAAGGTGTACACATAATGATTTGACTTACATCATGAAATGATTATCGCAATAAGTTTAGTGAACAGCCATTGTCTCATACGGATACAGAATTAAATAAACAGGAAAATATATTTCCTTGTGATGAAGAACTCTTAGGATTTTCTCTTTTAACAATTTTCATATATAACATACAGCAGTATTTATATTTTTCATGTTGTACATCACATCCCTAGTACTTATTTATCTTATAGCAGGAAGTTTGTACCTTTTGACTGCCTTCATCCAGTTCCCCCTTCCCCTACACCCCGCCTCTGATCTCTTTTTCCATGAGTTTGTTTTTTGAAGTATAAGTGACCTACCATCTTATATTAGTTCCTGTTACACAACATAATGATTTGATATTTCTATACATTTCGAAATGTTCACCACGATAAGTCTAGTTACCATCTGTCACCACACAAAGACATTACATAGTTATTGACTGTATTCCCCATACTGTACATTTCATACCTGGGACTCATTTATTTTGCAGCTCAAAGTTTGTACCTCTTAATCGCCCTCACCTATTTCTTTCTGCCACTGAATCACCTGTTTGTTCTCAGTATCTGTAACTCTCTTTCTGTTTTGTTATGTTTGTTCATTTGTTTTGTTTTTTAGATTCCACAGAGCTCTCTTTTTAATATATAGAAGCACCGTCACACTCCCTGTTACACGTTTGCAGTGGCTTTCTGTCACTGCATGGTAAAAATGAAAACTGTTTAGCATGGCATTCATAGCTCATCTCCAGCTGGTGTGTACCTAACTTTGTTTCATGTTGTTTCTCCTTTACCCACTTATAGTCCCCCCTATATTAAATAACTTAAAGGTCCCAGAACACTCTGTTTATTTGGTGTATTATAGTGATCTCTGGAAGTGGAGGAAGTGGATAGTAGGTTTCATAGTAGAAACTAAGATGGGAAAAGGCTCAGGAAAAAACCACAAGAAAGTTTTCTCTTAAATACTCCACGATTTAAAACTTCCAGTGAAAGACCAGCAAATAGGAAACTTTTTCCCTGAAAACACTACACAGTACTTGTCAGGTTTTTTAAACAAGTACATATTAATATGCAATAGTAGTAGTGTTTCACTTTGTTATTCATAACGTCTTAAAGAAAAAGTTCTATTCTTTTTTAATCTCTAACACATTACTGTTTTGACAGGTGTGTTAAGCATCTGCTTATGTTCATTGAACAAATGTTTACTAGTATTATAGATGCTAGGAACCTAATAATGTAGTTGTTTTTTGAAATTAAGGTATGCAGTCTAGTCTGTTCTGCAACAAATGAAGAGGTGTGCTCCAAATAATAATCAGAACTTTGGTTATAAAAAAAACTTCTGATTTATAAAAGGTTTTTCATGGGAAATTAGGAGAATTTCAAACTTGCAATAACAAAGTTATTTTTTCCTGTGAGAATTTCAGTAATCAAAAGATTTTTGAAAAAGCTATAAATCTGGTACTGTAGACCCAGATTATAACAGGACAGATCCAGAGTTGATTTACTTCTAACTCTGGGACCAGAGCCATTGCCTTTTTACATTTAGCAAATTATTCCTTAAGTATTTATACCAAATATTTAAAGCATCGAGCATCCCAACATAAAGCTCCTGTTGCCTATGGAACGTCAGTCAAATTTTTACCAATAGCGGCTTTGCCTGTATGTATGTTATTCTCTAATTCATTGCTTTCTATTTTCATTTCTTATCATGAAAACTCATGTTAGAAAAAATACCATTTTCTGTCTGTATATTAATACCAGTGGTAAGAATTGTGCCATCCCTCAAAATAATCATACAAAACTGAAGCACTAGAGCTTGTTGAGGAGAAGAAATACTTCTGTAGTTTAAAAACCAAGTAAAGCAGTGATTCTTAGATTTGATCATGACTATAGTTACAAGCCAATTAAAGTGTATTTGAACCACTCAGTCCTTTGTGGGTATTCCTAAATTAAAGAAATGCATTACAGCAAATTCTTTATAAAGCATACATCTTTTACATGAACCCAATTTTAGGTACTGATTTTTGTAAATTAGAAGTATTTGAAATATAAAATCTGCTAATGGAATCTAACATATTTAAGAGTATACTAATTTTATATATGTCTGGTATTTTCCATACTAAAAAGAAAACTTAAAGTACAAGTAACTTTTAAGAACTGTATATTGTACATACATGTGATACATACATATATATTTTACATGCACATGCGCGCGCACACACACACACACACACACACACACACAAAAGCAATCAAAACAAGCAATATTCGTACTCCCTAATCTTTCTTTGTTGTTACTGGACTAGCTTGTCAGGTGAATGCTGCCAGGCGCAGAAAAAGTGATCATCAAGTTTACCTTATACATAACCTTTTTAGTGAACGACAATATTTTTGTAACAATCTTAGCAGATGGTCAGTTTTCATGGGAAAAAAAGTGGGGAAATCACAGCTCTCTAATGCCTGAGAAAAAGCCCAATTTGAAGGAATTGTTCAAGGAACTCAGTGGCATTATTCCCATTTGGTTAGCAATTGTTTTGTTTAGATGTTCTAAAAAATAAAACCAGGTTATTGAAGGTTCCATAAAATGAATACCCATACCTTTGTGTAACCATGTACATTAGAAAAGCCTTTTTAGGACGTAGTTTAACGTTGTGTGCATCTTCTGGAATGAAGAGGGGATTAAATAAATGCAATTCATCTTCATGGTATTTATTCAAAAGAAGTAGTCCCCCATCAGGAGAGCAATTTATAACAGTTTTCTTTTTTCTTTTTGAATTTTTTTTTTAATACAGCAGGTTCTTATTAGTTATCTATTTTATTATAACAGAATTCTTTATAAAACAGAAGGTTAATGTTGAGCGCTAGGGAACCATTAAACACCACCTGACACACATACAGTTGGTTTTACCCTCTAACCATCTCTCACTCCTATTCTTGTCTCTCCATCCCCACTGGAATTACCTCAGTTCGGATATCATTATGTGTTGCCTGGGTTAGGAACCTATAATTGCCTCTTAATCTTGATGATCTTGCTGTATTTTTCCAAATATTCTCCTTATTGAAGCTAGGGTGATGCTTCTAAAATAGAAATCTAATCATGATTCTCCTTAGGTTAAAACACTTGGATGACTTCTAATTACTCCCAAGAAGTACGTCCAGTTGCTTGAGCATGACTTATTACCTTACCAGCTTTACTATTTATTTCATACTCTTGATTCTAAATTTTTGAACATGTTCTTTTTTTCAGAACCAACTTCATTCTTTCTCCCCTCTTTAACTCTCACTCATCATTTAGGTCTCAAATTGTTACATTATTATGTAACGATACCCCAAAGCCTTCCCTCTCTGTTCATCACCAGCCCAAACTTCATTCAGCACCGTTGCAGTGTGTTTCTGGAAGGTCCTTATTGTCAGTTATTTCTCACTGCTTAATATTCTGCTTCCAGCTCCTTTCCCCAGTCCCCCCGCCCCCGCCCCCACCCCCACCCCCACCACCAGTTTCCAAGAGGGCAAACTATTCGTTAGTTAATAAAACCTGTCCAAGAGATAGTGTTTCAGTAAACATTTATATAATGAATATAATGTTTTAGAATTTCAAGGACTATAATACAAAAAATGTTGGTAGAATATTTCATAAAAATAGTAAGATATAAAATTGAATAACAAATATTAAAGGAAAAATTCCATTCATAATAAGACTTATGTGGGAATAAAAATGCTGTTTTCCTAGAGCGGTAGATTATGGGTAATTTTAAAATACAATTTTAAAGCAACATAGAAGCACCTAGATTTGAAAAGACAATACCTAAGTCAATTTGTTTGTAAGTCCCAGTGACTTCAGTGTTTTCTGCTTTCAGTTCCTGGGTATATCCTACTAAACAGACTAATGATCCTGTCCTTGGTAGCTTAAGATGGTACTGTTTTCTCCCTCCTTGGTGGAATATCATTGGTACCTTTTACAAAATAGATCAGTTTAGTGTGTTTGGAAAGAAATCTATTGAGGCAGGTGCCTCCCTTCCCTGTTTTTTTTCCTCTTTTCTTTTTTCTTTTTTTTTTTTTTTTTTTGGCTACACCGCGCCACATATAGGATCTTAGTTCCCTGACCAGGGATGGAACCCATGCCCCCTGCATTGGAAGCACAGAGTCTTAACCAATGAACCGCCAGGGAAGTCAGTGCCTCCCTTCTTGATGAACTCATCAGGTGTTACAGGGAATTCCTTGGCAGCCTGAACATACCTGTTCCATTCCCAGCACATCTGTTGACATTATGTACATTTAAACATTCAGCCAAGACTTGAGGTCACAGCACACAACTGTCATCTATGACTTACAGTAAGTTCCATCTGCTCTTTGAAGAAAGAACTCTTGGGTTTCTTACAATGCTTTCCGGCATTTATATTTTTTTCACCACTTTTCAGTTTTGTTTCTATTGATAATTTTGTTACTAAACCTTTATGGGTTCATTATTGGATACGGTGTGATTTTTACTGTTCATAAAACGCCTCAAAATACAGGGTAAACATAGCAGCCACAAAGAATACAGGAAGAGCCCAAACCCAAAATGACCATGCATAATCAGCTTGCTTAATTAAGGAGAGTGGTTTTATTGGTTTACTGTAAAAGTTAATAAGGTTCAAATCTCTTAAGTAGAGGAACTTCCTAGATTGCTTTCCTCTAAGGTATGGTGTACTCTAGCACAACAGCTGTTCCACTCACAATTGGTCTTGCTATAGAAGAAAAGTTTTCTAAGGCAAGTTCAGTCAACTGCTGTACTTAACTTTCCCTGATTTATTTTATGCCTACTTTAAAATGAGGTTTTTAGATTGCTATGTAGATAGCTTCCCACTTAAGAAATAGGAGAGTATTTGCAATTTACTTCAGAGGTAAAATATTTTTCATCCCTAAAGGAATGTGTTGTTTACATTCCAAATTCTATTTATTGTTATTTGGTTCTTCAAGTGTGACTAAAGCGAACATGGCTTTCTCACTCTCACGGGATGGCTGAGTATAAGAAGTATTCAAGTGCTTTTCTCACATGGCAGCCAAATTCCTATCTTTTGTTTAATTTTACCCTAAAGTGCAGCCAGTGGAAGAGATAATACTTGTGTTATATACCTTACAGAGTTATCAAGAGGATTAAATGAGATAAGAAAGGTTAAATTCTTTATAAACAGATAAAATAGAAACTGTTATTCAAATCCCAGGGGGAAAAAAAGTCTTTTAAAAAATGAAATACTTAATTAGCTTAATTATTTTTTTCTGACCAAGTAAAACTGATAAATGTCTCAACAATCTGCAACAAAAATTATAGTGCAAAAGACAGTCTGATCTGCCTTCACTGCCTTTGCTGCTCCTGTGCGTCAGAGAGGTCAGATGCTGCCAGCTGGCATTTGAAGAAATTACCAACCTTTCTGCCTTCCCTGCTTTGTTTTCCCTTGGCCTTAATTTAGTTCAAAGTTTTAGTCAACTATTTATAATGAAGGTATACCTTTAGATAGCTTATGAAGCAACAAAGAAAAAAAGTTAACGTGGGAGTCGACCAAAATTAAAGGCCTCAGGTGTGTCACCATAATGATTATATCCAAAAATAGTTTGAATATAAGGAAAACTGGCAGTGGTGACTTCAGATTGCTCTAAGGACCAAGTAGCTTTCTGCCTCTGCTCTCCTTTGAGGTCATTAGACTGTGCTTGATGGCTCAGAAACGTAATGAATATCTTCTAGTGAAAAATGGGTTACTTTAAAGAATCCCTGTAGAAGATTGACATTATACTGTAAGTCTTTCAAGACCATTTGGGGTGAATTAGTAGTTCTAACACAGATACTCATAGGTGAGTTTAGTTCTCATGGTTAACCCCCTACAATTGTGCATCACATTTTGTCTGTATACCGTTGTATGTATTCTAGACAGTCCGTGGTTATCATCAGATCCTCAAAGTGATTTGTGATTCTTTCCCCATACTTTTTCATCTGGTCTTCCACTACACCCTGTGTCAGCTTCTGTCATAGTATATTTTTGCCTACTCCTCTTGTATACCTCTCACAGCAAATAGATTTTTAGACCCTGTCTTCAGGTTCTCACTCTTCATCTTCTGCTATAGGATAAGGCTCTCTTAAGCTCACAATTTGTAGTTATCCTTTCTTCTATTGCCCCAGCCATATAGTTTGATAAAGTCCACCTACAATACAGTCAACTTTAGAAGTCTTTTGTTTTTTCCTATAAAATAATGATGTGGCTCTATCATTATTTATGTTTATTTTTATATCTGCTATCATTATTTATATCTACTATCATTATTTATTTATTACTCATACTAGTATGTAGCCTGAGTTGTGGATCATAGAAATCTTTCAAAAGTTTGTCATTTCTATTAAGCTTACTATAAAAAATATTTCAAATTGTATCATACTATATTTCACATAGAAAGGAATAAATGCTTTCTAGTAGACGTGGCTTTTCTTTTCCGAGATCATCACTGCTTTGAGATGAATCTGTTTATAGCTTGTCAAAAAAAGACAGAATGTATTACCCTAAGGTAAAAGTGTTCGTTAGTTTTATAAAATGTAGTTTATGTAGTGTATGGAGCTTTGTATATATGTGTTTGTCAGTGAGTGTGTGTGTTTGAGTGTTTTAAGCTTTTCTGATTAAATAAAATGCCTCATGCTTTTTCTCTGCCTTACCTTGCTTTATCTGTGTTAAGTTGTTGCTGCTGAACCAGGTGTTGTGATTAAATCGGAGTATATTGCATAGTGTAATTAATGGGAAATAGAAAAATACATGACAAGATTTCTTTCCCCTTTACTGTGTCTCTAACATTTTGACCCATGGATTTTTCAGTGAAACGGCCTTTTTTGCATACTATTTGAACTAAGGGCTTGCTTTGTAAAAGATGAGCAGGCTCTGTTGCCCAAGTGAAGTAATGACGTTAATTTGACTTTGCCTCTCCACCTAAGTATAGGAGTTCCGATACATCTTTTCGATATTGAATTTCTGTAACGATTCTGGGAATTTCTGTAATGTACTTCGATCTGTGAATATCATTTTTTTGGTGTGTTGGACTCATTAGCAGAGTATCTGTATCGTAGTAGGTGCTCATTAGCCTCTGTTAACTGAACAGTGAAGACTGGGAAAAGGAAGGAACATGAATCAAGGAACCTTTAAATAATCTAAAGAAATAACAGATCATCATAGAGTGTACTTAGATTTTTGACACAGAATGAAGTTGGTGTTATAAAAGGAGAGGAAGCTGATGTGGCCATAAATGCCAGGCGGGGAAATTCAGATTCTGATGAAGCAGTGCTGGGGAGCCAATTCTTTATCAGGAAAACAGAAACCACGCTAGGTATTTCAACAGAGAGAATTAATAAAGTTATTGGTTAAGTGGGTGTTGAGAACTAAAAACGGAGAAAGGAGATAAGAGTGTAATTCAGATTTAGAAACTCCGGGAAGCAGCTATTATACCAGGGCTGGGAGATAAGAGAGAAAATGGTACTGTTATTAGATCTTAAGACATTTTGAGAAAATTCTGTGCAGAGGGAGAACCTCTGACAAAGTGGTGCCACTTGGCTGGTGATAGAATCTCAGTAGCTCAGAAGAGTGGCTACACTGGTTGTGGCTGAGGGCTGGGGATGCTCAGCGAAGCCAGTTCTAGAAGCACTGGGAGAGGAGTGTGGGGCCTGCAAACAGCTGACCCTGGCAAGGTAGGTGCAGAGCTGAGAACAGCTGGCGCCGGAGGGAGCGGCGTTCCTTCTCCCCTCAGCCAGCTCTTCATTCTCACTTTAATGCCCCTCACTTGGATAGAGCCTAACAAACCAGCTGGCCTAGAAGATATAGAACTATATAGAGTTCTAGACCCAGCATTTGAAAGCATATAGCAGGTCAGCTTGAAATTTAATAATTGCTGTATCATCTTGGAGAAAAATGTTCTGAAAATGGTGTGGGAGATAATTTTTCTACTCGCTTTTTATAGGCTAAGTTGAAAAGTAGACCTCAGATTCTTATTCAGCTGTCTCCCTGACATCTCCACTGGGGTGTTTAAAATAAGCATTTCAAGCATAATATTTTCAACCAGAACTTTTGGAAGTTCACTCAGCCTTTGTCTTCTCATTAAATGGAGTCACTATCTCCTTTATTGCTTGATCCAAAAACCTCATCATTCTTTAATGTCTCCTTTTCCCTCACCCCCTATATCTAGTCAGTCATCAGGTCCTGTCAAGTTAACTTACTTTTTCTGTCTGTGTTACTTCCACCCCAGTCCAGTTCTTCTTCTGTCACCTGGACTGGATTAAAGCTTGTGACTGGGTCTCTTTAATCATACTTGAGCCCCCAACAGTCCATTCACAAAATACCAGAATAAGCCTTTAAAGACATGCTGTTATGTCACTGCCCTGTATAAAACCCTGTATTTAAGTGTAAGTCCTTAAGTTCTTTGTCAGACTTTTCTTTAGTTGACAGGGCAGATGCAGGCGATGATTGGTATTAAAACTGTTTATAAACTGTGGTCACTCTTTGTTTTCTCTTTACTGTTTGCTCAGCCCTGTTCTCCAAGTGAATTAAGTCATGTACTTTAATGTTGGAAAACCTTTTCTACTCATTACTTCAAATTTATAGAAAAGTAAGAATCCATTTTTTAAAAATGTATTGAGTAAGTTCGTGTTTGCAAGGTATTGGAGGCAAAAAGAAGACTGGTGTATTGGTTATTAGTTGATTCATGCCTACAGGTCACGTAAGGAATTTCCTAAAAACAACATGAAAAAATAGAAAAGAAGAGATAACACATGGCTCTATATGATTGATTCCCCCAAAAGGAGTAGCATAAATTTAGGAAAGTGATATCATTATCTGTGGGAATGATTAGCAAAGGCTACTCTGGAGAGGCCAGTGATCTATCTCTGGGCTCTCAAAAGAGGCATACGCAGCATGCTTCTAGAAAAGATCTTGTCTAACTTAGAGGCAGAAAAGCACAAAGTATATATTCCAGGGGACAGTGGACAGATGATTTTGACTAGTGCAAAACATTTGCAAATAGGGCTGCATAGAAGTTGTTCAGCACCTTGAATGCTAAGCTGGAAAGTTTGGGCTTTTATTACAGGCAGTGGTTCAGATTATTGTGTTAGTTGACATTTTAATTATTTGGAAATAAACATTTGTTTTAGCTCTGTTGTACTTAATTACACTGTTGTAGTGGGGTTTTTTTTAATGTGTACTTTATGGATTTTAAAATACCAAATAAACATAATTTTCTTCATTTCTTACGTGAATTCTTTGATGAATTCAAAAAGTGCTTCCACTTTAAGTCACCGTGCATGACATTGGAGAAGGTAATGAGGACTTTGGATCAGGTACTCTGGTTTGAAAGCTGGTTTTGCACTGTGACCTTGTATAACCTTGGGTAAGCTACCTAATCTTTTTGAGCCTCCGAGATAATAAAGTACCAATGCCATAGATCTGTTATGCAGTATAAATGCTTAAATGATGAAGATCTAATATCTAATTCTAATAAGGTAGTAGAACAGTATATAAATTGTTCTACTTTAAAACATTAAAACCATGTTACTCTGATCCAATATTAACCATGATCTATTTCTATCACTTTTAACATAGCTGTTAAATATAGCTGATAACATAGCTATATATTAAGTAATACATGCATAAATTATATATATTTATACAGATCCATAATTTGTCATCCATAATTGCAAACCCCAAAAAGTTCAGAAAAGTGTGTTTATAGTCTTTTTAATCCCACTTAGTTTAAGTATTTTTATGTTTGTTATAGTTTGGATTACTGAAGTATTCCACCAGACCCATTGGGAATGTTATGTAATCATTGGTATATTATTTTTCTACAAATTTGAAAAGTTCTCAAAACACTTCTGATGTCACAGGTTTTAGATGCAGGGCAGTGGACCTGTAGAGGAGTTATCAATGTTTGTTATATTTTTAAACTTATATTTCAAAGATAAATGTGTTACAGTGTTTTGATAATCTTCACGTAATGTTTTCCATGCAAAATACATTTACCTCATGACCCAGCAGTTCCACCGCTAGGTAATTATCCAAGAAAAATAAAAACTTACGTTCACAAAAAAAGCCTTGTAGGAGAATTTTCATAGCAGCATTATTCACAATATTCCAAAACTAGAGCCACCCAAATGTCCATAGTTGTCTCTTGAGACACATAACGTCATGCCCTGTGAGTGCAGAGTGGGTAGGAGTGGTGAGGATGGAAGAGAGAAGCTTGTTCTGGAGTGAGACCACCAGGTTCAAATTCTAGCTTTGCCGACTAAATTCTGTGTTCTGCTAGGAGATACTAGTATAGCCTGCCATAATGTGATATAATTCAGTGTACATACTGTAATTCGTAACTTGTAAGTCTTGGTGGCCTCCAGCAACTGTGTCATTATGACACACTTCACTGACACCACCTAGTGAAAGCTGTGCTGCTCTGGTTTTTATCCTCCTCTGTTGATGTCACTAGATCCGTTTTTCATTTCCTGTACCCTGCAAAAGGCACACACACATATGCACAGGCCCTGCACATGCACACATGTATTTCTTCCGTCATCTTTGCCTTCCTCCCAAGTTTTACACTGCATCACCAGCTAATGAGTGTGGTTATTTTGTTATCCGAAAGAAGCTGTTCAGTGAAAACGTGTTCTAGCTCCTCTTCTTTGTACAGCACTGTGTATGAGGCATTGTGTCACCTCACTTCTTCTTTCATCTTTATTTCTTCTTCTTACTTTTCTGACGTTTTCAAATGTGTACCACTTTCTTGTGGAAGGTGACTGAAGGTATACCTGTTGCTTTTCTTTCTGTTTATATAGAGTATAGTTTATATACTTACTTTGGTATTCTGTTATACATAGATTTGGGTTTGAAACGATGTGGCAAATTTTAATTTTTAGTATCACTAGTTTTCAGTGGACAAGTTTATGCAGTTTTATCCTAATAGATTTCTTTTTATAAATTTCATTTATTTATTTTTGGCTGTGTTGGGTCTTTGTTGCTGCACACAGGCTTTCTCTAGTTGCAGCAAGCAGGGACTACTCTTCGTTGAGGTGCGGTGGCTTCTGTTGTTGCAGAGCACGGGCTCTAGGCACATGGGCTTCAGTAGTTGCCGCATGCAGGCTCAGTAGTTGTGGCTCACGGGCTTAGTTGCTCCGCAGCATGTGGGATCTTCCCGGACCAGGGCTCGAACCCGTGTCCCCTGCATTGGCAGGCGGATTCTTAACCACTGCACCGCCGGGGAAGCCCCATAATAGATTTCTAATTCTTCTCTTCCAGTGACATTGCTTACTTATTTTTATCTTTAGCAAGTAATGTGTCTTTCAAATAAATAATATTACTTCTTTTTTTTCATTCATCTGTACATGTTCATAGGGATCAAGGAATAGCAATTCCACAGAGTGCGAGTATCTTCTCCATTTTCTGCTACTGCAGAGTAGGTTACCGAAAAGTCGGCAGTGGAACATGCCGACATGATGTTTTCACTTACCTTAAAAAAAGTTCTTTGTAGTTTGTTAGAAGTCCACTTCGCAGTTCTCTTTGTTACAAACTGTAGTGCCCCATGTGCTGTTACAGTGCCAGGGACAGAGTTTTGTGTAATAGGAAAGGACTGAGAAGTTTGTCACCTGCTCCTTTTTTTGAATCCAGAAGGACCAATGTTATATCAGAAAAATGTATCATTGGGTTACTTTCCTTTGAAATATTAAGTCCCGAGGCTTAGATAATGCATAAAATATGTGAACAGCACATAGTTCCATTTCTGCCACCATCTTCAGGGATGAACCTCATCTTTCTGTTCCTGAAGATTATCCTGCAGGATTTAGACATTTGAGATTTGTAAATACAGTTAAAGATTTCTCATACCAGTCATTTAAAAACTAAATCCTAGCAAATGACTTGGGGAGATGGGATGAGTGGGAAGATAGGCAGTGATAAATAGGAAATAGGCTCTGTTCTCTAGGAGCTTGTTCTTTGCTTGGTAGCTGTGATATACAACAAACTAATTCAGGGCAGAAAAATACGATCTAGGGATAGCCCTTTGAGAAGGTAGCACTTAGGTTGAAGTCTGCAGGGATGAAGTAGGATTTGGAAAGAAGGATGAAGGGTAGAATGTAGCGCAGAGAAGCATTCAAGATGGAGGAAATAGGAATATGCACAGAGATGAATAACGGAGTGATTTGGCTCGATTTATAACATAAGATATGTGTAAAGAACATAGATTGATTTAACTTGAGAAGATAATTTGGGGCCAGGCCATAGGTAATCTAAATGTATTATTATTTTTTTAGATGGCAAGAGACCATGAAGGGTTTTAAGACATGAGAATGTTAAGAAACATTAAGATGAAAGTTTTGTTTTGGGCAGTTAATCTGGCCATTGTGCATAGATTGATTGGAGAACAGATACTATTAACACATTATTGTAGTAGTTTTGGTAATATGCCAATAATGACAAGAGCAAGGGTGACAACAGTAAATGGAGAGGGTGTGGGGCAAATCCAAGGTAAATGAAATGGCCATTTTGATGATCAGAGGCATCCCTGGGTTTTGCCTGTTGCATAATTACCAATAGTGCCCCATTTCACTATTAAGTTTTTCTTGGCTCGGACAGTGTATCAGATGCCCCTAAAGATGGATTTGCTTTAGAATTGATAGCATTTGCTAATTGAGGGGAGAGCGGGATGTTGGCATAAGAAACGAGAATATATACACAAATTTCAGAAATTCTTACGATTATTTTATTAAATTTTCCTTTTTGGGAGAATTAAACAAATTTCCTTACCTGAATACCACAGTCAAATCTTACATGTTTAAAATCCCAGTTTGTTTTTTGTCTTTTAATGAATACATTTGAGTTTTAGACTCTTCAACAAAGTGATAGGTACTATAGAGACTATACTGTATTTAATTTACCTGATATTTCCATTGATTCCATTTAAAAGTAAAGCTTTTTAGAAGAATATTAATAAATCAGTGTAGCTTACCTTAGGAATGTAGCTGGTGGCAGTTGAGAGTATCCTGTGTATCAACATCCCATTACTGAGAATGGGCTTCAGCATGTAGCACCTTTTGGTTCCCTGATCTTTCTTCCCTGATTGAAACAGATGGCTATAGTCACATGATACCTATTTTAAGGTTTGTGCATAGATATGGCTGTGATGTGTATGGACCATTTCAAGTGCTTAGTGCTCTTGTATTTTCCATGTATAGGCGGAGGGAGAAGACAGCCTGAAGAAGATGCAGCTGATGGAGCTTGCAATTCTCAATGGCACCTACAGAGATGCCAACATTAAATCACGTAAGAATGAGACTGAGGCTCAGCGCTACAGCTGTTTCAGCTGTTTTGTCCCCAGACCTCTCCCCTTTTGGCAGCACAATACGTGAACAGTTAAACAAAGTGAAGAGTTGAAATAACTGTCACTTGATATGGGACTAACTGTCCCATTTTTACTGCTTTCAAGAATTGAGGGCACTCTCTTGATTTTATTTTATGCCAGCATGCCTAAGTTTTGAGTTTACAAACTTTTCTTTTATTCTTTTGATGAAATTTCAACTTCTAAATTCAAGAGTTTCGGGAAATTTTCTGTTAACTTACAGATTTAAGACTTCTAGTTTGTTACATTTATGCAAAGGACAAAATTTTTTTAAAAAAAAAAAGCTAATTTGGAATATATCTGAATGCAGTGATTCTTCTGTTGATTTCTATTCTTTCCCCTTGCTTGCACATTTTTCCTCCAGTATTTTTTTCTCTGTTGATTTTATATGTGAGTTCACAGAGAGCAGTAGATGATACTATTTTTTAAATCCTATTTTCCCCTTTATATGTATTGTGCATGCTTTCATAAACTGTAAGAGGATTGCTTTTTTATATTTAAAAATGAAATAATGTGAAATTTATATTTTGAGACAATCTGAGTTTTACACATCATTCATATGAACATGATGTCATTTAAATTACTAATTTTTTTTAAAGAAATAGAATTTTAAAGACATAGCCAACTTTCCCAAATATAGGCACCCTCGCGTGTTTAGAGTGGTTACTTTTACAAATGGTTGGCTTTAATTTACTCATGAAACTGAGTATATCATTAATAGTCATGTGTTTAGGAATGTAACATTTTTTTGTATTGTTTTTTCTATAAAGAAGTTAATTCCTACAGATGCAGGAAATTAATAACTGTTGGTTATTTGACTAAGTTAATACAATGAAAATTATGCTTTCCTTCATTTGTAACTGAAGCTACTCTTTAGAAATATACCAAAACTGTATTTCTGTGGACTCCAATTACCAAGTATTTTTTAACATCTTTTAATGCAAGTGTTTTTTTGTGCTTCTGCATGCACCATTAGTCTCATGAAATCTTAAAAACATAGATATATCCGATATATGAAGTAAATATAACCTGTTTTAATGGTCTCATTCTTTTTTTCCCCAGTGGCTTTTTAATGTTTGAACATTTATTCTCAATCACGTTGGGGAAGGGGAAGCTGTTTTGCATTTGGTTGGTGTGCTTTGGCATTTCTGTGTGACCAGCGCATGTACTAACGATTTCCTTTTATTTTTCTTCTTCTCTGCTCTCTCCTTCCCTCCCTGCCCTCTCGTTTCCCACGTCTCGCCTTCGGCTGTCCCTGTGCCTCCTTCTCAATCTCTTCGCTTTCACTGTAGCAGCCCTTGCCTTTTCTCTTGCAGCCACAGCCCAGGCCGCTCCAAGGGTTATCACGGGGCCTGCGCCCGTTCTCCCGCCAGCTGCCCTGCGCACCCCTACGCCAGCTGGCCCTACCATAATGCCTTTGATCAGACAGATACAGACCGCTGTCATGCCAAACGGAACTCCTCACCCAGCTGCTGCGATAGTCCCTCCAGGGCCCGAAGCTGGTTTAATCTACACGCCCTATGAATACCCCTACACGTTGGCGCCAGCTACATCGATCCTTGAGTACCCTATTGAACCTAGCGGTGTATTAGGTAAGTTGTTCTCCCTGTATGGTTAATGACATTTTTCTTCATAACTTCTGCTGCCCCAGACTTTGAAATGATATATCCATTTTAGAGAGACAGGTTTCCATTAGAAAGACTGAAAACTAAATTTTATTCTATTTCAGCCTCTTACAAGGGTTTCCTCCTGTAAATAATTGTACCTTAAATTTATTCAGATTCACTTTGGTGACTGAAATTCACTTTGGTTGGGTAAATTTGAGATGAACATTTTAAACAGAAAATACTTTTCACATTTTTGACATCATTGCGGTCATTCTGAGTTTTAGATCCCACCTATTGGCCTATCCTCTTCATCAGCTCCACCACCCAGTTTTTAGGTTCCTTTTGTGTCGGAGATTTATTTGTCAGCTAAATTTTAAACTTCTATGTGAAAGTTTTTTGAGATATTTTTAAAACTGATGTGTGTTTTCTAATATTTGTGATCACTTAAAATATGAAAGGGACCAATAGTTGCATTCTTCAGTTTTCTTCAGCTTTTCTCTTTTGAAGTCCTAGTTAATATTAAACATAAGAGACACTCTTAATTTCAGTAGTACAGTATGGAATGAAGTAAATACCAAGTCACTGAATTAGAATCACATTTGGGACAAAAATTAAGATCATGCTATAAATGCTCGGTTTTACATGAACAAAAAGTGGTGTGCTTGAAAAAGACATTACTGATGCCTTTTTTTTATAGAGTGGATTGAAATGCCAGTCATGCCTGATATTTCAGCCCATTGACTTGCTGGATGAAGGACTAGAGTACAGCAGCTGTTCTAACACGACCAGTCAATGTGGAACAAACTGTTTCCGGGCTGCCCCTTTGTTTTACCAGACAGAATTTGAATTCTTTTTTCTTGAATTGTATATGACCTTGGTGCTGCGTGCATGTTGTTGACTTTTAGGACTTTGATCTTTTAAGTTCTTTTTTTCCCAGCATTAATATTGATTTCTAAAAATATGAAAGTCTTTAATGAACCCGGACACTAAGATTTAAACTTGAAAATTCATTGTTCAATTAAAAAAAGCCACGATGCTCTGTATGTTATCTGTGTGTGTGCATGCACTCAGGTGCCTTTTGTTTCATGAGCAGATACATTTTATTGTACATGTTTTCTGTTTATCTCTAAATCATTGTAAAAAGTATTATAGGTCAGAATTATACAATAGAACTGTTTATGAGAGACCTGTTTCTGTTGCATATTTCTCAAAGCATTTTTAAAATAACATGTAACCTATAACCCCTTTACGTTTTCCTTTCTGTTAACGCTCTGTCCTGTGGCCCCATGCCTGCTCCTTTCCCCCAGAGCTCCTCTCTGCTGCACGCACAGCGTCTGTTCGAGGAGTTTGACTGTTGCTTCCTGCAGGGCTGGCACTCTTAGCCACCAGCTGCTGTTCCAGCACTCTGAATGCAAGATCTCGCTGATTTTGCCTCGTGGAATTATACTTACATAAGATTAGTTTTTCTAAAATGAAAAAAGGGGTGATGGACCAGTTTACTGCTTAGAAACAGCAAGAGGCACTGCCGTAAAATTTCTCATTTTAAAGCAATGTGCTTTTGTTGTGTTGGAAAATTTTTATTTATAATACTTAATTATTAGACTGACAAAATTGAAAGCAAAATATACAGATACCTATTGACATTCATAAGATGAATAATAATGAGTACTAAATGACAAGATTCCATTATCAATTTTATTTCTCGCTTTGCCACCTAAGCAGTAAAACATATTGACCACTTGGAGAACTGAGAAAATATTTCAAATTGCTGTGTTATAATAAATTTGCACACAGATAACATGCATGCTATATATCAAGTCTCATCATATTATTTTAAAATGAGCAGTGCCCTTCAAAACGGATGCAGACATGTGTGTTGGTGGTAGTGAGGAGATTGGTATTAGCATCAGATCTTCATTGATGACTAATTTTTAATTCCCTTCCTTTTATCTTTAGGTATGGCTTTCCCAACGAAAGGCTAAGAATTCAAGAACGGTCTTAACTGAACCCTCATCAGATCTGAATTTAACAAATGCTTAGTCTCAGCAGCCTCCAGGGGGTGGGAGGGACGCTTAGCCTAGCAGTCAGTGACTGACTTGCACTTTTGCACACTGATAGAAAGGAAAAGTATGTTATTAATTGGTTTAGGCTGTAATCTTACAAAGTAACGGTAATTTATAAAGGAGTGTATAGTAGTATACTGACTGCTAAGTGTACTATACTGTTTGCTTTACTAATCACCTAATTCATTGCAGTTCATACTTATTGACTCAAAGTTTAGAACCACAATCTGTAGGCTTTAAGAATTGCTTTTAAACCTTCTTAAGTGATAGACTCTGGAAGTGGTCTTAAGGTTAGCAAATAATTGTCAGTATTAAACATGGCATTATTTAAGTAGTCCTGCTGCAAGAAAGGCACTTCAGTGAATATGTGACTAGTAAAGCTTAACTATGTTTGGATCTAATAGAGTTCATGAAATCTGTAACTTGGGATTGTAAATGAATGGATGAAATAGGTTAAGGCCAAGATTATTGAAATGAATGCAATATTAATAGATGCATATATACGCAACATATTATGGTTAATTTTAAGACTACTGTGCCTTAACATGTTTCCTAAAAGAAAACTTTTGTAGTAAACAAACATTTGAAATCCATTTTGATAAACCTGCTGTTAATGTTTGTTATCTTTTCCCTTGTGAATGTTCTCTAACTTTGTCTTGGTAATTGCAATTTAACTAGGTGCGGTGGCTACTAAAGTTCGAAGGCACGATATGCGTGTCCATCCTTACCAAAGGATTGTGACCGCAGACCGAGGTTAGTTTAGTTCTGCAGTTCTTGTTTATGAGAAATGCGTTGGGTGTCCATAAGATTTGTTACACCACACCTGATGGAAGAGATATCACTGCTTGCCTGCACATCGTTTCTTTTCTTTTTCTAAATTAATTTGTAATAATTGACAGGTTTAAGGGTTGGGTTTTTTGGGGTGTTTTTTTTCCTCCCTTCATATTTTAACTTATTAAATTCTATATTAGTATGTACAATGATTTATTTCTACTAAAACGTAAATTAGTCCCTTTGGGGAGCTATTAAATTTTCATGTTGCCTTAGTTATTTTTCAGGAATAATTTTTGCTAAAATTTACCTTTTAATTGTTCTGAAATTTTGGGTTGGTTTTGCAAAATGAACTTAAGCGGATGGTGCTTTAATGAGAGAAGTAAAGGAATATATGCCTCCTGTGTCCTTTTGGAGAAAACTGAAGATTTAGTTTCCATTTTCCTTTTTAATAAGGTACTTGAACCACTGTATACACAAGGGTATACATGTCAAGTACTTAGCTGAAATCAACAAAGTAAGGACTGTGAAGATAACTTTGATGAAGTTGGATTTTTTTTATAAATCAGAAAATCAGTTCCCTTTTATTCTTACATTCTCTTACCAAAATGGATCCTTTGATTTTTGTTATTTGCTGCTAAAACATATTATCTGAAGGTAAACTATCTCTTGAAGCTCTGTGGTGACGTGAATCCAGCTGTTTGAAAATCCTTTTTGACTAACCTGTGACTGGGAAATAAGTCTTCATTTTTCTCCTTTTCAGCATTTGTAATTTGTGTCCTATATATGCCCTTGGACCCTTTTATAAAATTATTTATGTTTATTGAGGAGTGACGGTTTCGGTTTATTGACATTGTTTTCTAAGTTTGTCATTACAAGGTAGGAATCCAAAGCAAGATAAAAAAGGATTTTTCACAAGCTTCTATTATGGCACATCTATTACCTACTAATTAATTTGATCAGAGTCTCTAATATTAGTGGTGGAAAGTGATGTATTTATACCCCAATCCTACATTTTCTATGAACTTAAGAAAGACCTACCTGTTCTACATGGTGATCTTGAATACTGATAAATATTGGATACAGGTGTTGTCCACATGAGAATAAAATCTTCCCAGAGACACTGATGATAGCATCATACATAATTAGTTTGAAGACTTTTAACTAATACATATATTACTTGTAGAGATTATTCAATAAATAGACCCCCCAAGGTCAATGATTATTTATGAAGATAATGTTAAGTGTCAATGTGTCATGCACAAGTAAACCACCCTCTGTGTATCAGAAAAAGGCTCCTAGTGAAGGAGGAAATTTTTTAAAAAATGTTTTTTTTAAGTAACTTGCCATTTAAGGAAACCACATAATTCCGTGAATAATCAGAGCTTTTTTCCCCCACATTGTTCATGTCTAAAACAGTTCTAAAGAGTATTTAAAAGTAGTTTTTCTTCTGTTAACCTTTCCCTACATGCCCCTTTTAGGAGATTTCTCATAATTTTGTTTTAACACAATAATTACTAGTCTACTTAATACTCCAGTGCCTTGAGATAGTTGAAAATATTAGGAAGATTTTACTGTATTTGGAAATGACAGCACATTCCATGTGAGGCTCTTTTGTAGTTATATGTGTTTGGATTAGTCCTGTCACTGTTTTTATTAAAAATGCAATGTCAGCAAACCGAAATGCTACTTTTTTGTTTTTTAATAACAAATACTCATATACTGCTGTTACTATCACTGTATGCACTCATTGGGTCTAAGGGAGAGTCTGAAATCCTTAAATTATTTTATGATACTACTGTTCTCTCTATTTTTGAGGTTTTTTTTTAATTATTATTTTTTAATCTTTTGAAGGGAAGATTAGTGTAAGTATTCATTTAATGCAAGGAAACTCAGCCCTTAGACATATAACCATGTAATTCTATATGAGCATTTAGAGTACTACATGGTTGAGAAATATCTAGTTCTTTACTAAAAGTAAACCCACCTCTACACATAATTTGAAAACTGAATTTGAAGCCTATAAAAGACCAACTGACTTTGTAGTTGTGATGAACCATAAGTGCTTTTGCACGGTTGATACACCTGTGTGTACTGTAGGAGGCCAGGACTTGGCAGAGGATATAGTCTAGGTTTACTGGTATATATGTAAATGGTAGTTTGTTTATGTATTCCACACGCAAAAAAACATAATCAGAATTTTTCTAAATAATTTTACAGAAACCATCATTTATATAATTTGTTATAAGAAACTTAATACAATTTTAATCAAAATTTTAAGTGATTTCAAAAATGCTTTAAGATTCTATATTTCTGGAGTACCTATGAAGTGGTATGACTACATCATGTTAAATATTTATTTTCTTCTTTGATTTTGGAATAGCAGTTTTTAAATAAAATTCCACTTATTTTTAAGAAATTCAGGGAAGATTTGGTCACACTGAAGATACAGTATTTTTGTAGTATTTATAAGGTATCCTAAATGATAGACTATAGAAAGCATTTTTGTTATATGAAGGTAAACCAGTCCATTATATAGATCATTTACACTCTGTGAAATTACACCTACTGGGTTTTGATTTATGAAGTGGCACAGAATCTGCCTTTGCACTGAATATCTTTTCATTTACATCTCCTCTGCCTTAGTCACAGTGGCAACAGTACAGAAAATTCTCTCAAACCTCAGAATATAGTAGAAATAATTAAGCTATTGAATGAGTCTTAAAAATCATACTACTGTTAAGTGGACCAAGTTTGGTGAAGCAGAATGTGACAGAGGTTGATTAAGGAAGGAGCAACTCAAGGACATTGGGAATGATAACTTTTCCACTTGAGAACTACTTTATGTTTTACTGTAATTTTTTTAATTTTTTTTGTTCTGTTTGTTACTTTGCAAAAGAAAATAGTATTTACAGGTGGCTTCTTTTAAAATATAAAATATAAAGCAGGAATGTATATGAAATGTCAGATTTTATTGTTATTTGCAGAGTATTAGCTTTGAAATTGAATAAAGAAAGCTGTTTGTAGTTTTAAAATGCCTTATTGGTATCAATTAGAAATTTCTTCTATTTTTTGATGTACTTAGAGCTTTTTGAGTATAGAATTTTAAATGGCAGGATTTTACAGTGTTTACATGCAAGTGCATTTTATAAGTGTTCTATATGTGTAAAATAGTATTTTCAACTGGAAAGTGTTGGCTAGTGCAGAAGGCCTGGCCTTTTTCTGGTTCCCATGTTTCCTACACTGCTAGACTACAGTTTAGTATTGCATTGTGTCATGAGGCCAAGAAATTCCATGTTGTTTGTAAATAGAATAATTGAAAAAGCAATAAACATGTATTGAACAAAAGAAACCTTGTTTGGCCCAGAGTTTATGTTGAACCAAATTATTCATAAAAATTTAAATTTCTTTAGATTCATTTCTGTTGATCATCAGTTATTAATAATCACATCCATCATTAATAGTTGCTTTAATGCTTGCATCTGAGAGAATACTAATGCTTAATAGCAGTCAGATACTGATAACTGCACTGACTGTTTCAGAATTCTGTATACCAAACCTATTCATTGTTGTTGTTTTCCAGTTTTCTTCATTGACTGCTACTAACTATTAGTTGTTAGTTGTATTTTATTTCTATTTTTTCCTGTTAACAGTTTTTGGGTTTTTTTTATTTTGTTTTTTTGTGGGAGTGGGCTCTCCTTCATTTGTTCAAATCATGATATGAAATTGTCATGATTTTTATTGTATTCTGTAGATGGTGTCAATCAGTTTGTCAGAATTAAACATGCTTTTTTTTTATTAGTTGTGATTAGTTTTTCATGTTGTCATTAAGCCGTCACTAGCTGAAACTAATCTCTTCTCTATCTTTTCTTTTCTTTTTTTTTTTTTGTTTTTTGTTTTTTGTTTCTAACCACCCAGCCGCCACCGGCAACTAACCTATGACCTTCTGACCTCTGAACTCTTCACCCAATGATGACCTGACCATGCCTGCCTGCTGATCAGTTAACTGGTAATCGCCTTTGCTTGCCTGTCGTCAGTGCAGCGAGCTGAGGCACTTGTCCGTTCGTCTTACCATCTAACCAAACAAAAGACAAAGAAATTGTCCTCCAACTCAGCTTTTGGTTTTTTTTTCGGTTTTTTTTTTTTTTTTTTTCTTTTTTCTGTTTGGGTGAAAGTGGTTCTAGAACCTGCACTGAATAGTAGTAAAGCAATAAGGCCCAATTCATCCCACAGCACTGATCATCTTTTAATGTCCCACCCTAAGCGAACGGTAAGAAGGCCTCACTTCAGAAGGGGAGACAGATGGCCCTTAACTACTCAGTGACAGAGGCAGTTACTGTGAGAGACTTCTAGGAATCTTTTCTTCTCATAGCGAGTCAAAGCTCTCTGAATGTACTGTGTGATGATGCATCATGCATGAACCTTTGGTCAGGGATGTCATTGGTGAAGTGATTTCAAAAAGTATTCAAAATTTGATATGCTCTTTAGTCACTACAGTGCCCTCAAAGGGCAGAAGTTGCAGCCTTTTTTATATTGCCTGCCAAAATTTGAAGTATTAGAAGTGTGCCATGAGAGAAAAACTTAAGGAATTTTGAAAAGTAATGCAAAGAACAGAACTGCAACACTATTTTTAAAAAGATAAATATCTGAGTTAAAATGACTGAACCTTTATTTTACACCTCCTTTAAAAAATATACAAGAACAAGGTACATGCATTATGTGTCACATTACTGGGCAAACTGTTCAAATATTTTTTTTAAACCTCCCTGTATAGAAAAAAATCATTAAGGATGTAAAAGCCATGCTTGCCTATTTGCTGTATACATGTAATGAAATTGTAGATAAAGTGTAGTGCATTGAAACAAATGAACAAAAAGTAGATACTTTTACTATACAAGGGTGCTGGTGCAGAAAAAAATATATATTTTTGGAAATGTAGCATTTTATACTTTCAAGTGTTATAAAAAAAAAAGAACAAAGAAACCCTTTATTTCATGAAATGATTTTTTCTGGTGGTTGTCAAGAAACAAAAGACCAAAAGAGCCTTTTTGTCTTTTTTTTATTTTTTAAGTATTGGAATAAGTCTAAAGAAAAGAAAGTGCCTTATTTTCCTTCATGGTCATTTAGTCAACTGTCCTGTAAGATCAGCTCCTCCCTCAGAATACAAGTTAATGCATGTTACTCAGTCGCCCAGTATGTGAAAGAAGATGTGAGGGGAGACAAATGAGTTGATGGTTTGAATTATATGATTTTTGCCACGTTACCTTGATATAAATTTGCCAAATCTGATACTGTGAAAAAATTTGATAACTTTTCTAATGCCTAGGAAGTAAGTTTTAAAACATTCTTTTAAAATCATAATTGAGTGCTTTTGGTTATTGCGATATTTAATGTTAGTCCAAAGGATTCTGAAATAAAAATTATGTGTGATCTGAACACCACTTTACAGACAAAATTAGAGCTCTGTTTTGTTGGGGGGGAGGGGTATTGGATTTTGTATTATTAATTGGAGGCAGTAATATTATATTAGCAACCTTTTTCACAAAAACGAATCTTTCTCCTTTTCACTCTGCAAAACAAGGTTTTTAAATGAACCAAATTTAATCGGACTTGTTTCTACCAAAGCAGATCACGGTAGTCCATATCTGCTGGTTTTAGTAACCTAAGCCAACAACGCCCCCTTTTTAACTTTAAAAGAATGTGAAAAACTAGCATCATTGTGCATATACTACTCAACTGCATGTGAGTTTAAACTTCCAACTTCCAGTTTCTTACGAAGTTCAGTTTTGTAGTTGAAGCGATTTGTGCACAAAGCCGACATCTAAACTCTTAAGTAATCATTAACTGCTCAGTACCAGACGTGGCAGATATCAGGTGGCAGTGGCTCCCCAGCTCGTCAGCTCCTTCCCTCTTACACACCTTCACAGCTTCACAGTCAAAGGTCAGCAGTAAGCTCAGTAAGCACCTTTGTGGTGACCTCCTCCATCATCTTGTCTCACTTGGAAACCGTTTTCAGTTTATTTACTATGCAATAGACATTCATTGTTCTGTATTCAGCTAGCTTTAGTTTAACATGCCACTGCTTTGTCTACATACAGTTGTTTTGATTTATTTACAATATATGCTGTGCCATTTTGATTTTTATTTTGTTTGGTTGGTTGAATAAATTTGCGACACTCAAACACTTGAGGTGATAGTTTAAAAACGATACCAGTATTTGATCTAGTTTCATCTCAACTATGTTATACCTGGACATTTTAGATGTTTATCAAAGGTCTTTTATGGGGAAGAAAGTAAATGTTTGAAATAAACGTGTGACATTTATGAGTAATGTTGGCTCTGAACAAACGTTTGAAAACTTAGTTGACAAAATTTTGGATCAACTGAAAAAAAGCATGACTTTTGAAATCTCTGAATGCCTTGGTTCTCAGTATTATCATTCTTTATTGAATTTATTTCTTATTAAAATATGTAGTTTTTAAGACTTTTTTTTTTTTCTGACAGTATTATGTAATTTTTTAGTGCGGGTAGATGGGAGTGTCGCTTGTATGTTACCGTACAGCTGACATGTATTTTTGTCTATTCTTTATTATCTCAGTAGTTTCATGCTCTCTATGTATCATAACCAACCTATTGCCTATGAGAAACATGTAAGATAATGTATTTACAGCCATTGTTACAAGTTTATAATGTATTTTTCTATCTTGTTTTATATGTATGTTATATAACATTCAAAAAGAATTTTTTTCTTGATTGAGAAAAGGATACAAAATGCAAAATCCACAATTTTGATAACTGAAAATTGCCAATTGTTTTGCAGTACTTTATTATATTGGGTGTCTTGTCTTTCTTGGGCTTTTAGTTAGCTAATGAATGAATACATTAGACACTTTCGGGTTTTAGTTGGGATTTTACATAGCTTGCATTTTAATTCTTTGGTTCTTTGCTGTTTCTATTAACCCATAGCATTATTTTAATAAATGTTATAATACCAACCTACTAACTCTGGACTATGTCTGTTTATTAACCTTTACGTGTTTAATTAAAATAAACAAATAAAGACAAAGGAATGTAAAGTCTTGAATTCCTGGACTAACCCTGAAGAACGTGACCACAGATAACATAGTCATAACGTGACTTGTTTTTATGTTGTTTGTCAGCTGACAATTCCGCACACTACTGTTAAAATGGCTTTGGTTATTCTGGGCTTTTACTTCGGGGTGGGGGGGGTAGGTAGGTGCCAATAGAGATGGGAACAAAGTAGTGTTGGTTTGAGGCGTTCTTCTAGTCTTGCCACTTGCCTTTCAACCTCTGCATTACTAATTCCACAATTTCTTATTTTTCCTTCTCCAAAATAATCACTGTCTGCTCACAGCATAAAGAATAAAGAGATTCGTCATAATGATATACCCAAGAAACCAGTTTGATTCTTTGTTGAACCATTTTTTTGAAATTTCTATAAGTAGATAATTTTATGGTCACATAAAGCAAGGAATCTGATGTCTTACCTTTATTCAGATTTGTGTTTTAATTAGACATTTTTCCTTTATAAAGAAGTTTTGAACTGTTTTAGCCAGCTGCTCCTGTTAGAGGGGCTAAACACAGGTAAAGCCAAAGGTAGAGTGGCTCTGTGTCTCAGGACAGTCCAGAGTAAGCCGTTCACAACAACCACAAACCCGCCTCTCCTCGTGGAACCCTCAGCAGGAGGTCAAACAGCGTCACTCAGCTTTATGTCTCACCCTGTTAAAAATACAGTCAGAATACATTAATATAAGAAGTTTAAGGGAGAAGAAATAGCATTTGAAAAGTTATATATATCATGGTTTTGCATGCGGGTCAATTTAAGAAGATCTATTAAATATCTTCATGCTTTCCTTGGCTGCAACCTAGGTAAATTGACCTCTACTTATCAATTCTTTAGTGTAACTCTTGAGGTGCATTTTTATTTCACAGATATTGGTATTTCCTTTTCTGTGAAATAGTTCTCCTGGATAATAAAAATTCTCAGGATGAATTTTTGCATTGTAAATAATGCTTATTTTTGTAAATTACATTTTATTTATTTTAAAGTTCTAAAATTTGGGGCTAAAATGAGTCACATGTTACAGAAGACATAACACCAATATGCTATTAACCAATCAAAGTACTACCATAGTATATATACATACATGAAACACATAGAATAGCGAGAGCATCTGATTTAATCATAATTGAGATGGTTCTTTGGATCAAACAAATATATTGTTTCTCCAGTGGGGGGGGGGATGCATTATTATTAGGTAGAGCTTTACTATGCTACTCTGTAAAAGTTCACATTGCCATACAGCTAATATATATTCTGTAAAAATCTGAAGATGTCATTCAAGCTGCTAATATACAAGTCATCATGGCACCATGTCACTGAAATTGATGAAGAATTTCTATACAATTTATTCCACATTTTCTGAAGCCTGTGAATGCAGTCTCATCTCATTTTCAGTTAAGAGTACTACTTTTATGTATATTTATGTCATATTGCCACCTTTTATGTTGTAAAAGTCCATTTTTAAAAGACAAAAATAACATTACAAAACCCACTTTTATACAGGCTGTAACAGTATAAAAAATGGAATCACCGAGTTGTTAGAATGATAAAATGCCAGAGGCAGTTTATTGTTTTATGCTCCTAGTACTTGACAAAGCAATTGAAAGTTAAGCTTTCAGTCGAGAAGTTGGTGAAATTAATGTACTTAGTAGTCAAGCATTTTTTTCTTAGGCAAAATGTCAGGAAAAATGTAGTATGAAAGTCGATATTCACATACACCTACTCTGTAGGGCAGAGTCCACCTAAAAGGGCAGTTGAAGCACCTGTCCATAAAGCCAAGATGTGCATATGTTTACACAAGATAGGAGGTGGTTAAGTTTCTAAAATACTGGATAAATATGAAGGATCTAAATTTTCTAGTACACCAAAAGCGGACAACAGGTTTAAATTGCTCATTACCAAATCAATCTTTTTTTTTTTTACCAGCTAAGTCTAACACTTTTATAAATGACAGTCTAAGGCTTCTCCAGTTTGGGGGGAGGGGGAGGGGTTTGTTTGTGTGTTTGGAATAAGATGTCTGTCATTCCTTGATAACAATTAGCAATTGTAGCATTTCCAGCAAGTCATTTTTAGTAGAAAGAAACGTATTGCTAAATTACAATCCATTATTTAATAGCAGAAATCACCCAGAAAACTTTTTGGACTCAAACTTTCTAGGTACATAAGGTAATTTTTAAACATTGTCACAAGTTTCTTAATACCTTTATTTAAAATGGAAAAATAATTCATATTATAGACAATTTTACTTTTAGAAATATTCATTTGGTACACACATGTAATTTTATCTGTGGTTTCTTTTAACATAACATTATCTAAGTTGAACTGCCTTTACTATGAAGAGATGTAACAAAATTATATGCCTACCTGGTACTCAATGCTGAATCAAACTGGTTCACCTAAGCGTAGTACTCTCCTTTCTGTGTTTCTGCTGCACTAATTGCAGGGGGTGGGAGAGGAGGAGGAAGAATTAATTCTCAGGAGAAGTAGTTGGTAGGTGCAGCAGATAGCAACACAACGTGGATTTCTCATTGCTTACAGTTTTGCTGTCGCTTCGTGGCAAAAGACACCACATTGTGGGGAAAAGCACAGCTCCCATGGTAAAAAATTTATACCTTTTTTAAAAATGCTATTATCGAGAAATTTTGATTACCAAATACATCTTTTGTGGTTTATATTGTAGTGGTGTGTATAAAACACTTAGAATTTTATTTGTGGAAATTGTACATAGAAAAGTTGAAATAGGTCTTCCCAAATCCTATGTGAATGGAGAACCACGTTAAGACTGTACATGACGTGCAATAAACCAACTGGAAAAAGTGCATGTGCTTCATCCTCTCAAGCCAGCGGCAGCTGGAAATGCTGCTTATGCCTACCCCCCCCCCCAAAAAAAAACCACACACACCACACGTATACATATCAGAGTAAAGAATGTACATTTCACTTTCAGTTTCTATTGGTGCTTTTAACACTATTTAAAAGAAAGCAGAAGAATGTGACATCCTGGAGCTCTAATTCACTTCACTACAAGCTGATCATAACATTTTCCCTGATTTCCAGTGATTAGAAGAGGAAATCAGTAAACAGACTCACTACAATGTTTCTCAGTTGGATGTGCATCCCAAATACTTGTTTCTAATTAGGAAACTCAGGTACAATTCTCATATAGTTTTTAGATGTAAGAAAAAAGAAAGGAGTGCTGACCAAATTTTGATCCAGTAGGCTACGTGAAAAGGAGTAGTGTCATCAGTTTTTTGAACAAAGAAGAATTGGTAAAAATACCAGTGGTTTGAAACCTTTTCTCAAAGATTTTATCTTGACATCTAAGTTTTAGGGCTCCTTTGCACCTGAAATTCCCCAGTCCGTCCTTACTCATAAATCCATTCTCCAGGTTTCTTTTCCTCCTTTCTGATCACGCGCTAGAACCTTTGTTTTCCTTAGCACTATTCTCCCCACATGCTTCTAAAAGCCGACAGAAGCTGGGTCCAGAGCATGGGTACAAGCTAGCTGCCCACAGATGGCGTTTGGTTTGGCCTCTACAGTGTTGCTGTTGCTTTAATTACCTGCCAGCATTTAAAGTCTCAGTAGACTTTTGAAAATCTATAAATAAAGTCTACACTTCTTCAAAGAGCAAGTTATCTAGAAAACTGCAGCCTGCATGTGCCTGAGGTAGCCGTCAGCTGAAACCGATGAATTCCACTATCCCTTTTAAACCAAGAGCTCCCAGTTACACACTGCCCCACTACGCCTTACTGCCCCACTATCACACCTGGATTGTTGATTTCCATTCTTCTAACTTGGTTTCGTTTTTTCGTCCCCTCCCTGGTTCCTGTAGACATCTGTGCTTGCCTCTTCAGATTCAGAATGGTGATTTTGACTCTTCAGACACTAAACTAGCTTCTCAAAGGGTATAATGTAAAACAGGTTTTAATGTTTCTCCTTCTGAAAAATCAGATGAGTATCGTTTCTATATAAAAATTAGTCTGATAATTCATACATTTCTTAATATTTAGGGAGGAATTTCTGTTGTGTGGAAGGATTGGATGACATTTGGGTTTCCTTCCAAATGTCATTTTTTTATAATTATCTGCTCCCTCTTTGTAGGAGCTCTTTGTGGTCTTGTTAGAAAGCAGTTAAGCTAATTGAACATTTAAAAAATATCCCACATCTAAAAATATATATATATATTAGTGATAGTAAGTTGGGGATCATGTTTTTCCAGAAAATGTACATTAAAATTAGATTCTCCAGTTGAGTACTATTTTGTGAAGTATAGAGGGAGTGCTTATTTTTATGTGCTATACAGCAGTTCCAGTTTGAGAGAGCATCTCAAAATTAGGATGAAAATTTAACTCCTGTGGTTCTGCTTTCTTAATATATGCACTGGTTACTTAACCGAATACTAAGAAAAACTAGGGGGAAGTGGTTAAAAGTAAAATATTAGAAGAAAACATTTGCGAATTAATCCACAAGTATTTTCTTATGGAACTATTTGAGTTGATACTAAAAATTCCATAAGCACTCATTTAACTTCAAACTTTATCAAGGTCAAGAATGAATAAGGTACCTTGCCTAAGCTTGAAACCTGAATTTTAAAACCCCTTGTCACAGTGTTTTAAGTGATTTAGCCTATAAAATTAGAATAGACTAATAGTGCAGGTGAGAAGCCGTCTTGAACACATTTTAATTATTTATGTTAATGATGCTTTTGCCCATTGTTTTCTCACTGAGGTAAAAGAGCACTGAAAAACTGTTCAGAGGTTAAACTTATTCTAGATTTCTAGATGGTGGGAAAATGGAAAACTTAAAGTTAGTGGGTGGAGCATATGAAAACACCAAAGCTAAGTATCTGAGAAGCTAAGATCTAAACTGGTATGCCAGGGAAGAAAACTAGATCAACAAATCAAACGTACAAACGCCCCACCTTAAACTATTATTCAGGCATCAGTCTGTGGGGCTATTAGCAGGAAAATCGGTTTTGAAGTCAAAGGAAAAAATTAAGAAAACTGGGAAAGTTTGATATCACATCTGAGAGCAGTCAGTCATCACTAAGTATCAGTGTTGGTTTTAAAATGAATTAAGTCTCTCTCATTGTTCTTGGAGCTTATAATAAAAGCAACCTGGCATGGCAGGACACAAAAGAAGAAAATGCCATATAAGTTTTACTTCCATGTCTTCCAAAGGGCATTGCATTTTCACTGAATTCTACATGAGTCTATTTGACAAAGAGATTTTGTGCTCTTCAAGGAAGACATCACAGATGTGAACTCAGTCAATTACCTATACTAATAAATACCAAGAAAGCCTTGTCAATACCTTGACTCCTTCAAAGAGGTGTTAACCCAAATTTTTCTTTTTTTTTATAAGTTTAACTAATTAATTTTTGGCTGCGTTGGGTCTTTGTTGCTGCGCGTGGGCTTTCTCTAGTTGCGGCCAGCAGGGGCTACTCTTCGTTGCGGTGTGCAGGCTTCTCATTGCGGTGGCTTCTCTTGTTGCGGAGCACGGGCTCTAGAGCGCATGGGCTTCAGTAGTTGTGGCTCGTGGGCTCTAGAGCGCAGGCTCAGTAGTTGTGGCTCACGGGCTTAGCTGCTCCCCGGCATGTGGGATCTTCCCAGACCAGGGCTTGAACCCGTGTCCCCTGCATTGGCAGGTGGATACTTAACCACTGTGCCACCAGGGAAGTCCCCAAATTTTTCTAAATTGCTTGTTATCCTCTACTAAAGATTCTCCACCTCCACCCTTAAACTCCATCCTAGAGAATTTATAGCAAAGAAAAGTTATTGAATCAAAGTATAGATTGTATCTAAACTAAAACTAATGAGAAGTCATAGCCAGGAGGTATAACTTGTTTTAATTATTGAAATACACATGTAATATTTTTATGTACGGAACTCCACATGTGAGTAACTGTGCAACGAGTTGTGGCCAGAAAGAGTATTATTAAGGGCAATATTGGGAAGTTCATTCTTTCCTTACCACTGTATCCTCTAAATTCAAAGAGAAGTACTACTTTCTTCAAGACCCCATTGGACAGAGCTAACGGAAAGGAAAAATAGGAAAGAAAAATGTAAACTTAACTAAATAATACAAACTTGAAAAATGGAGTTGGTTACCACACCAACTCCCATTTCTTAAGTATTTTTTCATATGTGATCCTACTAGACCCAAAGGTGATGATAAGAACAACGCACACTGTGAGATCTATATCCTTCTAGCAGGTTCCTAGCTGAGAATTTGGTAATAGTGTCAAAATGAGCCACCTGGCAGACAGTCTTCAGCAGGTGGTGGGGAACGCCTCACGTTTTGATGCACAGTAGGCTCTTCTGCCTCTCCTTTTCCATCTGAATTACCACCTACCCTCCCTATGAACATTTCTTAAGAGTAGGATCTCTTTGTAGAATTGCTGTAACGAAATTAAAATACAGAAATAGCGGGGTGGGGTAAGCTGTCGGGCTACGTGTTAGAAAGGGGTTGTTGCAGTACCAAATCGTCTACCGATGGCTTTAAAAAGTAACTGTCAGATAAAAGACACTAGGAAGTATCCCATCAGGAATCAGTCATGTCTGTCTTGTACTTGGTGTTACTCATATTGATGAATTATGAGCACCACAGTCAACTTTTGAGCCCTTAACTGGATTGGACGCATGGTGTTAAATCAGAGGCAACAATCAGTAGTACATGATTCAATAAACTCAGTAACATACAATGAATAAAAATAACCATTTCTCTGTATATCGAAATGCATTAAAACCAAATGGCTGTGTATCAAACTTATGTTGCCCAAATATGGTAAAGCCATGTAATAAGACAGATTAATGGTTTAAAGTCAAACCAAGAGGAACTCACCCACTTCGGGATCCATGTCCTTTCAAAAATGCTCCTTGGTGACCAGTATGGGAGATTTTGCTATTGGTATTCTTGTTACTCAGAAGCCTCGAATATGTGGTCTGCGTAGACGACAAAAATAGGAAGTTTCAATAGAAGACATCATTTATTGCACAAGTAATTTTCAGCCTCTTTTTGAAACAAAAGTTATCGATTTTTTCTACCACCCTTAAGTTACGCTCTTCAAACAAATCAGCTCTAAGAAATTTTTAAAATATTTATGAAGCCACAAATTAAAAACCATAGAGTATACACTGATGTGTATAAAATGGATGACTAATAGGAAAATAAATATTTTTTAAAAAGAGACAAATGTATAATGTGTATATTGTGCATTTACTTTTTGTTTTTCAGAGCTATATAAGCTTGCTTTCCACAGTTGCACTGTGGACTTATTTTGCCGAAAGCGTCCAAATATCTAAAAACCTGGTGTACTGCAAAGCCAATTAGAAAGGTGTAACCGGCTCCTCAGGAGTTTGTGTGCTTTGTCAAAAGGAATATAAAAACTGCATGTCCATTATCCAAATAAAGATTTCAATTCTACATGTACATTATAACACGCCAAGTTAATTTGGAATATGTGTGTTTACAGAGATAATTAACTATCTTTATTGAGGCTGCTTGATCATAGTTATTTTTTCGTGGTTTCTTCCATCACAGAAAATGTCACAAATAAATAGACGTATTTTATTTTGTTAATTTAATGCCCCGGTGATTCTGGCAAAGGTTTTGTTTTTTAGAGCAGGCTTTAGCTTCACAGCAAAATTGTGCAGACGGTTCAGAGGTTTCCCAAATCCCCCCTGCCCCTCACGTGCACAGCCTACCCCACTACCAACATCTTGCACCACAGGAAGCATTCGTTACAACCGGTGAACCTACGACGACACATCTTAATCACCCAAAGTCCATGGCTTACACTACAGTTTACTCTTGTTTGGACAAATGTTTCAGGGCATGTATAAATCATTAAGGTATCGCGCAGAGTAGCTTCACTGCCTTAAAAGTCTTCTGTGCTCCATCTATTCACCCCTCCCCCAACCCCTGGCAACCCCTGATGTTTTACTGTCTCTATAGTTTTCCCTTATCCATATAGTTGGAATCATACAGTGCGTAGCCTTTTCAGACTGGCTTCCTTCACTCAGTGACGTGCATTTAGTTCTTCCAGGTCTTTTCATGACTTGATAGCTCATTTCTTTTCAGCGCTGAATAACATTTCATTGTCTGAATGGACCACAGTTTATTCATTAAGTTACTGAAGGACATCTCGGTTGCTTCCATGTTTTGGCAATTATGAATAAAACTGCTATCAACATGTGTGTGCAGGGTTCTGTGTGGACATATTTTTCAATTCCGTTGGGTAAATACCAAACAGCATAATTACTGGGTCATACGGTAAGAGTATGTTTAGCTTTGTAATAAATTGCCAAACTGTCTTCCAAAGTAGCTGTATCATTTTGCATGCAGAATTTAACAGAAGGATGATGATTAAGGAGGTAAATATATATATATTTATATATTTATATATATACACACACACACATATATATGTATATATGTGAATTTCAAGACTGAACTGGTCAAGTTACATTGTTTCAATAGACAAATCCAATTTGGAATTCATGCAGATTTATTAAAACTATAAATATAAGTGAAAGAAAAACTCCCCAAATTACTAAGCCATTTTATGCACACAAGAAACGTTTGTGTGCTGAGAAAATTGTGCTGAATACTCTTCCTGTCCTCTGTGAGACAAGAGTGAAGAAACAGCTCTTGCTTTAAAACAGCTCACAGCCTAGGGCTGGGGAAGACAAATTCACGTAATATAAAAATAGTATGTTAATTATCCAGTCTACAGAACAATGGCATTCTAAGCCCCGATTCTTTGCAGAACATCTAGTAAATTTAAGATTCTCTTGTGAATAGGGAAGCAAAGCATATGTTTATGGTAAAGATGGTTAGATTTTAAGAGAAAGTCTTGCTTCTTGATGTAGTCATATCTGAAGTAACCCCATTTCCTAAAAGCCCATCTTATTGAATTATTATTCAACAAAAATAACTGTATAAAGCGACTTTGGTTTGGCCGTTCAGTCTTAAGGGAAATAACCCGTTTGTCCTCCTCCTTCTCTGGTTCCCTGTTGGGAAAGGCGTTTCTCAGGCCCAGGCCCCCGGCAGCTCAGCTCCTAACTCTCCATGTCCTAGGGAACTAGGGGTCTCCTTTGGATCCAAAGCCAAGCCCTAGTGTGATGTAGCCCCCCCCGCCCCAGTGTAGGAAGGCTTATGGCCCTCTTCCTACTAGCCGTGTTACTGAGCTCAGAAATCTTTCTTACTCCCGTGGGATACATTAATAGTTAGCATCAAAATTAAATAGGTCTCCCTGAATCCTTTTACTATGGTCCTTGTCTGAGAAGAGGAATTTTATCTAATGGCAGCATGGCATTTAATCTTAGTAGTCTATATACTTTTAGAATAAGATTCTTCCTTTTTAAGATTGGGAGTCCTTTTGCGAGCTCTGTTCTGTGAAAGCAGCCTCAGATCTCAGTGAAAATACATCTAGTGTGGCCTTAGGGATAGGGGCCCCAAGTAGGGTGTACCTTCAGTTTCATCTCTCTTTGCATTTAACTGCGATTGGAACCTAAGTGCTTAATATCTGCTGAGTGAATAAATGCCACCATATGCCCCCCCGTTTCCAAAGCTGTGCCCAGAGAACTGTAAATTCAAGGGATTGGCTTAGGCCTTGAAATTGGTGTGGAAACCAGTGGACCAGCTGGCTGGACCCACAGTGAAGGCCTTGAAGCAGGAAGAAGGAGGTGGGCGATCACTGGGTTCTAGAACAACCTGAGCCTGTGTGTGCGTTTGATGGCGCCAGTGCCGGGACCATCCTGCCCTGTCTCTTCCATCTACAAAACAGACTATGCCGCTCATTCATGTTCCAATGTTCAGGGCTATCTCTGATCATCACTTTAAGCATACACTTAAGTTACTGAGGGATGGGCAGCATCCAGAAAGCAGTTTATCCAAGTGTCCATATCTCAGAGATGGCCTAGCATCTTTTTATAAGCATCATAAATAAGAAGAATTAGAGAACAAAAAACTCGTCGAAGCCCCTTAGAAGTAACAGTAACTCTGCGATCGTGCAGACTCACACCCTACTGCTTACAGACGAGGAAGCAGATGCCCAGAGAGAGACCCAGAAACGGTATTCCTAAATTCATGCACATGGGCGACAGACCTGGGAGTGGTTGGTTCAAACCTCTGCAATACGCTGAGAAGTGGCACTTTCAGAGCAGAACAACTCAAATTTATAAGGCGCGATTTTCTCACGGGGCTTCACTGACACAAAGATCTGTACTGTAAGTGAACCCCACTCTGCAGCCTATTTACCGCTTCAGGTGGCATTTGCTAAAAACAAAACTGAGAACCAAGAGAGTCACGTTTTCCAGATGTGTGTCTGATGGAATTGCATTGTGACAGGCGACCTACAGCGTGTGTCTCAGTGCTGAGGCGTGAAGGGGGAAGGAGTCACGTATCCGGGCAATTCCAGCCACTCGCTCTCTCCCATTTCCCCAGCGTGCTTGGCATGCGAGGACCTTTGCTAGTGGCATCTGAATGAGTGGTCCCGCGCCTCAGAACCCCCATCCCCTCGGCTTTGGAATCCTGAACTAGCGTCTTCCCCCACATCCCTACCTCTCGCTTATCCCAGAGTGTACCCAACTTTATGCTTTCTGCCAAACTATTCCAAACTTTTCCGTCACTTTATGGCCCAACCTAGATACCATACCCACCTCTCTCCGCAAAGGTGAAGGAGAAGGAGAAAGTGGTATGTCAGGAGGCCTGGCTTTTGCCCCAGAACCCTGGGGGTCAGGTTGGCTCCCCAGAACAGGGCTTCCCAAAGTTTTTCCAGTTGTGGTACATTTAGAAAATAATGGAATAGGTGACGGGGAGCAACGGATGAAGCTACTAATAGCTTCATTAGTATAGTAATAGTATAGTAATAGAGTTACTAGCTGAGTGGCTAATATTTTGGATGGACTTAAAATCCGTTCCCTTTATACCAGGGGTGGGGTAAAGCAGAACCTGTCACTCTGGGGAGAGTCACAATGTGATATTAAATGTGACAGCTCCAAGTTGAAAGAAGTTCAGAGTTAAATACAACAAACAGAAAACGAGGATTGTTCACTTACCCATTATCTCCTATTTAGAACATGGCAGGTGTCACGTTTCACGATCTGAAATTTATCTTGACTTTCTATTACCAAAAATTGTTATAATCTGTTTACTCTTCCTACCAAAACGTAAGGTATTATCTACAAGACATGACTTTTGGTCCTCCTGGGATCCAGTACGTAAGTTCTATTCATAAATGATTGGTCTCTTACTTCTAATGTTCAGTAGGCTGTAGCAGTTTACTTAAGGAGATATTCACACTAATGTTTCCATCAGAAAGCTGTCTGCTGGTAGGGCCTGTGCACTTATAAAGCTCTTACATCTGATGTGGGTTTTTCCAAACTGTACAGTTGGCCACTTAAGCAGAACTGAAATATCTACTATTAAAATACTACACCACATCTAAATTGAGCCCTAGTCTATAAACTCTTGTTTATTTAACCTAAAAGTCATTTTTACCAATAATTACCAGTGAGTACAAAGGCCTCATTCTCTATAACAAAAGCTTAAAAAAATCACCTACTGCTAATATTTGAAATGATACACAGAAGACTAAAAAGCACTCGCCAAACACGTGTCTGACAACTGTTGCCTTAAAGTGTGAGTGTTTGGGCTTCTAAAGGGAGTTCTGCATCGTTTTCACAACAGAAATCAATTGGTCTTGACTTACTTTCATTAATAAATCCTTGGAAAGTACAGACTTAGGTTAGGACTCAGGGAATGGAAATTACCGAATTTTAACCACTTTTCAGTAATCAAGGAGCACACAGCCTAGCTTGAAATGCACCGGCCAGCACGGGGCGTCCAATGAGAAGCAGCAGGGAGGATGCTCAGGGCGGCTCTGCTGTCCGGCCCGTGTGGCCGCACCATCGGGCACTCAGCAAACCCTGGGCAAGAACAACTAGGATTTTGGAGAAGAGCTCATTCTCATGCTTCCTTTTGGGAGGTGTGTAACAATTTGCAAACCTATTTCTCACATGACGTTTGATTTCTCCTTTGGACCGAGGAGAGCGAAAAGCGCCCGAGTCTCTTCGGGTTCTCGATTCACAGGTTTCTTCGCCTGGGATTCTCTCCTATATGGTGGTGTGCTTTTTAGCAATTTGTATTTTCCCAAATATTAGCAGTAACGTGACTTCCCCCCCCCCTTCAAGGAATGAGGCATTTGTTGCCCTTGTCATTATTGCCATAAACAGATTTTAGGTTGAATAATAGTTTGCCATCTATGATGACGGCACCAATATCCTGTGTGTGTCACAGACCTGCCCCAAGAGCATCTGGGAACAGACCTTGGAAACCACTGCCTTGCAAACCTGAGGTATCACCCCAGTGTTCTCCCCACTTTTGTACATAGACACAGTAACGCCAGACAGTGATATGAACCACAGCCAGGTAGAGACATGAAGCAGGGTTTTCTTCTGTGGCCCAGTAGCAGCCCCCTCTCCCATCCAGCAGAACAGGGTTGAGCTCTTACTCTCCCCCAAAAAATCACATCTGTTTTTTTTTTAAAGAGTTAAAAGTACTTGTCCATCACTCAGAATTTCCAGTTAGAATCCTTCATCTCTAAGATTTTATATTAATATCTTTCCCACAACACAGTATCTCCATTTATCAGCGTAACATAGGTTATCTGGGTTTATGGCGACTTTTTACATCTGGTGATTCTGAACAGGTTATTTAAACCTCAAATCTCAGGTTTCTCATCTACAAAATGGACAGACAGTGCCCACCTCCTAGGGCCCTTCAGAGGATTAAATGAGCTAATAATGAATGTAAGCTTCTTAGCACATTAGACTGGGAATGGTATATTTTCAGCGAGTGTTTGCCATTATTGTCTTGTGTTTTTCCTGGTGCTGCATTTATTTAAATATAAATAAACATACATTTAAACTATTTGGAGTCAATGGTCAGGGGGCATTTCCCACCTTATTAAAGTCCTGAAAGGACGTAACACGCCTTCCTAAGAAATGCATGCACTTAAGGTCGGGCACCCAGGCGCTCTTGGAAGTGTTAAGCAACATCTTTTGCACATTTTCTACATGATTAAAATAATTGACGCATTTTATAACAAACCAAAGTTTTCAAATAAAATCAAGCTAGACTCCTCCCCCAACTATAACAGGCATATACGATTGTGATTGCTGGATGTGTCACTCTTAAGCAATGCTATTTAAACCCTATATATCCTTAGAATAAATTCTACTTTGTACATTAAACTTCAGTTTATGTGACTTGAAAATTTCAAAGATCAACAATACCTGCACATACCCCCAACAATTAGATTAGGATGTTTATTCCCCGCTGTTTTTCTATCGTATGAATATTCAGATGAGACACATGCGTGTAAACGATTCGGTTGGTGACCAAGAGGAGGCACACAGATGCCAGCCTAGTGCCGACAGCCTCCAACCCTTTGCTGAGAAACCTTCCCAGAAATGACTTTTAAACCCCTGTCCTCTGCTCACTGATGTCAAGGCACCAGGGGCACGGCCTACGGTGACCAGACACCCTAATGTCCTTTTTCATGGACCACAGAACTTGCGGAAAGGTTATTCTTTTAAACCCTAATGTTGAAGAAATACAACCAAAGAACTAACAAGCAAATGAAGATGAAGGAGGCTCTGCTGGTCATCATTTCGTCCGTGTTCCTGCAAAGGAAGCCCCACTGTCACTTTACCAGTTCCTCCAAGACACATCTGTGACTTTCCCAGGAAGTGATTGGCTTTGCTGTCATTGTCAGAGGAGTGAGCAGTGCAGAGAGAACCCTCTCCTGCGAACAACGTGGGTGACTGGAGCGAGGTCTGCCAGGCCCACTGCCCTTTGTCGTCAAGGGAAGGTGTAGAATAAGCAACCCCATCTGTGCACTACCTACGTGCCTGCTGTTTCCTGACATGCTTCCTGTAGTACAGATTTTGCTTCACTATTTCGACGGGGACCAGGCCAGCATGCAGACAGTAGAAGCCGGCTGCAGCCTTTGAAAGAGCCATCGACTTGGTTCCGAGGGGTGATCAGACACCGAGCACGATTACACTCCTGAATATCTTAGGCTCTTACGCTGCCTGTGTGAGGACAGCTTTGCTTTGCAAGAAACCTAGCCCCTCTGAAAGGTATGACAGAAAATGCAGTAATAACAAAATTACTCAGTGGAATGTGACATAGATCTGCTCTTAAAGAACTCAGAGAGAAAAAGCCAGAGTGAGGGGGAGGTGAGACTAGAACTGAGACTGGGACCCTCAGGTGGTCAGAGGAGAATCCCGTGAGAACCGATGATGAGAATGGTCAAAACACCCTCCTAATTGGGCAGCTGGCGAAAAATGGCGGGGAAAGGAGGTGGCGAGATCGCCAGTGTCAGTGTTGCTGTTGTTTTCTAAACTTGTAAACTCTTACATTCTTGGGTTTTATCTACCACACTTCCACAGTAAAGCACATGCTAGAAATTTTGTTTCCTTGGAGCAGATGAGAATGCTTGTCAGAAAGCAAGAGCCTTGTAATTGGCATTAGAGCAGCTTTCCAAGCTCCAGACTGCAAAAGAAAGTCAGGATGGGAGCTGAGTTGTGGAATAGAGGAGAAAGCTTTGTATAAACATGGAACCACAGTAGCAGTTGTTCAAGTAAATGGATTTTTGAGGTTGGAAGCCCCGTTTTTAAAATAACAGAGGTGTGAAAATGATGCCATTGGTCAACTGACTAGAATAATGAAATTGAGTTGGTAATAAAGCTGGGAAAAATATAGACGGTCAGCAATGTAATCATGCTGGGAACCTCATTTTTCACTCAGAATCTTAAGGAAGTTTCATCTACATGCCATGTAGATTTAAAAGTACTGCATGTTACATGACAGCTTCCTCCATCTGGTCACGTAAGAAACCTCTGGGATGGGAATGAACTGAACTTAGTGGGCATGAACTTAAATTGTGGACACTGTTTACAGTCATACGGCATTTTACCAAAGGCTATTTCCATTTTAAGTTCTTCCCCACTATTTAGAATCAACTTCAATATATTTTCCCGCCTTGTGGTGGAGGTACCTGCAAAGCTATGGAAAAGGATGCTTGAGACCCAACAAATCCAACATGGAACCCACCATCTTCCCTTTCAGAGATTTCTATCTCACCATCCACTTGTTCCCCATGAACCTGGAAGTCAGCCTTGACTCCTTTCTCTCAGGACCTCCCGCTTCCGGTGACCACCCTGTTAGTTTCATTCTCCATTATCTTCCTGTCCAGGCGTGGCCGCCATGTTGATGCTGGACCACTGCAGTCACCCCATCACCCTTGGACAGCACCTCTGCTTCTGACTTACTGTCTCTAGCTAATCCTCCACCCGGCTCAGACGCCCTTCCAAACTAGAGAACATGCCTGGGCTTTCCCACTCCCATCCCTCATTTTTTTCGGAGTCTAGAGCCCAGACAGATTCTGTTTTTTGTATTATCCTCCTTTATGCAAGCCCCTGACATGCCAATTACAATTTAACCTTGTGGACAAGCTATTGTTACTGAGGTTGTGTTATGCTCAAAGCAGCGATTCCTGCAGACATCTCCTTTGAGATATTTGTCACTTTCACACAACATTCATATCCCTTTAGCATCTGCTTTAATCCCCCTCACCCCCACTCTATGCCTCTGTCTATTCCAGCCTCTCCAGTCACCAGAATCCAGCACCCCTTCCCCAAAAACCCACCTTTGTAAAACAGTCGCCTCCAAACCACCCCACACGCCTGCCTTCCTCTGCAAAGCAAAAGCCCGCTAGTGGGACGAACCATGCCTATTGTTGTTCCCGAAACACGTTCTTGAGGGGCTTCAAGTCAACCTATTCCCGAACCACGCTCCTGGGGGGCTCCAAGTCAACCTGTTCTTGAAACACGCTCTTGGGGGGCTCAAGTCAACCTGTTCCTGAAACACGCTCTTGGGGGGCTTCAAGTCAACGTGTTCCCGAAACACGCTCCTGGGGGGCTCCAAGTCAACGTGTTCCCGAAACACGCTCATGGGGGGCTTCAAGTCAACGTGTTTCTGAAACACGCTCTTGGGAGGCTTCAAGTCAACCTGTTCCCAAAACACGCTCTTGGGGGGGCTTCAAGTCAACCTGTTCTTTAAACACGCTCTTGGGGGGCTCAAGTCAACGTGTTCTTTAAACACGCTCTTGGGGGGCTTCAAGTCAACGTGTTTCTGAAACATGCTCTTGGGAGGCTTCAAGTCAACCTGTTCTTTAAACACGCTCTTGGGGGGCTCAAGTCAACGTGTTCCCGAAACACGCTCTTGGGGGCTCAAGTCAACCTGTTCCTGAAACACGCTCTTGGGGGGCTTCAAGTCAATGTATTTCTGAAACACACTCTTGGGAGGCTTCAAGTCAACGTGTTCCTGAAACACGCTCTTGGGGGGCTTCAAGTCAACCTGTTCCTGAAAGACGCTCTTGAGGGGCTTCAAGTCAATGTGTTCCCGAAACACGCTCCTGGGGGGCTTCAAGTCAACCTGTTCCCGAAACACGCTCTTGGGAGGATTCAAGTCAACGTGTTTCTGAAACACGCTCTTGGGGAGCTTCAAGTCAACCTGTTCCTGAAACATGCTCTTGGGGGGCTTCAAGTCAACGTGTTCCCGAAACACGCTCTTGGGGGACTTCAAGTCAACCTGTTCTTTAAACACGCTCTTGGGGGGCTTCAAGTCAACCTGTTCCTGAAACACGCTCTTGGGGGCTTCAAGTCAACCTGTTCCCGAAACACGCTCTTGGGGGGCTTCAAGTCAACCTGTTCCCGAAACACGCTCTTGGGAGGATTTGTCAACGTGTTTCCGAAACATGCTCTTGGGGAGCTTCAAGTCAACCTGTTCCTGAAACACGCTCTTGGGGGGCTCAAGTCAACCTGTTCCTGAAACACGCTCTTGGGGGGCTCAAGTCAACGAGTTCCCGAAACACGCTCTTGGGGGGCTTCAAGTCAAGCAAACACACAGCTGATGATCTTACTCAAGAATCCTGGCAACACTCGCACACCCTTCATGCTCAGCTCCCCAGCAGCATCTCTCCCATCCCTCTCTGCCCCTCGCGCTCTGAATGCCAGTCCTATTTGAATGATTGTTATTCCAACAGATGTGCTCTTTCACCTCTCCAAGCTTTAACCATGCCACTTGCTATTTCCTCTGAACACCATTATTTGCTTCCTAATTTTGCTGGCTAACTGATCCTTGTTTTTCAACACTGAAGTCAGAAAGTCTCTGCTGAACTGCCAAATGGTTAGTCAACCCTTCCAAGTATCTGAGAACTCCCGTAAAGCACTCTGGAAATGTCTGTAGTACCTTCTCACACTCCTCTGTGTCTATCACCAGCTCATGATGACCTTGAGATGGGAACCTTGTGTTATGCATCTAGCACCTAGAATCAGTTCTAACACTTGAAAGATAACCAGTGAATGACTGTTCTAAACTGAATGATAGATTTCTGTGTCTGGTAATACATCAGACTGAGTATTCAAATATGTGCTCCCACTAAAAACAGCAAAACATTGTATAAAATATATTATCAAAACCTTTTAAGCCAACAAAGTAGCAAGAAAGTCAGGAATCCTCTAGTCAAAGTTTAGATGATGGCATGAATCTAGAGAAGTAACTGGAGCATGGAGACTGGCTCTTGCTAAGGGGATATTTGCTAGGCCAGGAAACCTGTGTCTCAATTTCATTATTTTGTGAGGTATGCAGTACAGTATGCAAGACTTGGCACCAGCCCAAGGTGGGGAGTCCAATAGGAGCCCACACCCCAAACAGCTGGGACTCCTTAGTACAAGGGTATATTAGAAAGGACTTGCCCACACAGACATACAAAGGACCATATGGAGAAGTGCCCACTTACAGCTCTGAGTCTGCCTGGTGGAGGAAGAGAAAAGCAGGCTGTCCCTGAGAAGTTTAACCACAAGGTGTCTTCACACCAACTTGCAGCCTGAATTCAAGCCTCCTTGATGGACTAAAAACCATCTCAAGCCAAAGATCTGGTTTAAACCTTCCAGAAACAAAGCATAAATCTTCTCTGGAAAAATATTCCTTCACCACAGGCCTCAGACTTTTCCAACAAATACAATTCTAAGAAAAATGAATGAATAAGCAAACAAGGAAATAAGGCACCAGCAGTGAAAACTCATATATGTGTGTAAGGATATAAATACAGATACAGATACAGCAGAAATAGAGTCACAAAGACTTAAAGGTATGAGAGGTACCAGGAACAGACTACAAAATTTCTATGTCTAATACACTGAAGGAAATAAAAGACAAACTTGGAAATATGTGTGAAAAATAAGAAACTTATTAGAACAACCAAGGACATATAAGAGACAAATAGAATGCCTATAAGTGAAAAATATCATAATTGAAAGTGAAATCCTAATGCTTAGGTTTGAAAGGAGATTAGATACATCTGAAAAGAAAATTAAGAAAATAACCAGGTGTAGCACAGACAATGTGAATGAGATACGAAAAATATGAAAGACAGAGTGGTTTCCAATATACATGTACTCAGGGTTCTAGAAGGAAAGGGAGATCACTAGGCAAGGCCAATAAGTGAAGAAACTATGAGAAGTTTCCAGATCTAATGAAAAACACCAAATCATAAATTCAATAAGATTAATGAATAAAAAGAAATCCACATCTAGACTTTTTAAATTTCATACTTAGTGAAAATATTTCAAGAATAAGTGCAAAATATATTTTCAGATTAACCGAAAGTAAGAGTTTGCCAGCAGACCTATGCTAAAGGGAATTCTAAAAGACGTATTTTAGGCAGAAGAAAAGTGATCCTTGATGAAATATCTGACATGCAAATAGAAGATCACAAGTCATAAATATGTGCATAAGTCTAAATAAACTTTGTATAAAATAATATTTTGAGGTTTATCAAAAACAATATAAAATTAAATGTCCATCAATAGTATATACATTAGAAAGGGGTAAATGGAGTTAAAATATTGGATCATTCAGGGCAGGTGCAAGATGCTAAGGTAGAAAGCCCCTGAGCTCACCTCCTCTCACTGGCGCACCAAAATCACAAATGTCTGCAGAATAACCATTGATGAAAAAGACTGGAACCTACCAGAAAAAACTCTTCTACAACTAAAGATATAAAGAGGGAACCATGGTGAGATGAGTAGGAGGGGTGGGGTCACAATACAGTCAAATCCCATATCCCCCAGGCCAGTGGGGCTTACTTTTGGGAGTCTCAGAGGGCTAGTGGAAATAAGAGACTCCTCACTTAAAGGGCTCACACAAAATCTCACATGCTCTGAAACCCAGGGCAGATGCAGTAATCTGATAGGAGCTTGGGTTAGACATACCTGCTGATCCTGAAGAGTTTCTTGGAGAGGCAGGAGGCAACTTCAGCTCACCCTGGGGACTTAGACAATGGAAGCAACCATTTCTTGGAGCTCCTTCCACCACGTGGACAGTGGTGGTGGCAAGTGCCATTTTGGAATCTTCCCTCTAGCTTATTAGTCCCAGGACTCAAGGCTACCCTTGCCCAAAAGCCTGCAGGCACCTGTGCTGGGACTCCTCATGCCAAGCAACTAACTGGGCATGGACACAGCCCCACCCACCAGCGGACAGGTTGCCTTAAGACCCCCTGAGCCCACAGCTACCTCTGGGCATAGCCCTACCCGCCAGAGGACCCAGGACTTCGCCACACACACCATGCAGGCACTAGACCCAAGATACCCATGGCCCTCCAGCCAGAGAACCCAGGACCCAGTTTCACTCACCAGTGGGCAGGTACCAGGCTCAGAATCCCTGGGTGCTCTGACACCTGCTCTGGGATCCCTGGGTCCTCAACCCAGATCTAAGGACCTCTCTTTACCCACCAGTGGGCAGGAAACAGCTCAGGGGTCTCTTGGACCCTGACTCTACCCACCAGTAACCCAGCACTAGCTCCAGGGACCCCAGGGTTCTGCAGTCAGCTGCCTCATGATCTAGTCCCCCCAACCAGCAGCCAACAGCCTCCACACTAGGCAGGACTTGGCAACCAAACGGACCAGAGGCCAATCAAGCCAACAAGACTGCCCACGTAGGCAGTCTGCAGCAACAGAAAGACTCACACAGCCGTCACAGGGGGAACCCCTAGAGCATAATAGCTCTGGTGATGAGAGGGGAGCACACTGCTGGTATACATAGGATGTCTCCTATAAAAGGCCACTTCTTCAAGTTTGGGAAACATAACCAACCTACCAGATATATAAAACAGCAAGTTAGGCAAAATGAGATGACAGTGGAACATGTTCTAAATAAAGGAACAAGATAAAACCCCAGAAGAAGAACTAAGTGAAGTGGAGAGAGGCAATCTACCCAAGAAAGAGTCCAGGGTAGTGACCATAAAGATGATCAAAGAACTCAGGAAAAGAATGGATGCACAGAGTGAGAAGTTAGAATTTTCTAAATAAAGAGTTAAAAAATATAAAGGACAACCAAACAGAGATGAAGAATACAATAACTGAAATGAAAAATACACTAGAAGGGATCAACAGTAGACTAAATGATACAGAGGAATGGATCAGCAAGCTGGAAGACAGAGTAGAAGAAACCACTGATGCTGAACAGAAAAAAGAAAGAAAAAGAAATCAGGAAAGTTTAAGAGACCCCCTGGGACAAAATCAAGAGCACTAATATTCACAGTGTAGGGATCCCAGAAAGAGAAGAGAGAGAAATGCACTGAGAACATAATTAAAGACATAACGGCTGAAAACTTCCCTAACCTCGGAAAAGAAACAGACATTCAAGTAAGGATAGGAAATGATCCACACACAAAGCTAATAGGAAGGTTAAGACAAAAGTAGTAAAATCATCTATATCCAAAATAAGCAGTTAAGGATACATGATATCAAAAACAGTAATTGTGAGGGGAGAAGAGTACCAATGCAGGTTGTTAAAATGCATTTGAAATTAAGAAATCAACAACTTAAAGCTATCAAGCATATATATAGTTTGTTGTATATAAACCTCATAGTAATGACAAACCAAAAATCTATAGAAGATACACATACACAAAATAAAAAGGAATCCAAACAACACTAAAGATAGTCATCAAATCCCAAAAGAAGAGAACAGAAGGGGCAAAAAAGGCCTACAAAATAACCCCCAAACAATTCACAAAATGGCAATAAGAACATACATATCAATAATTACTTTAAAGTAAATGGACTAAATGCTCCACCTAAAAGACAGAGTAGCTGAATGGATACAAAAACAAGACCTATATATATGCTGACTACAAGAGACTCATTTAAGACACACACAGAATGGAAGTGAGAGCATGGAAAAAGGTATGCCATGCAAATGGAAATCAAAAGAAAGCCAGGGCAAAAATACTTATATCAGACAAAACAGACTAAAATAAAGACTGTAACAAGAGACAAAAAAGGACATTACATAGTGAAAAAGGGATCAATCCAAGAAGATATAACAATTGTAAATATATATGCACCCAACATAGGAGTACCTAAATACATAAAGCAAATATTAACAGACATAAAGGGAAAAAATTAACAGTAACACAATAACAGTAGGGGACTTTAATGCCCCACTTAAATCAATGGACAGATCATCCAGACAGAAAAAAAAAAAATCAATAAGGAAACACTGGCCTTAAATGACAGATCAGACAGACTCAGTAGATATAATATATATAAATATAATATAAATATATTACATATACATGTTATATGTAATATATAAATATATTACATGTAGGTATAACATATATACACATATATATACATAATATATACATAATATATATATAATATATTCTGGTACCAGGTGGCGATCCCTGGGCATCTGGTGCCCTTCAGTGGCCTCATCTGGGTTGTGCTGCCATCCAATGGGCAGGATGGGCATGAGGTGGCCAAGGATGCTGTATCTGCATGGCTGCTGGAGGCACTGTGTGAGCCTGGGGTCAGCCTCGCCCAGTCTGCTGGGGTTTGAGGCAGGAGGTACCATGGTTCAGCAGTGACCTAATCCTCTCCACACACAGCCTGAATGAGAAGGCGGAGCCTGTGTCAGTCCCTGGCCCAGCAGGTCTGGGCAGCTGCTATCTGATCCCAAGAAGGGGAGGAGCAATAATAATATTATTATTATATAAATATATGTTTATATTATGTTTATATTTATCATTTTTATGTTATATTTATATAAATATAATATATATATAATATAAATACATATATAAAACACTCCACCCAAAAGCAGCAGAATACACATTCAACTTCACATAGAACATTCTCCAGGATCACATGCTAGGCCACAAAACAAGCCTCAGTAAATTTAGGAAAACTGAAATCATATCAAACATCTTTTCTGATCACAACACTATAAGACTACGTATCAACTACCAAGAAAACCTGGAAAAAACACAAACATGTGGAGGCTAAACAATTTGCTACTAAACAATCAATAGATCACTGAAGAACTCGAAGAGGATATCAAAAAATACCTGGACACAAATGAAAACAGAAACACAATGATCCAAAATCTATCGTGGGAACAGCAAAAGCAGTTCTAAGAGGGAAGTATATAGTGATACAAGCTTACCTCAGGAAACAAGAAAAATCTCAAATAAACAACCTAACCTTATACCTAAAAGGAGTTAGAAAAGAATAAACAAAACCCAAACTTAGAACAGATATCAAAGATCAGAGCAGAAATAAATGATTAAAATAATAGAAAAGATCAATGAAACTAAGAGCTGGCTCTTTGAAGAGAACAACAAAATTGATAAACATTTAGCCAGACTCATAAGGAAAAAAGACAGGGCCCAAATCAATAAAATCAGAAATGAAAAAAGGGAAGTTACAGCTGAAACTACAGAAATGCTAAGAATCATAAGAGACTACTATGAACAACTATATGCCAGCCAATAAAATAGACAACCTAGAAGAAGGAACGAATTCCTAGAAATCTATACTCTCCCAATTCTGAACAAGGAATAAATAGAAAATATGAACAGACCAATTACCAGTAATGAAATTGAATCAGTAATAAAACAAACTCAAAACAAAAGTCCAGGAAGAGATGGCTTCACATTGAATTCTACCAAACATTTAGAGAAGACATTACACCTGTCTTTCTCAAGCAATTTCATTAAAAAAATTGCAGGGGAAGGAACACTTCCAAACTCATTCTACAACACCAGCACCACCCTGATATTAAAACTAGACAAAGAAGTCACAAAAAAAGAAAACTACAGGCCAATATCACTGATGAACATAGATGCAAAAATCCTCAATAAAATATGCAGACTGAATCCAACAATACATCAAAAGGATCATACACCATGATCAAGTGGGTTTGTCCTAGGGATGCAAGGATTTTTCAATATCTGCAAAAATCAGTGTGATACACCACACTCACAAATTGAAGAATAAAAACCATATGATCATCTCAATAGATGCAGAAAAAACTTTTTCACAAAATTCAACATCTATTTAAGATCAAATCTTTCCAGACTGTGGACGTAGAGGGAACATACATCAACATAATAAAGGTCATACATGACAAGCCCACAGCTATCATCATACTCAATGGTGAAAAGCTGAAAGCTTTTCCTCTAAGATCAGGAACAAGAAAAGGATGCCCACTCTCACCACTTTTATTCAACGTGGTATTGAGGTCCCAGCCACAGCAATCAGACAAGGAAAAGAAAAAGAATCCGAATTGGTAAGGAAGAGGTAAAACTGTCATGCAGATTACATGATATTATTCATAGAAAATTCTGAAGATGTCACCAAAAAATTACAAGAACTCAATGAATTTGGTAAAGTTGCAGTATACAAAATTAATATACAGAAATCTGTTGCATTTCTCTACACTAACAAGCTATCAGAAAGATAAATTAAGGAAGCAATCCCATTTACAACTGCATCAAAAAGGTTAAAATACCTAGGAATAAACCTTCCTAAGGAGGTAAAATACCTATACTTGGAAAATTATAAGACTCTGATGAAAGAAATTAAAGATGACATAGAGAGATGGAGATACATATTGTGTTCATGGATTGGAAGAATTAATCTTGTTTAAATGACCATACTATCCAAAGCAATCTACAGATTCAAAGCAGTCCCTATCAAAATACCAAGGGTTTTTTTCATAGAACTAGAACAGATAATACTAAAATTTATATGGAACCACAAAAGATCCTGAATTGCCAAAACAATCCTGAGAAAAAAGAACAAAGCTGGAGGTATAACCCGCCCAGACTTCAGACTATACTACAAAGCTATAATAATTAAAACAGCATGGTATTGGCACAAAACCAGATACAAAGGACAATGGAACAGAATGAGAGCCCAGAAATAAACTCATGCACTTACAGTCAATTAATCTATGATAAAGGAGGCAAGAATATACAATGGAGAAATGACAGTCTCTTCAATAAGTGGTGCTAGGAAAACTGGACAGCTACATGCAACAGAATGAAATTAGAACATTCTCTAATACCATATACAAAAGTAAACTCAAAATTGGATTAAAGACCTAAATGTAAGACTGGACACCATAAAACTAGAAGAAAACAGAGGCAGAACACTTTTTGACATAAATCATAGCAATTTTTCTTTCTCCTAAAGCAAAGGAAATAAAAGCAAAAGTAAACAAATGGGACCTATTTAAACTTAAAAGCTTTTGCCCAGCAAGGGAAACCATTGACAAAACAAAAAGACAACCTACTGAATGGGAGGAAATACTTGCAAATCATATGGCTGATAAGGGGTTAATATCCAAAATATATACACAGCTTATTAAACTCAACAGTAAAAAAGCAAACAACTTAATTAAAAAAATGGGCAGAAGACCTGAGTAGAAATTTTTCCAAAGCAGACATACAGGTGGCCAACAGGAATATGAAAAGATGCTCATCATTATTAATTAGAGAAATACAAATTAAAACCACGATGAGATGTCACCTCACACCTGTTGGAATGGCAATCATCAAAAAGACCACAAAAAATGAATGTTGGCAAGGGTGTGGAGAAAAGAAAACCCTCATACACTGTTGGTAGGAATGTAAATTGGTACAGCCAGTATGGAAAACAGTACGGAGGTTTCTCAAAAACTTCTACCATATGACCCAGCAACTCCACTCCTGTGTATGTATACGGAAAAAACAAAAACACTAATTCAAAAAGATACATGCACCCTAACGTCACAGCATTATTTACAATGGCTGAGATACGGAAGCAGCCTAAGTGTTCATCAGCAGATGAATGCATAGAGAAGATATGGTATGTGTATGTATACACACACACACACACACACACACACACACACACACACAGGAATACTATTCAGTCATAAAAAAGAATTAATTTTTGCCATTTGTAACAACATAGATGGACTTGGAGGGTATTATGCTAAGTAAATTAAGTCAGATAAAAAAAGACAAATACTGTACGATATCCCTTATATGTAGACTCTAAAAAAATAAGACTAGTGAATATAACAAGAAAAGGGAAGGGTGATGGGCAAGATAGAGATAGGGGATTAATAGGTACAGACTACCATGTTTAAAATAGATAAGCAACAAGGATATATAGTACAACACAGGGAATATAGCAAATATTTTATAATAACTATAAATGGAATATAACCTTTAAAAATTGTGAATCACTATGTTATACACCTGTAACTTATGCAATATTATACATCAACTGGACCTCAATAAAAATGTTCAAAAAATATTGAATCATTCAGGTTAGGCTGGGTTTTCCTACAGTAACAAGCAGTCCTCAAATGTCAGTGACAGAATACAATAAAGCTTTATTTTCCCTTACACCACCTAGCCACATGCAGGTCAGTACGTGCTCAATCACAAGCCCTCAAGGACCCAGCGGAAATGAGTTTCCATGTTGACACATCTTTCCATATTCAAAACGGCAGGTGGAAAAGAATAAAGGGAATCACTCATTGCTTCTTAACCACATACGACCTCCTTCACCTCTTCTTAGCCAAAGCAAGTCACGTGGCCACACCTACATCCAAGGCATGGGGTGTGGGAGGGCAATTCTAGCATGAGATTAAAAGGAAGAGTGCTGGGCACAGTCCTGTCTCTGTTAGAGCAGGAGAACAGGGTTTCTTCAGAAAAGATTGGTGTTTGTTTCTGCAGACATGATAGCACATGATGGGGCAACCACTAAGAAAAGTTACAAAGTATTTAACTTCCATCCTGTGGAGGAAAAACATGGGCAGAAAAATAATCCATACAAATAAGACCAAAAAAAAAAAAAAGAGGAAAATAAAAAGTCAGGAAAAGTAAAAGCTACAAAATAAGAAAGAAGATATAAATGTAAACTTAACAGTTGTAACAAATTATAAATGAACTAAAAAGTTCCAGTGGAAACACAGAAGATTATTATACTGGATTTAAAAAAAAAATCTAGCTACATATTGTTTACAACAGACATATCCAAAGTATAGGCGACAAAGAGACTGAAAGTTAAGAGGATGGAAAAAAATATATGCGAGCAAAATTCCAGGCAAAAGAAAGCAGGCGCTTCTATATAAGACAAAATCAACCTAAAAAAAAGATACATTAGAGATAATTATAAGACATTTGTCGGGGGGACGAGGGGAAGATACCGGAAGAGTAAGATGCGGAGATCACCTTCCTCCCCACAGATACACCAGAAATACATCTACACGTGGAACAGCTCCTACAGAACACCTACTGAAAGCTGGCAGAAGACCTCAGACCTCCCAAAAGGCAAGAAACTCGCCACGTACCTGGGGAGGGCAAAAGAAAAAAGAAAAACCAGGGACAAAAGGATAGGGACGGGACCTGCACCAGTGGGAGGGAGCTGTGAAGGAGGAAAAGTTTCCACACACTAGGAGCCCCTTCACAGGCAAAGACTGCGGGAGGCGGAGGGGGGAGCTTCGGAGCTGCGGAGGAGAGCACAGCAACAGGGGTGTGGAGGGCTAAGCGGGGAGATTCCCGCACAGAGGATCGGTGCCGACTGGCACTCACCAGCCTGAAAGTCTTGTCTGCTCACCCGCCGGGGTGGGCGGGGCTGTGAGCTGAGGCTCGGGATTCGGTCGGAGCGCAGGGAGAGGACTGGGGTTGGAGGCGTGAACACAGCCTACAGGGGGTTAGTGCGCCACGGCTGGCTGGGAGGGAGTCCGAGGAAAAGGTCTGGAGCTGCCGAAGAGGCAAGAGACTTTTTCTTCCCTTTGTTTCCTGGTGCGCGAGGAGAGGGGATTAAGAGCGCTGCTTAAAGAGCTCCAGAGACGGGCGTGAGCCGCGGCTAAAAGCACGGACCCCAGAGACGGCAGAAGATGCTAAGGCTGCTGCTGCCGCCACCAAGAAGCCTGTGTGCGAGCACAGGTCAATACCCACACCTCCCTCCCAGGGAGCCTGTGCAGCCAGCCACTGCCAGGGTCCCGGGATCCAGGAACAACTTCCCCGGGAGAACGCACATCGCGCCTCAGGCTGGTGCAACGTCACGCCGGCCTCTGCCGCCACAGGCTCGACCCGCACTCCGTGCCCCTCCCTCCCCCCCACCCCGGCCTGAGTGAGCCAGAGCCCCTGAATCAGCGGCTCCTTTAACCCCGTCCTGTCTGAGCGAGGAACAGACGCCCTCCGGCGACCTTCAAGCAGAGGCGGGGCCAAATCCAAAGTTGAACCCCGGGAGCGGTGCGAACAAAGAAGAAAAAGGGAAATCTCTCCCAGCAGCCTCAGGAGCAGCGGATTAAATCTCCACAATCAACGTGATGTACCTGCATCTGTGGAAAACATGAATAGACAACGAATCATCCCAAATTGAGGGGGTGGACTTTGACAGCAAGATTTATGATTTTTTCCCCTTTTCCTCTTTTTGTGAGTGTGTATGTATATGCTTCTGTGTGAGATTCTGTCTGTATAGCTTTGCTTCCACCATTTGTCCTAGGGTTCTATCCATCCGTGTTGTTTTTTTTTAAATTTTTTACTTAATAATTAATTTTAAAAACTTTATTTTACTTTATCTTCTTTCTTTCTTTCCTTCCTTCCTTCCCTCCTTTAGACAACAAATCATCCCAAATTGAGGAGGTGGACTTTGAGAGCAAGATTTATGATTTTTTCCCGTTCTACTCTTTTTGTGAGTGTGTATGTGTATGCTTCTATGTGAGATTTTGTCTGTAGAGCTTTGCTTCCACAATTTGTCCTAAGGTTCTATCCATCCGGTTTTTTTTAAATTTTTTTTTCCTTAATAATTTTAATTTAATAATTTTATTATATTTTATTTTATTTTACTTCATCTTCTTTCTTCTGTTTTCCTTCCTTCCCTCCTTCCTTCCACCGTCCCTCCCTCCCTCCCTCCTTTCTTTCTTTCTTTCCTTCTTTTCTTTTCTTTCTTGCTTCCTTGCTTCCTTCCTTCCTTTCTTTCTTTCTTCCTACTTCTACTAATTCTTTCTCTACTTTTTCTCACTTTTATTCTGAGCCGGGTGGATGAAAGGCTCTTGGTGCTGTAGCCAGGAGTCAGTGCTGTGCCTCTGAGGTGGGAGAGCCAAGTTCAGGACACTGGTCAACAAGAGACTTCCCAGCTCCACATAATATCAAATGGCGAAAATCTCCCAGAGATCTCCATCTCAACGCCAGCTCCCAGCTTCACTCAACTACCAGCAAGCTACAGTGCTGGACATCCTATGCCAAACAACTAGCAAAACAGGAACACAACCCCACCCATTAGCAGAGAGCCTGCCTAAAATCATAATAAGTCCACAGACACGCCAAAACACACCACCAGATGTGGACCTGCCCACCAGAAAGACAAGATCCAGCCTCATCCACCACAACACAGGCACTGGTCCCCTCCACCAGAAAGCCTACACAACCCACTGAACCAACCTTAGCCACTAGGGACAGACACCAAAAACAACGGGAACTATGAACCTGCAGCCTGCAAAAAGGAGACCCCAAACACAGTAAGATAAGCAAAATGAGAAGACAGAAAAACACACAGCAGATGAAGGAGCAAGGTAAAAACGCACCAGATCTAACAAATGAAGAGGAAATAGGCAGTCTACCTGAAAAAGAATTCAGAATAATTATAGTAAAGACGATCCAAAATCTTGGAAATAGAATAGAGAAAATGCAAGAAACATTTACCAAGGACCTAGAAGAACTAAAGATGAAACAAACAAAGGTGAACAACACAATAAATGAAATGAAAAATACTCTAGATGGGATCAATAGCAGAATAACTGAGGCAGAAGAACGGATAAGTGACCTGGAAGATAAAATAGTGGAAATAACTACTGCAGAGCAGAATAAAGAAAAAAGAATGAAAAGAACTGAGGACAGTCTCAGAGACCTCTGGGACAACATTAAACGCACCAACATTTGAATTATAGGGGTTCCAGAAGAAGAAGAGAAAAAGAAAGGGACTGAGAAAATATTTGAAGAGATTATAGTTGAAAACTTCCCTAATATGAGAAAGGAAATAGTTAATCAAGTCCAGGAAGCACAGAGAGTCCCATACAGGATAAATCCAAGGAGAAATATGCCAAGACACATATTAATCAAACTGTCAAAATTAAATACAAAGAAAATATATTAAAAGCAGCAAGGGAAAAACAACACATAACACACACGGGAATCCCCATAAGGTTAACAGCTGATGTTTCAGCAGAAACTTTGCAAGCCAGAAGGGAGTGGCAGGACATATATAAAGTGATGAAGGAGAAAAACCTACAACCAAGATTACTCTACCCAGCAAGGATCTCATTCAGATTTGATGGAGAAATTAAAACCTTTACAGACAAGCAAATGCTGAGAGAGTTCAGCACTACCAAACCAGCTTTACAACAACTGCTAAAGGAACTTCTCTAGGCAAGAAACACAAGAGAAGGAAAAGACCTACAATAACGAACCCAAAACAATTTAGAAAATGGGAATAGGAACATACATATCGATAATTACCTTAAATGTAAATGGACTAAATGCTCCCACCAAAAGACACAGATTGGCTGAATGGATACAAAAACAAGACCCATATATATGCTGTCTAAAAGAGACCCACTTCAGACCTAGAGACACATACAGACTGAAAGTAAGGGGATGGAAAAAGATATTCCATGCAAATGGAAACCAAAAGAAAGCTGGAGTAGCAATTCTCATATCAGACAAAATAGACTTTAAAATAAAGACTTTTAGAAGAGACAAAGAAGGACACTACCTAATGATCAAGGGATCAATCCAAGAAGAAGATATAACAATTGTAAATATTTATGCACCCAACATAGGAGCACCTCAATACATAAGGCAAATACTAACATCCATAAAAGGGGAAATTGACAGTAACACATTCATAGTAGGGGACTTTAACACCCCACTTTCACCAATGTACAGATCATCCAAAACGAAAATAAATAAGGAAGCACAAGCTTTAAATGATACATTAAACAAGATGGACTTAATTGATATTTATAGAACACTGCATCCAAAAACAACAGAATACACATTTTTCTCAAGTGCTCATGGAACATTCTCCAGGATAGATCATATCTTGGGTCACAAATCAAGCCTTGGTATATTTAAGAAAATTGAAATTGTATCAAGTATCTTTTCCGACCACAATGCTATGAGACTAGATATCAATTACAGGAAAAAATCTGTAAAAAATACAAACACATGGAGGCTAAACAATACACTACTTAATAACGAAGTGATCACTGAAGAAATCAAAGAGGAAATCAAAAAATACCTGAAACAAATGACAATGGAGACATGACGACCCAAAACCTATGGGATGCAGCAAAAGCAGTCCTAAGAGGGAAGTTTATAGCTATACAAGCCTACCTTAAGAAACAGGAAACATCTCGAATAAACAACCTAACCTTGCACCTAAAGCAATTAGAGAAAGAATACCAAAAAATCCCCAAAGTTAGCAGAAGGAAAGAAATCATAAAAATCAGATCAGAAATAAATGAAAAAGAAATGAAGGAAACAATAGCAAAGATCAATAAAACTAAAAGCTGGTTCTTTGAGAAGATAAACAAAATAGATAAACCATTAGCCAGACTCATCAAGAAAAAAAGGGAGAAGACTCAAATCAACAGAATTAGAAATAAAAAAGGTGAAGTAACAACTGACACTGCAGAAATACAAAAGATCATGAGAGATTACTACAAGCAACTCTATGCCAATAAAATGGACAACCTGGAAGAAATGGACAAATTCTTAGAAATGCACAACCTGCCAAAATTGAATCAGGAAGAAATAGAAAATATGAACAGACCAATCACAAGCTCTGAAATTGAAACTGTGATTAAAAATCTTCCAACAAACAAAAGCCCAGGACCAGATGGCTTCACAGGCGAATTCTATCAAACATTTAGAGAAGAGCTAACACTATCCTTCTCAAACTCTTCCAAAAGATAGCAGAGGGAGAAACACTCCCAAGTTCATTCTACGAGGCCACCATCACCTTGATACCAAAACCAGACAAGGATGTCACAAAGAAAGAAAACTACAGGCCAATATCACTGATGAACATAGATGCAAAAATCCTCAACAAAATACTAGCAAACAGAATCCAACAGCACATTAAAAGGATCATACACCATGATCAAGTGGGGTTTATTCCAGGAATGCGAGGATTCTTCAATATATGCAAATCAATCAATGTGATAAACCATATTAACAAATTGAAGGAGAAAAACCATATGATCATCTCAATAGATGCAGAGAAAGCTTTTGACAAAATTCGACACCCATTTATGATACAAACCCTGCAGAATGTAGGCATAGAGGGGACTTTCCTCAACATAATAAAGGCCATATATGACAAACCCACAGCCAACATCATCCTCAATGGTGAAAAACTGAAAGCATTTCCACTAAGATCAGGAACAAGACAAGGTTGCCCACTCTCACCACTCTTATTCAACATAGTTTTGGAAGTTTTAGCCACAGCAATCAGAGAAGAAAAGGAAATAAAAGGAATCCAAATTGGAAAAGAAGTAAAGCTGTCACTGTTTGCAGATGACATGATACTATACATAGAGAATCCTACAGATGCTACCAGAACACTACTAGAGCTAATCAATGAATTTGGTAAAGTTGCAGGATACAAAATTAATGCACAGAAATCTCTGGCATTCCTATACACTAATGATGAAAAATCTGAAAGTGAAATCAAGAAAACACTCCCATTTACCATTGCAACAAAAGGAATAAAATATCTAGGAATAAACCTACCTAAGGAGACAAAAGACCTGTATGCAGAAAATTATAAGACACTGATGAAAGAAATTAAAGATGATACAAATAGATGGAGAGATATACCATGTCCTTGGATTGGAAGAATCAACATTGTGAAAATGACTCTAGTACCCAAAGCAATCTACAGATTCAATGCAACCCCTATCAAACTACCACTGGCATTTTTCACAGAACTAGAACAAAAAATTTCACAATTTGTGGAAACACAAAAGACCCAGAATAGCCAAAGCAATCTTGAGAACGAAAAATGGAGCTGGAGGAATTAGGCTCCCTGACTTCAGACTATATTACAAAGCTACAGTAATCAAGACAGTATGGTACTGGCACAAAAACAGAAAGATCAATGGAACAGGATAGAAAGCCCAGAGATAAACCCACGCACATATGGTCACCTTATCTTTGATAAAGGAGGCAGGAATGTACAGTGGAGAAAGGACAGCCTCTTCAATAAGTGGTGCTGGGAAAACTGGACAGGTACATGTAAAAGTATGAGATTAGATCACTCCCTAACACCATACACAAAAATAAGCTCAAAATGGATTAAAGACCTAAATGTAAGGCCAGAAACTATCAAACTCTTAGAGGAAAACATAGGCAGAACACTCTATGACATAAATCACAGCAAGATCCTTTATGACCCACCTCCTAGAGTAATGGAAATAAAAACAAACAAATGGGACCTAATGAAACTTCAAAGCTTTTGCACAGCAAAGGAAACCATAAACAAGACCAAAAGACAACCCTCAGAATGGGAGAAAATATTTGCAAATGAAGCAACTGACAAAGGATTAAGCTCCAAAATTTACAAGCAGCTCATGCAGCTCAACAACAACAACAAAAAACAACCCAATCCAAAAATGGGCAGAAGACCTAAATAGACATTTCTCCAAAGAAGATATACAGACTGCCAGCAAACACATGAAAGGATGCTCAACATCATTAATCATTAGAGAAATGCAAATCAAACTACAGTGAGGTATCACCTCACACCAGTCAGAATGGCCATCATCAAAAAATCTAGAAACAATAAATGCTGGAGAGGGTCTGGAGAAAAGGGAACACTCTTGCACTGCTGGTGGGAATGTGAATTGGTTCAGCCACTATGGAGAACAGTATGGAGGTTCCTTAAAAAACTACAAATAGAACTACCATATGACCCAGCAATCCCACTACTGGGCATATACCCTGAGAAAACCATAATTCAAAAAGAGTCATGTACCAAAATGTTCATTGCAGCTCTATTTACAATAGCCCGGAGATGGAAACAACCTAAGTGCCCATCATCGTATGAATGGATAAAGAAGATGTGGCACATATATACAATGGAATATCACTCAGCCATAAAAAGAAACGAAATTGAGCTATTTGTAATGAGGTGGATAGACCTAGAGTCTGTCATACAGAGTGAAGTAAGTCAGAAAGAGAAAGACAAATACCATATGCTAACACATATATATGGAATTTAAGAAAAAAGATGTCATGAAGAACCTAGGGGTAAGACAGGAATAAAGACACAGACCTACTAGAGAACGGACCTGAGGATATGGGGAGGTGGAAGGGTGAGCTGTGACAGGGCGAGAGAGAGTCATGGACGTATATACACTACCAAACGTAAGGTAGATAGCTAGTGGGAAGCAGCCGCATAGCACAGGGAGATCAGGTCGGTGCTTCGTGACAGCCTGGAGGGGTGGGATAGGGAGGGTGGGAGGGAGGGAGACGCAAGAGAGAAGAGATATGGGAACATATGTATATGTATAACTGATTCACTTTGTTATAAAGCAGAAACTAACACACCATTGTAAAGCAATTATACCCCAATAAAGGTGTTAAAAAAAAAAAAAAGACCCAAAGTAGTGTCAGCAATGGGAGTCTGAAATCAGCAAGTCCCGAGAATATTCCAAATGTGCAGCCAGAAAACCAAAGCCCAGGGTCAGAGAACAAAAAAAAAAAAAAAAAAAAGACATTTGTCAATTTTTCATAATTAAATAATTTGGAGCAGATAAATTTAAAAATGATCAGAAGTATAAAGAGAATTAAGCCAAGCGACATTCAGACTGGATTTTAGTGTAGTCTCATTAATCAGTAAAGCAGGTACACAAAAGTAGGGATATAGAAAGCAGATAGACTATTTAAATAATTATGACTAAAAATATTGACCTATTGTTTTTACTTAGAACATTGTATCCAATAACTCCTAAATACACATCACTAACTGTATATTGTACCAAAGTAAGTCTTCAAAAGATTAACTAGACTCTGCTCTCTGTCTACAGTACAATTAACCTAGAAATCAAGCGCAAAAATATAATCAGAAATTCCTCATATGCTTGAAAACTCAGAAATACATGAGCAACAGCATGGGTCAAATAAGGTGTCATAATGAAAGTTAGAACATATTCTGAAGTGACTGATAGTGTAAGTACCATATATCAAAATATGTATGATATAGCTAAAGCAGTAGTGGAGTGACACGTATAGACTTGGAAGTTTATACTACAAAGTATCAGTAAGAAAGGCCAAATGACTGAGTGGGTTCTAGTAGGAGTATGGAGGCAACCATATCTTCATATTCCTCCTCCTAAAACCACACAGAGCAACAAGGAAAATGTATGAAAACACTAATAATATACACCTTTCAGTAAAACTGTAAGATGGAGAAAACCTGTAAACTCCAAAACATCAGTAAGTTTTTTGGGGAAAAAAACCCCCACAGAAATCAGTATAATCAATTTAATCAATACAGTATAATCAATAGCCACTATGGGTGCCAAGAAAGAAGTGGGTGTTCCCAGAGGGTTAGTGGAAACACAAGAATGAACAGGGCAGGACTGAGTACCAGGGGAGAAAAACGGAAAAGTTCTGGAAAAATCCATGGAGAACAGAGGTCTCTGGATTAAAGAAACTGCCTGTCATTCTAGCAACAGACAAAACAGCCCTTTAACTGAGAAACCAAGGGAAGTAGTCCTTTAGCTGATTTGACTTCTTCTGTTAAGAGCTTGTTCAATAAAATTCAACTCACATGAAAATGAATTATAAAGGTAAAACTTCTACATTCATAGAAAGATACTGTAAGAAAAAAAGAAAATGAAAGCTTCTCAGCAGGACAAAATTAACAACAAAAGAAAGAATCCACAAAGCAGAGTATAATTGGCATACAATCTTTGAAAATGAATTGTAAGAGAAAAACATCCCTATAAAGCAACTGCAACTCTGAAAGAACGTCACAAGCCAAAATTTTTTTAAATTCAGAGATGAATGGGAGTCAGAAAATTTTGGAAAAACATGCAAAATCGTTTCATATTGCAGCGTACACAAGGGAGAATGAATATCATGGAAATACGAATAAGGGACAAAGCTTCCCAGGTGGTGCAGTGGTTGAGAGTCCGCCTGCCGATGCAGGGGACGCGGGTTTGTGCCCCGGTCCGGGAGGATCCCACATGCCGCGGAGCGGCTGGGCCCGTGAGCCATGGCCGCTGAGCCTGTGCGTCCAGAGCCTGTGCTCCGCAACGGGAGAGGCCGCAACAGTGAGAGGCCCGCGTACCGCAAAAAAAAAAAAAAAAAAAAGAATAAGGGACAGAGTTCACAGAAATGAGCAAAGAAAAAGAAAACTGATGAAAGGAACTAGAAAAAAAAATGATAAACTAAATATAAGCAAAAGATGTTACCGAACTAGGTTCCTTTGCCGGACTCTCAAGTCAAACGCCGAGCCGCCAAGGTTTGAAGCAGAGACGGTGTTTACCCACGAGGCAGCCCCGCGAGCAGCTGGGAGCACAAACCTCAAAGCTGCCTCCCCAAGGGCAGGGGCTGGGGCTGGAGCTGCTTATCAGATAAAACCGAGGCGGCGGAGCGTGGGGAAAGGCGGCTGGGAATACGAGAAAGGCGAGATGACTGTCCTGCGCAGGCGCAGCTAAGCTACACGCTTCCTCACCAGCCTCAGGTGTTAGTATTTTCTGAGCGTGGAGTTTCGGCGCTCTGACGTCAAGAGGTCACTGAGAGGACACTCACGCATGTCCAGTTACAGGGTCGGTGGTCCCAATCATTCTTAACAGGCTCCAGCTCGGAACCGGACACAGCTGACTCCGAATTCCTGAAGAACAGCCCTGCCGAATATCTTACTAGTTAGGCTCCTTGAGGCCTGAAGGACCTGCAAGATTTTTGTATCAACAATCAAAGCCAGCTTGATCATGAGGCAGGTTACAGATGTAATGGATCTGATGATTTACCCTCAGTTCAAGGAGACCCAACGTTTGTATAACTGATATGCACAAAGATATAAAAAAATAAAATAGGAAAGGTATTTTTAAACTATCATTCAAGAAAACTTCTCTAATGTTTTTTAATGGTGTAAAGTGACCCTAATGTTTATATGGGAGAGATCTATACCTGAAAATAATCAAGAAAAAGGAGAATAGTGAGGAAGGACGTGAACCACCAGCTGGCAGAATTGGAAAGTCAGTGTACTCGGGTCAGCTTGGGAGCTTCTTAGAACAGACATGCGTATCAGTGGAAGGGATAGGAAATCCAGAAATAGATCTCAAATATATGAGAATTTAATATGTGACAAAGTGGTATTTCAATTCAGTGGGCAAAGATGGATTATTTAATACACATTGTTCTGGCACAGCCAGCCATCTATTTGTAAGAAAATAAAAATAAATAAAATATACAATTCTTATCTTACATTATATAAAAATAAATTCTGCATGAGTTAAGTATTCAATTAAAAAATTAAAAAGAAAAAAACACTTCAAGCAAAATAAACAATTATATTTACAGTCTAGGGGTGAGAGAGATTCTTATCTGGCAACCTTGAAACAATAAAATAGTAGAATTACGTGACTATATAGAAGTCAGAAAGTTTTGTATGGGAAAAGAAAAAATAAGCATGCCTAAAAATGAACAAAAATATAGGCATTGTTGAGGAAAGAGTTTAATCTGTATAATATACAGAGAATTTTTACTAATTGCCAAGATGGGTGTAAATAACCCAGTTAAAAAAAAATCGGTGAGAGATTTGGAGAAGTAATTCACAAAAAAGCAAATCCAAAATGACAGTAGTATTGAAAGATGATCAAATGCAAAATTGTCAGTGTAAGATGGCAGCCCAGTCTCGTGATATTTCTGAGCTACCAAACAGTTGGGCAAAAACAACAAAAAGACTTTCTAGTGAGCATGTGAGGCTAAGGGCACCATCAAGCATGGTAAGGAATGTAAAACTTCACAATTGTTTTGGAAAACAAATTGGGAATATTTGTTGGAACAAAAATATACTAACCCTCTAACCCAGCCGTCTCACTCCTGAGAATTTATCCCATGGAAACAAAGCATCAATCTGTAAAATATTTGTAAAAGATATTTATCACAGCATTGTTCACAGTGGCAAAACCAAATGAAGATGCAGAGTCAGGGAAATGATTAAGTAAGTTACAGAACAATCACTGGGGATATTATGCAGCTGTCACAAAAACAAGGAATTAGAATTATACAGAATTGCAGGAATTTTATAGCATATTGTTGCATGTGAAAAGAGAAACTATAATACGATCTCCCTTTCATAAAAAAAACTAACTGATCCCTTCATTATCTAAGTATATGCATGTATGTGCATGTCATAAATATGTGTGAGTATAATTATCTGAACATTGAGAAAAATATTTAATAATCTATAATGTTAACGTCACGTGGCAGAGACCTCTTCCTGGTCGCCAGAACCCAGCTTGCTACATCGATATCCTTGCCATCCGTGACCTGACCATTACCACCTCAAGGTCACAATTTCTGTTAGTTGGGATAGCACAAGCTGCTATAAAAAAGAAACCAAGGAATCTAATGGCTCAAATTAGGTAAAAGTTTGCTTCCTGTTCAGATAAGTGTCCGAGGTAAGTGTTCAAGGTTGACTAATTGCTCTCCCTCAAGCAGCAGTCTGGGAAAACAGATCACTGAAGACTGGTGGCTTGTTATGCTACCGCATAACATTTGGTAAAACTACCCCTGCAGGACCTTGGAAGGCAGAGCACGTGCCTGTCTCACCTGCGGCTCCAGGAAAAGAACTCGTGTCCTTGATTCTTCCAGCGCGTGCCGGTGGCCTCGTGTCTTGGCTCATGGCCTCGTCCTCCAAGGCAGCAGTACAGCAACTACTGTCCTCTCTGACTTCTCCTTTCACAGTCCCGTTTCCTCTCTGACTCTGACCCTCTTGCCTCTTTCTTACAAAAGAAATCGCTGCTGATTACGTTAGCCCCACTTAGATAATCCAAGAGTGTCTCCCCATTCATCTCAAGGTCGTTAATTAATCACATTCACGAAGTCCCTTTTATCATGTAAGGTAACATACGCGTGAGTTTCGGGGCTTAAGATGTGGACATCTTTGGGGGGAAACATTATTCTGTCTACCAAGGAGGGAAAAGAGAGAAAGCAAAGGAAAAGCAAAAAAAAGACCAACGTCATTGGTATATTATGCAAAATTGTTTCTTTGTGTAAACAAGCAACTTTTATTTAGTTTTTAAATTTTTAAAAATAATTTTTATTGGAGTATAGTTGATTTAACAGGCAACTTTTCAAGAGAAAACAATATTTGAAATAAAATCATAAAGGAGGAAGTAAAGGAAGGGGAGGCAAAGAACGGGGAAGAGACAAGAAGCGGAAACAGCAATTTTCGAGGAACAATTTCAGCTAGTGTATCCATTCATGCCACTGGGCAGGCAAAGGTATTTCATAAGAAACCATTTCAAAATTTGATTTTATTTCTCGCAGTCTGGAACAGAAAAGCAAGTGAGGGCACGGATAGAGATTTTCATTTTTAAAACGCTCCCAAGGTACTGCCTTTCTAGAACAGAAAGCTGCTACTCTCTCTTCATTATAGAATCAAAATCTTTTTTCTTTTTTTTCTGAACTGGCGTTCATTGAACAGTCTATCCACCTGAAAGCCAAGCTGGGCTTCATACGATGCCTGCCCATTGATAGGTGCTGGCAAGACCCTTAAGAAGGCCAGATAACTTTTGAAGATGGTATTGAGAAAAAAGTAACACCTAAAATAAAATTCTTAGAGAGAGAATCCCTTGGCGAGAAATGAGATGAAATTAGGCATAATACCTATTTTTATCCTCTTGAAATTCAAATTTTCTGGAACCAAGAGTAAGGTTACAGTGTTTTCTCCTTTAATTCCTGAAGAGTTTTAAGAATAACCATTTCCTTTCCTTCCTTGTCTTTCTCTCACCCTTGAGACTGAATGCAGTCTCATGGAGGCTACCAATGAACAAATTCTCATTTGTGGGTATCACAGGACAGCTTGGGGGGCCACGGGTACAGGCAGGGCCACATGGGTACAGCTAGGGAAGTGTAACCAGTCAGAAGCAGTGCACAAGATCTAAACCTCGATTATAGCTCTTCAAGTCTGCGATGCCCAAGCAATCTAGATCCCCTCTCCACGAGGCTCTTCCCTAACCCTGAAAGGCAGATCCTCCGAGGCTGTCCTCTGAGAGCGAATGAACAACACAACTCAGAACCTGCCTTTCCTTCTCTACCAGAGCTGCTCTTGGCCACCCACCTGCTGTCAGCCCTTAAAGACAATGCAGGTTTCCAGGTGAACACAGGCTGGAGCTGGCAGATGTGTTCTCTTTGACGATCTGTTTAGTCCATTGCTGTTTCAGCTGTAACTGTAAAAAGTAAAGAGACAGATAAATCCAACACTTACACAGCCCCCCAGTAAGTTACTATTATCCACGAGCCTTTAAAAACATGGCTTGCGCAAGAAGGCATTGGAGCTAAATTATCGTTTATGTTTGTCAGAGGAGTTGCAAATGTGTAATAAGATTCCAGAGTTAATGTTTTGTGCAAAGCGCTTAGGAGAGCCAGGATGAAACTGGCTCAGGCTCCTGGGGTTTCAATTAAAGAGAGTTTCTAATCAAGGGTGGAGCAAAGGCTGCTTAGAAAATGTCAGTTCATTGTCCAATCCACTGGTGCAGCCAGGGGTTCCGTCTGAAGGTGCTGGGACACCTTGGACCCCACGCACGTGGCTGCACATTGCCTTGGTGTCAGTGGCTCTGCCCCGAGTTCTTGTGAAGGCTGGCCGGTCAGCACTGAACAGCAGCCCCGAGTGCATCACCCCAGGACAGAACAGCGACAGGAGTCGGTCTGCGTCCCCACCAGGGCACCGGGCACGCCCCTCCTCAACGGTCCCTTGCCGGAAATGCAAAGCGCAAGAGCAGGGGCCTGCCCAGCCCCCCTCTCTTCCTCCCCTTGGCTGTCATCTCTCAGGCCCTCCGTGTCCTTTCCCCGGAAAGGTCGCCCTAGTTGGGGGCTCTTGAGAGACAGCAGCATTGAGTAGAAATGCTGGGGTGCGAGCAACCCCTAGGGATCTGATGGGAAACCCTTTCGGACTTCTGAGAAGAACCATTTGTTTGCTCATATGCTGAATTTTTTCCTATTTCTTTTTTTGTTAGTCACGCAGAGAGCAGGAAGCCCCTGAGTTCTTGTCTTCTTTATCTACATTTTCCAATTCGCGGTTCGACCTGCGAGTGATGAGGCTCTGAGTCTCGGTGGAAGAGGTTTCTTAGGAACTTAGGGCCACTCCTTCCCTCCAGCTCTGCTGCCTGCCTTCCACCTGCTGTCTGATGCGGGGCCTGTGGGCATCAGATTAAATTGTCTGTGAAACAACTAGGTCTCATGCGTGTTGGTTGGAATTGGGTGTGAACAGCTGTTCTCCCGTCTGTACCTGGAGGCAGGGTGGCGTGGAAGGTACAGAGGGCAGCTGGGATGTGGGTGCTGGGTCCAGCCTGGATTCTAGTCTCCGTTCTCCTCACCTCTAACCGAGCTCCCTCCCTGTACTCTTACTCGACACCCTCGAGTAAGCTACTCAAACCGCAGCTAGAAGCATCTTTCTAAAAACAAACGGGACCAGGTGAATCTCTACTGGCTTCCTGTAACACTTGGAATAACAAGGACAAGGGCAAGGGCAGGTCTTGGCTGCAATCCCGCCTGGAACCCTACCAGGGACTTCACTTGAGATGCCATGTGGAATGCACATGGGACCCCATCTGGACCCCACCTGGAATCCTACCTGGGACTCGACCTGGGACCCCACCTGAGACTCCACCTGGGTCCCTACCTGGAAGCCCACCTGGGCCCACTCTCCCTCTTGCTCACCAGGCTCTACAGCACTTGGCTCCCACTGTGACTCTGCCACGCCACACTCACTCCCACCTGGGGACTTCTGCAACCAAGGGCCTTGGTCCCAGTGCTCATGTGGCTCCCTCCTTGTCAATTAGGCTCAGATCTACTGTCTCCTCTGTCCTGGTGTCTAAAGTAGCCTCTGAAGTGAGCCCCCCCTCACCACCCAGCTTATCTGTCAGGGCACTTACCTCTAGTTGAAACAATCTCATTACTGACTTGCTAGTTCACCCCTGCTTCCCACTCGAACATCAGCACCATGAGAGCAGGGACCTTGCTTGGCCGCCTCCCAGTGCCCTGACATCTGGGAGCTGCAGGTGAGCAGCCTGGGCTCAATGTGTCCTCCGTACGCGGCTGCAGTGGCCAATGGGCCGCTTCACTGCTGTGGACCTCAGCCCTCTCACTTATAGAAGATCCCTACTGCTTACCGCAGGTGTTAGAACACACGTACAGGTGAGAGAGAGAGCTCATCTTTAGATACCTCCTGAATTACCCTAAAGTGTATTTGCTCTTCTCAGTGGGCATCTTATTAACACTGCTGTTAAAAAGACCACAGCCACTGGCTGGCTCCACCTTACGTGAGAGCCATGTGTCAGCGGAGTTCCATTGTACAGAGGGGGTTACACTCTTTACTTATAGATTGGGAGGTGAGAGCTGGGGAGATGGGCAGATAGGTGTGACCTACCGAAAATCTACTTACCTCCAGAGGCAGATGAGCTTGGACATACTTTGTGGATGGTGAGTCCGGCACTAACCACATGGATAGCTTTGTTCCCTGTTCCAGCAGGAAAACTGTCTGTCACTATTTTCACTGTATACTGGCTGGCGGTCCACTTACCCCTGCAGGGACTTGGTGAGCTGGGAGGGCGACCGGGGCCCCAGACTCCCTGCAGCGTTGTGTAAAGCAATCACATTAATGGGGATTTTGTGCTAGCGTTTGAAGAATGATAGCCTCCAGAAGGGGCTGATGCAAAACCACAAGGTCTGTGCAGGAAGCAGCCAATTGATATCTGGGCACAAGCTCTCATTTCATTAATGCTGCTGCTGTGAAGCCAAATGAAAGCTTATGAAGTTAATTGAGTAAAACACTAAGAAACAGGCATCTTATCTTAAGGTTGCAGCAACCAGTGGGTCCTGCAGGAATCACTAACACATTGTTTTGATGAAAGTGATTTATAAGGATGTCCTTGAATGTTGAGAAACATAAATGAAAGTTCTAGGTGGCCTGTCCGGTCATTCTGGGACTGTTCCGGACCAAAATATATCCGGATATGCTTTAAAAGGCATTTTCGTTGGTATATCACAGAATAATAAAATCCCAACTAGTTCTTTTTTCAAAAAAATCCAGGTCTCAGCCCTCCTGTTTATGTCATAATCAGTTTACTATTAATTTACATTTATTAACCTCAGTGCGGGCACAATTTTGTGTGTGTGAGTTGAACCTGCAGATGAAAATGTGGTTGAAATAAAAATTAATCTGCCTGTCCCCTTCTTTTTTCCCTTCCCCAGTCCAGGGAAGGCAGAGAATGATGGGGCGGCCTTCAGGGAAGCAGAAGTTCAGATGGCTCCTGGGGTCCAAGGCTCTGCCTGGTCCCCTCCTCTCAACCTCTATATCCACTCCACTAACGTCTTAGTTTTCTGGCTCCTAAAATTCTCTTGTTGTTGGATCCATTGCCGTGGAGTAAAGTTTAGTCTTTCATTAAAATGCAGATTCCGGGCTTCCCTGGTGGCGCAGTGGTTGAGAGTCCGTCTGCCGAGGCAGGGGACACGGGTTCATGCCCCGGTCCGGGAAGATCCCACATGCCGCGGAGCGGCTGGGCCCATGAGCCATGGCCGCTGAGCCTGCGCGTCCGGAGCCTGTGCTCCGCCACGGGAGAGGCCACAGCAGTGAGAGGCCCGCGTGCCACAAAAAAAAAAAAAAAAAAATGCAGATTCCCCCAGGAGAGGACAAATTTTTGAGCCTTAATCACCGCCGTTATATCCTTGGGTCCTATGAGCAGGATTTAGAAGAGGAGGGGGGAGGAGGCTGAGACGGGGAACTGCTGCACAGAGGCGAGTGGAGTCCAGCCCGGCTCCACTGTCTGGCTGCAAAGCTGCCTACAGCCACGCCCATCTGGCTGCCTCTCCATGTCCAGATTTTGAACTTTCCACTTTGAAGCTTCAATCATAGGATAACATCACTCTGAAGCTGCATCTTCTATTTTAACGTGTTGATTTGAATCACCTTTTTGTCATTTTTGTCTCATTTGTGTTGTTTTCATATAAAAGCCGAATAATTTTTCCATTTTCATGCATGATAGTCGCTAAGATTATTTAGCTGCCTAAGTTAATAACAGTCTGTCATCCAGAAAACTAGTTTGCATTTCATTTGGGGAAAAGATTTTAATAATTAAATACAATCAGTAGTGGAATTATCATTCTAGCAAATATCAGAATCGGAAAGAGACGCTGTGAATTTGCACTTAGCGCTAGCGCCATGGATTCCATTATGGCTCTTATTTTAACAAGCTTCATCATCTTTATAGGTTTCTCTCTGATTTCATCTCCTTTCCCTCTTTTATTGCTTGGCTCATATAAATGCTTCTGTTATTTAGTTAATAGGAGGCAGGAGGGAGAGATGTATATTTCCCACTCGATATTAACATTAGGTAAGTCCCTTTGGAGACCTTTTGATCATCCATATAATGTGTGCACTATACTTATATATATATATATATATTTTTTTTTTTTTTTTGCGGTATGCGGGCCTCTCACTCTTGTGGCCTCTCCTGTTGCGGAGCACAAGCTCCGGACTGCAGGCTCAGTGGCCATGGCTCACGGGCGTAGCCGCTCCGCGGCATGTGGGATCTTCCTGGACCAGGGCACGAACCTGTGTCCCCTGCATCGGCAGGCGGACTCTCAACCACTGTGCCACCAGGGAAGTCCTATACTTATATTTTTAAAGGCACATTTGATTAAAGAAAAACAGGGTAAATTCCATGGTCTTAATTTCCAGACTCAGTCAAAGGAGCTGTGCTTCGTTTGTTCCTAGCTAAGAATTCATTTCCTCCCATCCCTTTGGTTCTTTTTTTTTTTTCCAGCTGTGTTGGGTCTTTGTTGCTGCACATGGGCTTTCTCTAGTTGCAGCTACTCTTTGTTGCTGTGCACGGGCTTCTCATTGCGGTGGCTTCTCTTGTTGCAGAATTTGGGCTCTAGGTGCATGGGCTTCAGTAGTTGTGGCACACGAGCTCAGTTGCTCTGCGGCATGTGGGATCTTCCCGGACCAGGGATCGAACCTGTGTCCCCTGCATTGGCAGGTGGATTCTTAACCACTGCGCCACCAGGGAAGCCCTGCTTTGGTCCTTTGATAAAGGCCAAGGGAGGCTGCTGGCGTGGACTGGTCAGCAAGCTTCTGAGGCCAGATCCTCCCTGCACTGTGGTCCTAAAGAGCTGATGTCCGGGGCCTCTGGGCTTGTGTTCAGCGCCGTGAAATGTTGTGGATTTCCCACAGGCCTGTTTTCACACCAACACGCTGGTCTAATTCTTAAAACCTCTGTTTGATCCGTAATTCTTGTGATGGCCTCTGATCCTCTTCCCGGGGGTGTAGTCTGTCGTCGTTCTGGGTGGGGCCACTGTTAACACTGATGGGAGTTACAGGTGGGAGAACAAGAGCCTGGTCCCCAAGGTGGCCCGTCACCGCATGTCTCCCAGATGCAGACAGAGGGAGGGGGACGGTCCCTCCTTCCTCACCCCCCCATCTCCCTCCTTCTCTCCCTGCCTCCCTCTCTCTCCTCATTCTAAGGCCCGTCACAGAGGACTCATTTGCAGGGCACAGCTGGAGGTTGAGGGCAGTGCGCCGAGGGCTGCTGGAAGCTCCTGCGCCAGCCCTGCCTTGGCTGTTCATCCTGGGGAGTCTTCTGAGGACTGTGTCGTGGAATGTTCCCTGGCCCCTGAGGGACGGTGACCTCTTAGCAGGAGCAGCCGGCCTGGCGCTGAATTTCTGGGCCAACGACTAGGAAGGATGAGTCTGGGACCCTGCCTGGAACCCAGCCTTCTTGGGACCGATCTGTACTTTAAATAGTCACAAGGAGGGAATGTAGCTGGTTTGCACTTTTATAAATAGTTTCTTGTTGTTTCTACTTATAACAAAAGCAAAAAACTACTTTTGCTTATAGCTTCTGACTTCAAGTTTGCCTCTTACATGTATATTTCATAGAGATGAAATGTACTGAGGTTAAATCAGTTTCTAGGAAGCACATGTAGTCCTTACCTCTGGAATCCGCACCCCCCCAGCATTCTGCAAAGAGCCAGTAGCACAGGCGTGGTGGGCCGCAGGCGTGGGTAGCTACGTGGTGGAGCTGTGCAGCTCCCACCTCTGTCCTCCCCTGGGGAGAGCCACTAAGCAGGGCGTCAGCCTATCTCCATGCATTTCACTCACTGTGCTCTGCAAGTATTTAATAACCAGGATGTCACGCAAGAATGAAACCACAGAAACATCCTCTCTGCGAACCTGTTTTCGCCATCCTAATGCCGCTGCTTGCTGTCTGCTCTGCTCAGCACTGGTGATTTGCAGGCCTCGCTCCGGGCAGCCTGTGGCCTTGGGCTTTGTGAGGTGCCCGCCTGGCCGCAGGCTTGTCTGCTTGGGGCGTCCAGGCAGGCCCCAGCGGCCTTTCCACGGAAGCTGTGGGCTGTGGTGATGGAAGGGTGGAGGAGAGAGGCACTTCCGTGAAAAAAAATGCAAAAGAAAACAGAAAAGAAAAGCTGTTTTCCTTCAGTTTATAGATTCATGGGGTGGAGGGTGCAGACCCACTTCTTGTGAATCCTGATGCCCATCTGGGGGTGCAGGGAAGATGCCATGCTTACTCTGGGGATGAGGACTTTATAGAATTTATGTTCCCCCAAACCTTCTGCCTAAAAGGAGGGGGAGCGGGGAGAGCAAGAGAAAAGGAATATCATACATGTATCCAAACGAGTTAATAGAAAACCATTCTTTTTGTCTTCACTTGGAAAACACGTGTCTGAGTTGGAAGGAGACTAATTTCAACTCTGGCGCTGGCAGATGAACACGAGTCACGCTTTCCAGAGGCGAAGCCGGCCAGGGTCTCTGCGGTTGGTAAGCTGCTCACCTCTCGAATCCACAGAGCGGTGTGAGCACCCGAGCAGGTTCGTGCTTCACGCAGCCCAGGCTCAGGTTGCTGCTGCGTGTAAGCAATCATGAGAATGAGAAGGATAAAAATACATGTAATAATATTTAGTCATAACAAGTACAACAAACCCTCAAGACAGATTAAATGTTTTCCCCTGTTCCGATGAACGGAGGGCTCTCCGTGGCTCAAGCACAGAGCTTTATCCACATCCGTGTCTCCAAGTTTACCTGCATCAGCATCACCTGGAGCCATTAAAGCCCCGAGTTTGGGATGCAGCAGGTCTGGGGGTCGGCCTGAGGATGTGCGTTTTTGCCCAGGCCCCAGGTCACATTGGTATTGCTGACTCAGGGACAACACTTTGAGAAAAGCTGGTCCACGTGAGCGCATTTAACCCTAATGAGCCTACAAGCGAGCCGTCCTTCTTCTCTCCACTGCCCAGTCAGAAAGCTCAGGCATAGAGGCTTCAAGGACTTGCCTACATTCCAGTCCGAGCGGGTCAGCCTCTGAAGCTTTGGACCAAAACCACTGTTGTCCACACCACACAGCCTCCTCGGGCGTAAAGAGTCCAGTGGAAGCTAGCTGATGGCCTTGGCCTTTGAAAACTGTCTTAGCGTTTCCTACAATCACCCTTATTTCTTCACGTGGAGCATGCCTGGGCACTGAGTAATAATAATAGACTTGCAGCTCTACTTTATGACCCAATAATAAATATGAATCCTTCTGACAAAAGTTGTTTCAGTGGTAAAGGCTGTTTGGTGTTTTTAGCTTTGGGCCTGAGATAGTGAGACCCTTTGCCGAGAGAGAAGAAAGGCACCTGATTTTTCTCTCTGTTTTTTTTCCCTAAAAAGCAAATATCTTTACCTCCCAACTCCCACAAAGCAATTTTTAAAGGCACAATAACTGACCATTGCTAATGAATTTAAACATTGATCTTTTTCATATGTATAGTTTTCATTCTAAGCATTAAAAAAATTCTTGAATGATAAATTTCTAAGCATTAAAAAAAATCTTGAATGTTAGATTTAATCTCAACATCAGCTCTCAACATCAAACACCTGGAAGGGCATGCAAACTTTAAAAGCCAGTGAACTGAATGGGTCGTTTATAACCTGAACGTTCTGGAAGTTGTTGGAGTCCCAGGAGTATACCCTATCAATTATAAATCGGTACTGGGTGTTTACACAGGTTTCTTGTTTATCATGATTCTGAATCTGGTCTTCTGACAGATGACAGTCTCTCCTGTTTTCTTTGAGGGGATACAAGCCTAAAATAATCCACGTGTCAGAGCCCAGCTTTTCTATATGGCCCATCTTGCAAGCAAAGGTGTTCTTTTAGCCGGGGCGACTTTTCTGATCGTAAAAGAGGCATGAGCAGGAATTTCTTCATCAGTTGCAGGCATAATAAAGAGGTCTGAGAAGGCTCCCTCAACTCCACCGTTTCCAGCAGCTAATGTTTATTTCATGCTTGGGTCTGCAGGTGGGCTGGTCCGGGTTGGGCAGCAGAAGGGCTTTCTCCTGACAGATCAGCAGAACACAAGCAAGCCAATGGCCTCTGGTTGTATCACGCCCACTAAGGGGGCAAAGCTGGTTGCAGGGCCGAGCCCAGCTAAAGACTCAGAATTCTCTCCTGCCATGGAAGCGGGCAGGACATTTGCTGAACAGCAGTCTACACCATCAAACTCACAGTGTCTTGTAGCTCCATTAAAAGAATCAATCAATTCAAGGGGAAATAAATCAAATTGGTCATTGCACAGTTTTAACTTTCTTAATAGTCGTCTTCTTGCTGCAGAAATTTAGCCCTAGGTTGATGAGGTTGCTGGGTGTCTGTGGATATGATATATTTCCACTTGGTTCACAGTGAGCGGTTAGCAAATTTGCGGAAGGAGACTGCTTGTATCTTGCCAACACGTCCCAGCCTCTCTTCGTTGATTTTAGTTTTGCCGTAATTAGGATACACGGGTTCTGGCTATAGGATACTAAAGCTGTGAATTATTTCCTGCAAAAACATCTATGATATTAGTTAAAGAGAAAAATCTCACCACCTGTTGCAAAGGAGCTAGATGAAATTATTTGCGTTGGACTAATTTTTTCATTTTTAGCTCCTTTTAGGGTTTGGGTTCGGGTTTTGGTCACACGAACTGACACAGACCATGATTTGTCCTTGTCACAGTTGCAGGCGGTTAGGTAGAGGCCACAGAGGGGACCAACTGCTCAGCCCATCCTCCAGCCCTCCAAGCTGGACGACCCCGAGCAGACACAGGGAGGAAGAGGGTGGGGGGACTGGAGTATCTTCTGGGTCTAGGGCGGCTCTGAGAAGTCTGGACCTCTTCTGTGTTGTGCCTGCTCTGAGGGCCACCAGGACAACGGCTCTTCACTTTCTTTTGGGGTCATGACTTGCTTTGAGAGTCTGATGGAAACTATGCATTCCCCTCCAGAAAACATACACATAAATATACATACCAAACTTTTAACATTTAATCTTTAATATTCCTTTGAAATGCAGTCCTTGAATCCCATCTTCTTTTCTGGAATTTTAGATACAAGTTGATGCAGATGCTAAGATTTTTTAATGCATCTTAAAAAAGTTTTAAGTCCCTACTTAATTAGATTTGCCAACATGCTTTACTGATTTCTTTCACCCACTCTTTGGGTTCACTTTCTTCTTCCTGAAGTATATCCTTTGGTATTTCTTTCAGCAAAGGTTTCTAAGAGTGGTAATTCTTGTCTGCATATGTCCGAAAACATCTTAATTTCACCCTCATCCTTGAATAATAAATTAGCTGGACATAGCATCCTAAGGTCACAGCTCTTCTTCTGTTATCTTCTGCCAGTTTACGCCCTCATTTGTTTGATCTGTTTCATGTTGGGTTTCTTCATCAGCTGGATTTCCCCGTGCTGTTTGTAACTTTTGTTTGAGAACTCACGTTTTATGGGATTCCCTCCTGCGTGCACCTCTTTCAGGTTCTTTTTCGGGCTGTGTTGTGTTTTTCGGGTTCTGTATTAGTCAAGGTTCTCCAGAGAATCAGAGCCGATAGATTTATTATAAGAAGTTGAATCACACAATTAGGGAGGCTGAGTCCCATGATGAAGCTGGAGGCCCAGGAGAACAGGTTGTATGTTTGAAGCCCTGAGAGTGGAGCACCAACAGTACAGAAGGACTCAGAACCAGGAGTGCTGATGGTGTAGACCCAGTCCAAGGGCAGGAGAAATCCATGTCCCAGCTCAAAGTCAGGCGGCAAGAGAGAAAGAGAGAGGGAATTCTCTCTTCCTGCGCCTTTTTGTTCTGTTCAGGCCCTTGAGGGACTGGATGGTGCCCACCCACACTGAGGAAGGAGATCCATCTTACCCAGTCTGCTCAGCCAGAAAGCCCCTCACAGACACCCAATATCTGACAGAACACGTGGGCACCCTGGGGCCTGGTCAAGCTGACACATAGAATTCACCATCACAGGTTGGAGGGGCTGTTTCGGGTGCCCTCAAAGGGGGGCTGGGGTGTGTTGACCTCAACTCCCTTCTGTTTGGGGTGTGAGAGTGGCTGTGGATTTTAAATACACGTGTAAAAGATTTGATCCCTTGTTTCAACGTGTTCGGAGAGCTCCGTGTGTGCTTCCATCGTGATCCTGACCCAGCAGCCCCGTGTCAAGGGACAATGATGGGTGGCAGAGTATGTGACAGGCAAGCTGTAGGGCTCCCAGGAGTGTTGGGGAGCGTCTCCACGGTACAGGGCTGTAGCCGCGAGGAGGGTTTCTAATTCAGAAACGCAGGTGGGATCGAGGTCTGGGCCTCCTGCAGCTCTGCCTCGGCCACCGCACGTGCCCCGAGCAGCGCTGCCCACAAAATCCAGTTCGCATGGCCTCTCGCGCGTGGCTCCAGCCCTGTTACTTCTCAGGTACATCCACAAAACTATTACCTGTTATCTGAGCTACTTGAGCCTCTTTACCTTGAAACCAGAGCTGAGTTGCAAGAAGAAATTGTTGTGTTTAAGTTTCTAATCGCTTTGATTTTTCTGGAAGTACAGCTTCTGTGTGGGAAATGAACAGTAGCCTGGGAGCCATCTGGGCTCACTGCTAGGAAGCTCAGCACACCCCCCGGGCTTTCTAGCTCTGTTTACTCTGAGCTTCTTCTTTACAGCGCTGTTTTGCAAGTCCAGAAGAGTGAAAATATGAAGCCAGCAGGGCAACGGCCACCAGCAGTGCTTGGCAGTGATGTCCTGAGTCGCATCTGTAAGACTTGGCTGATTTATAGCCTCTCTTCTGTGAGGCTAGGGCTCAACGCATCGCCCAGGGTCCTGGTGGGTGGATTGCGCGTTTACTTCACAAGACTTGGTCTGTCAGGTTAGATGTTAGTGGAAGCCATGGTAAGCAGTTACTGAGAAAGTCTCAGTGGTAACATCTATTTGTACTCACCCAAAACTTCCAAATAAATTTAGTTTCCACACAAAAATAGGGATTTTCAAAATTCCATAATTTTGCTACTCAGAATACAATTACAAAACTAATTAGAACAAGTTAATGATAAATATGCAATATATAAATACAACTAAAATACTGAAGGCCATAAACATTATTGGAATAAAAAAATGTATATATGTATGTGTATTTACTGCATGGCAACAGAAAATTGCAAAAACTGCCTATGTGCCTCAAATTAGTTTGTAAATTTAGTACAATTTTTACTTTGACTACAACGGATTCTTTGGCAACTTGGTAAAATGATTCCAAGGAAAATATCCAAAGAAATTTTGAAAAGAAGAGTAATGATGAGATCTTTCTTACAAAAATAGTATTTTCTAAATTTTCCATGAAATTTCACTTTAAAAAGAATGGAGAAAAAAACCTTTTTTTTTTTTTTTTTGATTTGGTGATCTTTGCTCTTTGACTTACCCTCTCCTTGTGAGTTTGAACCTAGTCTCACAGATGGGAAATGAAACCCATAAACTAGATTCATAGTGGGATTTTGAGAGATGCTTTGCGACTCAAAGATACCATGACCCTCAATGTTTAAACTAGTAAAATGCTCACAAAATGGTTAAGATTGGTGTCCTGCAGAAGTCTCAAGTGTCTCCAAAGCAAACCTTAATTGTGGTGTGTGATCTTCTTGTAGGAGACCAGGATATTGTTTCCAGAAGCTATCAGTGATGGATGTCAGTTACAGAGGGCAAAAGCCTTGTGTTTGTTTTACACAACTGAAGAAATAAGACAGCAACAGAGGGCAGCTGGTTTTGTTTCTCTTATTCCTCTTCTCATGGAGGCAGATCAATGACAAGATTAACTCAAAATGTTATCAGAAATGGTTCTAGATTTTCTAGCTCATCATGGGACCAATTCAAATGCTAGTACCTAATAAGAGAAAAGGGAAGGATCCACTTGGTCCCTGAGGTATCAGTGGTCTCAAATTAGGTCATCATCCTTCTAAAATGATAATTACTATTAAGCATCCTAGTGTAGCTATCACTTTCCTGTCAGTGCCTACTTTCCCCTTGCTGTGTCATAACTTTGTTCAGATTTTCCTCCCTCTTTATCATAGCCATACAGTTCAGAAGACATTGAGCATATCCCCAAATCCAGGAACTTATGTTAGCCAATGGGACGTGGAATTCTTCTGGGAACCACTATGGTTCCATGGGGGCCCTGATCTAATCTGTCTGAATCAGATGTTTATCTGTGGTTTGGAGGGGGAGGTTTTCTTTTATTCTCTTCTGCTGGCCATGAACGAGAACACATGTTGCCCTGATGGTTACAGTGACCATCCCACAACAAGCCTTGAGAAGAAATTGATACTAGAACAGGAGAGTGGAGAGAAGAAAAACATCTGGATCTATGATTCCTTCTCCACTGGCCTGTACCACACCTGGGTTCTCTGTACCTCCAATTATGTGAGCTAATAAACTTCCTTATTGTCTAAGCTAGTTTCAGCTGTGATTTCTGTTCCTTGCAACCAAAAGTATCCTATCTGAGATAAATACCATACAGTTATACCTGGGTGGGAGGTTGAATGGTGGTCCTCGAAAATATATGTTCATGTTCTAACCCTCAGAACCTGTGGACGTGATTGTATTTGGAAAAAGGGTATTTGCAGATGCAATTAAGTTAAAGGTCTTGAGATTATTCTATACAACTCAATAGTAATAATAATAATAATAAATCCAATTAAAAAAAGGGCAGAGGAACTGAATAGATATTTTTCCAAAGAAGACATACAAATGGCCAACAGATACATGAAAAGATGCTCAACATCACTAATAATCAGGAAAATGCAAATCAAAACCACAATAAGGTATCATCTCAAACCTATTACAAGGGCTATCATCCGAAAGACAAGATAACAAGTGTTGGATAGGATATGGAGAAAAGTGAACACTTCTGCACTATTGGAATGTAAATTGGTGCAGCTGCTATGAAAAACAGTATGGAGTTTCCTCAAAAAATTAAAAATGGAGCTACCATATGATCTAGTAATCCTACTCCTGGGCATATATCTGAAGGAAATGAAAGCAGGATCTCCTTGAGATATCTGTACTCCCGTGTTCATTGCAATATTATTCACAATAGCCAGGATATGGAAATAACCTAAGTGTCGCTCAACAGATGAATAGACAAAGAAGATGTGAGAAATATACATATAATAATGGAACGTTATTCAGCCATGAGAAAGGAGGAAATCCTACCACTTGTGACAACATGGATGGGCTTTGAGGGCATTTAGCTAAGTGAAATAAGTCAGACAGAGGAGGACAAATAGTGTATGATATCACTTATATGTGGAATCTAAAAAGTCCGAAATCATAGAAACAGAGAGTACTGTGTTGGTTACCAGGGGGTGGGGAAAACAGAAGATGTTGATCAAAGAGTACAAACTTCCAGTTAAAGGATGGAAAAGAGAAGATGTTGATCAAAGAGTACAAACTTCCAGTTAAAAGATGAATAAGTTCTGGGGATCTAATGTACAGCATGGTGATTACAGTTAACAATACAATATTTTAATACAATACAATAATTTAATACAGTAGTATTAAATACTTGAAAGTTGCTAAGACAACAGATCTTAAATGTTCTCACCACAGAAAAGAAACAGTAATTACTGAGTAATATTCCATTGTATATATATACCACATCTTCTTTATCCATTCATCTGTTGTTGGACATTTAGGTTGTTTCCATGTCCTGGCTATATATGATGGAATATTACTTAGCTATAAAGAGGAACAAAATTGGGTCATTTGTAGAGATGTGGATGGACCTAGAGTCTATCATGCAGAGTGAAGTAAGCCAGAAAGAGAAAAACTAATATCGTATATTAACACATATATGTGGAATCTAGAAAAATGTTACAGATGAACGTATTTGCAGGGCAGGAATAGAGGTGTAGACGTAGAGAATGAACATGTGGACACAGCGTGGGAAGGAGAGTGTGGGACGAACTGGGAGATTAGGATTGACATATATATACCATATGTGTAAAATAGATAGCTAGTTGGAACCTGCTATTAAGCACAGGAAGTTCAGCTCGGTGCTCTGTGACGAGCTCGATGAGTGGGATGGCAGAGGTGGGAGGGAGGTCCAAGAGGGAGGGGTTATATGTATACATATAGCTGATTGACTCCACCGTACAGAAGAAACTAACACAACATTGTAAAGCAACTATACCCCAATTAAAAAAATTTAAAAAAAAGGAAACAGTAATTACATGATGTGATGGAGGTATTAGCTACTCTATCGTGGCCATTTTGAAACATGTAAGTATATACATCGACACATTGTTATATGTCACAATGTTAAATGTCCATTATATCTCAAAAAAGCTGGAGAAAAAGAAAGATGAGCTCACCCTGGATTATCCAGGTGGGCCCTAAATTCAATGATGATGGAGACAGAGGTTAGAGTGACGTGGCCACCAGCTAAGGAACACCAAGAGCCACCAGAAGCTACAAGAGGCAAAGAAGGATCCTCTCCTAGAGGCTTTGGAGGAAGCGTGGCCCTGCTTCCATTTTAATTTCAGATTCCTGGCCTCCAGAACCATGAGAGGATAAATTTCTGTTTTCCAAGCCACCGTGTTTGGTAATTTGTCACAGAAGCCCCAGGAAATAAATCCAACCTGGTGGGAGATCAGCTTCAATGAACATTGAAATGAACAGAGCTGAGACCTGTGATTGTTTTTTGGTCCTTCCTGGAAAACTCACACCAGCATCAACCCACAGAGGGACATATCCTGCCTTTTCTTTCTGGTAATTCTTCCAATTAACATCTTGTGTATTGCATGTCTTTCTGGTGCCCTGCCTTTCTCTAAACACCCCTGTGGATTTTTGAGGTTTTGGAGACACATATTCTAAAACCTGATGGGTTGAGGTTTTTGGTCACATCTTTGGCAACTCATCTGTAGGGAGAAGGTAAGAGCTGGTCCAAAAGGGGAAAAAAAGCTGCAAAATCTATGGCATCATTATTCAGAGGAGATTTTCTGGTAGAGTTATATCTAAAATTTTTCAATAAATTAATTTTACAGACTTTTAAGGGGTAGCTTTTAGATGAATGGATATATTACTTGAATTTAAATTCAGCCCATTAAGTCGTCACTTATATTGTTGTTGCAACATCATGTGTTTAATGTTAATGCCACACACAAATAAAAAAGGAACGACACAAGAAAGCTATTTGCTTTACTGTTTTGGGTGAGCTGAGCCAAATGCTTAATAAGATACTCTTTGTAGTCAGAGCTGAGTCTTCCAGAAAGGAGAATACACAGCAAAAGCAAACTCTTCTTATCAGGAGGCATTCTACAGTGTGACAAGACGGAAGACGCAGCCCTGATCACCAAGTGAGGAAGAATACAGCTTCCTTGCCTGTGTCTCCATTCTATCTTCCTCCATTCTGCTTTTCTTCCATTTCCCCAATATATGAATCAGCCCTCTGGTTCCTATTCCACTTCCTTTGCTCTTAATTTTATTTTCTTCCCTGCTTCTTTCTTCAAATATCCTCCGATTCCATTGAGTTTGTTCTACCCCCCAAAACTTGAAATCTGACATTCTCTCTGATCACAATCCCCTACTTTCTTTCTCAGGTAAACCTGGATCTTCACTGTGACCTTAAGCTCAAACTATAGAGTGCTTTTGTGCTAATTAGAAAAAGGTGTCCCCTTTTGGACAGGCAATTTGGAAAATGATTCCCTACTGCATGGTCACAGACCCACAGGCTCAGTGCTTCACCAGGATGACAGCGTGGATGTATACCCCACACATCCCTTAGGGTGAACTTCTGTGTAGTCCGAAAATGGCACAGTCATCTTGGTACCCGGTGCTAGCCATCTCACTGTCCCTTTTCTCAGCCCATCAGGTTGTGTTGGCCATCATTAGCCTGTCTACCACTGGACCCCTTGGTAAATCTTTCAGATACGCTCTCCATGATGTCTCTGATTCCTCTTCCTCCTTGTCCTTTCTTGGACCACATCCTTGAGTGCAGAAAATATGTGTGTTTGATGTGCCACTGGGTCCTCATCCTGGCATATGGAGCTGGTAGAATGGTGTTGCCATCCAGAGTCCTTTGCCAAGAGCTTGGTAAGTACTGAACTAATAAATGCACTGTTTCCTTTCAATCAACCCATTAATCAACTCACATCATTTTCTCTCTGCTGCTGCATTTTACAGAGAAAGTTGTACATCTAGGAAGACTGACATCAATTCAAATTCACATAGTAGAACTCGGACAGCTCTCAGTGCTGCTGGGAAATACTTATACTCATCTTGAATGACTTCTTCTCATAGGTCCCACAGAATGTATTACAAAACCACCATCCTTCTCAAACTCCCACTTGAGTGTCCATTTTTTAAAAATTAATTAATTAATTTATTTTTGCTGTGTTGGGTCTTCGCTTCTGTGCGAGGGCCTTCTCTAGTTGTGGCAAGTGGGGGCTATGCTTCATCGCGGTGCGCGGGCCTCTTACTATCGTGGCCTCTCTTGTTGGGGAGCACAGGCTCCAGACGCTCAGGCTCAGTACTTGTTGCTCACGGGCCTAGTTGCTCCACGGCATGTGGGATCCTCCCAGACCAGGGCTCAATCCCGTGTCCCCTGCATTAGCAGGCAGATTCTCAACCACTGCGCCACCAGGGAAGCCCTTGAGTGTCCATTTTGGGAACAGAATGTATTACCTTCTACATTACTAAATCACCTTACATAAACTTGAGGCCATTTGAGTTTTTCCAACTTCTGCATTCTCCATTTTCTTTCCATCTCATGCAAACTTACCTTGTCCTCAGTAAAGATGTGTCCTTTCTTCTCTACCAGACTACCCCCTCCACTCTCACCATTAATCAAAACTTTGGCCATGTCTTCTGCAAACTCACTTTACCAGTTTTCCCTTTGCTGTGTCCTGTAGATATCATCGCTCCCGGCTGCTCCCTTGCCTCATTTTCCATGCTGGCACCCCAGTTATGGTCCTCACCACCTCTTACCTTGCCATTTCAACAACTTCCTAACGTGTCCCTTGTCTAGGTGCTCCACTCTCAACCTTTACAGGCTGCTACACTAGTCCTTTGGAAGTTCAACTTTTGGTTGTAGCACTTCCCATCCAAATAAAGCCATCAGAGGTTCATTGGTTGTCGATACAGAATGGATTCCAAATCCCATAGCCTGGCCTTCAAGGGTCTATATATTCTGGGTTCAGTGGAAAACTACAGCCTTAATTTCCATAATTCTCCATTTTTACTACAGTAAACGGAAATACTTTCTGTAATCATGCCCCATGGTTTGAGCCTCTGGTTTTATTCACGTGTACATGCTATATTAAGTGGCTTTCAAATTTATTGCAAACTTTCTGCAGGCTGCTTTGTCAATATGTTAAAAAAAATCTAAATGTTGCATATATAATTTTACTTCTAAGAACTTATTCTAAGGAAATAGCAGTGGATGAACACAAGATTTAGAACACTTTAAATTTAAGTATATCTTTCTTTACACTGAAAACCTTTTTCCTAATGTTAACAATTATTATTTGTCTTATCTCTAGTATGTGTGTGTGTTTCAAAATAATAATAATATTATAACTAACAAAAGATAGAGAGAGCAATTTAGGATTACTTTCAGATGTTTTCTGGCCTTAGGATATATCCCATTAAAGATATACCATCGAAATATTGTGTTTTAGGGTTATTATAAGAATTCTTTCATGTGGTTAAGATACAAGCTGGATATTCTTTTGGCTTATTTTCAGTTTTCTGAGAGATTTTTTTTCTTTTTAAATTAATTTTGCTTTTAAAATTTGTAAAACATTATGTAGATTCAAAGCCAAAACCGTTGGGTCAGGTGTGTTCAGTAAGATCGAGCTTCTGACCTTGGACCCTCCCTCCCCTTTCAGTCATACAAGGTAGCACACTAGTAATGTTGCTCTGCGGCTTGGCTTTTTCACTTGACCATTTATCCTGTAGATACAACCTCATAACCAGAGAGAGAGATTCCTAACTCCTTTTACAGCTACATAGTATTCTGTTGTCTTCAAGTTCAATCAGCTCCATTCCCTATTGATGGACATTTAGGTTGTTAACAGCCTTTGCTGTTATGAACAGTAATAAGTAACTAGCCATGTGAACATGTCATTTTGAGTTTTTGCCAGTGTATCTTTGGTACAGGCTTCTAAATATGGAACTGATGGTTCAAAAGGGTAATGCATATGAAATTTTGTCAACTCCTGCCAAATCTCTCTTTACAGGGATTGAATCATTGTCATTCCCACCAGTAAGTCCAGCAGGAGGCAGGTTAAGTCCTGCCTCTTTTCCCATGTGTGGTCAAGCTTTTGGATTTTCACTAATCTGATGAAAAATGGCATCTCAGTTTCAATGAGCAATTCTCCTATTATGTGCAAGGTTGAGCTTCTTTTCCTAAGTGTGTCATTTGTGTCTCTTTCCAAAGAATTGATTTTCATATCTCTTGCCTATTTTCCTATCAGGACACACTGTTATTTTTAAGGATGAAAACTGTTTCCATTCCCTTTTATCCCTTTTACATCTTGAATGTGAGGAAATGGCGGAATCCAGAGGTTAACATAGCTTTCAAAACAGAATCATCACCTTTACATAGTTACCATTTTTCTTGAAAGAATGTCTGCCAAGCTAGGAGTCCACAACTGTCAATTAGACCTACTGACTAATAGTTCGTGGTGTCAATGCCCACCCCCAGCCCAGCCAAAGACCATCAAGAAAACACACCTGTGTTTGTAAAAGTTGGGTTGGTTACTTGTTGTCCTGAGGGGTAACGTACACTACTGGGAACTGTGAGGATTGCAGTTAGAGTGTGTTAAAGAGGACTTATAGGATCTGGGCTTTGGTTGGGTGATTTGGGGGAGGATTTAAGCTTTGCTCTGGATTGGATGCTGTCAGGAAGTGGTGGTAATTCTATGACTGGGCTTTGTAATAAATCTTATCTAAAGGAGGGAAGACTAGATCAAGGCTAGGCTATCACTAGTAAAGACACAGTCACTCATGTCAGCCAGGATGGGGGGATGTCAGGTATTTTGTGGCCTGGACAATGTGCATGGTTTGTCTCTGTTTAAACATGATTACTAGTGGTCTTATTCTTGTCTCAGTCCATCATGGTCACAAAATAGCCTTGTCTGATGTGACATCTTGTGAAGTTTTCTGTGTTCACCAGAAGAACACCAAAACCTGCCAGGCCAGCTCCTGGACAACAGGACTGTTTTTCTGTTTCTCAGTGGGCACCGGAGCAGAGCCTCAGGCCCTGTTACTGTAGTGATGTTACTATCTTGTAATGTTTAGTGATTGAAATTCTGAGGAAGTGAAAATACCCATATTTAGGTATTTATTTCACATGGAATTGTATAATAACTCATCACATGAGCCTTTGATTATGTTCCACCTGAGAGAGGGCCAGGGTCCAGAACTGTGGTCTTCTTTCTGGCTTAGCCTTTCAATACCCAGAAAGTCTTGTCAAAATTGATGTAGCCTAGGGTAGGGGGATCTGGCTCTGAGAGAAGGAATTTTGACTCAGAAAAGAGGGAAAGGGAGGTTGAGGGGAAGAGGGGTGAGCAGCTCAGGGATGGGGGTGGTCGGCTCCAGGGTTGGGAATTGGAAGGACTCAGAGTTGCCCCACCTTCCTCTGGTTTTTCTTAAAATTCCCATTTCTCCTCAATCCTCTCACCACAAACAGGACTTCTAGCAGTGGATGGCTCTGGGGTAAATGTAAATGGATAATAAACAAGAGAAGAGAAGGTTGGCCACATTTGGGATATTGGAACTAAAAATCATTAAACTGTCTTGGAAGCATCTAACAAGGAGGGTGTGGTTATAATACTTCAGGAAGTACACCTTGGTTTGATTAGAAATTCTAAGGCAACATATAAGTCTCTTGAAAATCTCAAGATGTAAATGATTCACACTTTACATTTTTAAAATAATGGATTAGACCAACAAGAAAATAGATATTTAGGTAATTGGAAATAGCACTACATATCTGAATATTGAAAACAGGTATTGCAACCACCTGGAAAGCTATATCACTTTTCTGAACTTCACTATTTTCCTTTGCAAGAGATCTTTCTCTTAAGTTGTGGTACTGATTAGATGTGGCAATGTGTTTTTACAGCATCTGGTATACTTCCTGGCACATAGGGAATATCCAATAAATCATAGTCAATTATAATAATAATGAATCTGAATCTTCTGCCTTAAAAATATTTTGTGCACCTCTAACACGTTGATATTGATCTTTTCTCTTCATAAAGCAATTTTAAGTTATAATGCAAAGGTCATAAGTGGGATTGTCTACATTGCCAGGATGCTAAAAGTTAAGAATAATTAGTTTGTAGGGGTCTTTGGAACCACAGGGAGGCTGCAAGCCCTCTCTTTCTTGAAAAAGAAGTTGCAACCTGCTCAGCTGCCCACAGACCTCCGCATGCGCTGTGGGCAGCCACTCTCAGATCCTCTAGGAAGATATAGAACCAAATCTTCACAGCACAGGAGACTAACCTGAGCGTGGCCTCACCTTGGCTTAGGGCATGGTTAAAGGAAAAGCCTCACCCTGCGTGTCTAACCTCACTCCTCAGAGGTGCTTCTTCTGCCCTAAAGATGTCCGAGAGGCAACGTAGCCTCAGAGACCCCAAGGAGAGGGCAGAACTAGGCTCACCCTCCTGCATGGTGCTGAAATGGACAGCGCTGCTCTGAGCATCCCTGTCCCAAGGCTCCGGGGAGGTGGAATTGCCATCAGCCCTGACAGGCTCTCAAGAGCAAGAGCAGAGTGCCTGGCGGGGAGAAATGCCACTTGGCAAGGGAAAGGCAGGAAGCTGTGGATGCGTGTAATGTACCTGATCAGGCCCTGCCTTTTCCATTGGAGAAACAACTTTAAAATATCAATCTTCTCTCCAGGACCGCCAGCAGCTATGAGTCTGCCGCCCCATCTCAGCCTTCTTCCCAGCACATGGTGTTTGTCAATTAGAGGGAGTTTCCAGAGCTTACTGAGCAAACCCAACAAAATCAGAATTAAAAAAAAAACAACTCTGGGCTTCCCTGGTGGCACAGTGGTTAAGAATCTGCCTGCCAATGCGGGGGACACGGGTTTGAGCCCTGGTTCGGGAAGATCCCACATGCTGCGGAGCAGCTAAGCCCGTGCACCACAGCTACTGAAGCCTGAACGCCTAGACCCTGTGCTCCGCAACAAAAGAAGCCACTGCAGTGAGAAGCCCGCACATGGCAATGAAGAGTAGCCCCTGCTCGCCACAACTAGAGAACGCCCGCATGCAGCAACGAAGACCCAACGCAGCCAAAAATAAATAAATTTATTTAAAAAAAACAAAAAAAATTTAAAAAACAACTTTTATGGCTTCCATTATGTGGCATCCAAGGACAACCTAACCAATAACATTTCCTGCCACTTTCCTCTGGACTAGACAACGCTATGCCCTTAGTCTGAAGCACTGACCACTTGGTCATTGATGATACAGTTAATCAACGATCACTTTCTTAGTATGGCTGAAAGTTGCCAATATTTACCTTCGGGAGTGATGTAGAAACGGACAATAATTTGGATGGCTTGTTTCCTTTTAAAATATGAAATGCCTTGAGGTTGGGATATTATCTATTGGCCATGTGACTGTCTTAAATAGCCAGTGTTGTTCATGACTCAACACTAAACACGTATCTGTTGGGCACTGGGGTTTGCGAAACAAGGGCTGCCCAAAGTGGTCCACCTCTGTATCCACAGAATCCGTAAATATGTTAGGCTACATGACAAAGGGGATTGAAGATTATAGGTAGAATTAAGGTTGGTAGTCAGCCAACCTTAAAATAGGGAGATTGTCCTAGATTATGTGGTGGCCTCAATGTAATCACAAGGTTCCTTTAAAGTAGAAGAGGGAGGTGGAAAAGTCAAGGTCTGAGTGATAAGATGTGAGAAAGACTCCCTTGCTGGCTTTGAAGATCAGGGGAGAGGGGCTGTGAGCCCAGGAATGTGGGTGGCCTCTAGAGGCTGGAAAAACCAAAGCAACCATTTCTCCCCTAGAGTTTCAGAAGCAACCAGCCCTGTCAGTGTCTTGATTTCAGCCCAGTGAGATGTGTGTCAGACTTCTGATCTCCAGAACTATAACAAATTTGTGCTTTTTAAAGCCAGTATGTTTGTGGTGATTTGTTACAGCAGCAATAAGAAACTAATACATCACCTTCCATGGTCCAGGCCCTGTGCTGGGCCCTGAGGATAAAGGGGTGCCTGAGATGCGGCCCTGCCGCAGCGGACTCATGCTCTCTCGGGGCAACTGCGCTGCGGTGTGGTTACTGTTTAGGGTCCACGTCTTCTTGCTCACCTGTTCCTGTCCACATGGTGCTGTGACAACCTGTCCCCCTGTGGGGACGGAGTGGCTAGAAAACTACTGAACTCAGTGAGAAGAAGTGGTTGTTTGGAATTACCCAACTCTCCCTTTAACTCTAGTAAATTATATTACACATTAAAATTTTTTCCCCAACTGGTTGTTTTGATTATATGGCACAATTTAACTCCTTTCCAATCAATTATTTTTTCCTTTGAATAACTTAATTGCCTTTTATCCAAGGTACTCAGTTGTGAGGTTATCCTAAGCCTCTGTCCAGAGGGCCCAGTCTCGGGACAGGCAGGTCTCTGAGCATCTGGGAGGGCAGGAGTGTCCTGGGCCTTCGTGGGCTTGTCGTCTGTCAGGGGATGGAGGGCACTTTCTTGTTGGTTATCGATGCCCTTTCTCTAAATTGTTTGGACTTGGTTTTGTCATCATAGCATCAGTGGAGAAGGAGAAAGGGACAGCTCGGCATTGGGATAAGAAGCCAAGCAGGAAATGCTGACATTAGGGAAAGTGGACAAGCAGAAGGTCTGGGCAAAGCCCTGCTTAAGAACCCAAAGCAGAAACCACAGGAAACCACTGGCTTCCTTCTCTAGGACCCAGCTCGAGCCTCGATGGGCGGAGCTGAGGGCAGCGGGGCGGGGCTGTGCGCACTCTCACCGAGCAGGCGAGGACTTTGTCCTGAACAGAGAAGAGGACGTCGTTTTCCTTTGTTCCACGGCAGCCAAATTCCAGGCCAAGCCCAAGGTCAAGCCATCCATCTGTTCTCTCCATATATGTGGATCCGGCAACTTCTGCAGGAACAGGAAGCAGCGAAAGATATCATCGTTAGAGGGTCCGTGCCGTGGGTCGGTGTGGGAGCCTGGGCGGAGCGCGCCGTCCTGTAATGAGGCGCGGTTCCCAGTCATTTCACCACAATTGTCATTTAGGCTCAATTACGGCCGCGGATCTCATTACCCCTCAGTTATCGGGTTATCACCACCTTGCAGTACAAGGAATGCCATGAAGGGTGCGTTTGTCTTGGCTCCTGGTGGCCGTGCCCTTAAGTGTTGAGCCAGGAGGGGTTGACACAGAGCCGGGCTGGTGGACTTGTCATCCCAGCTGATGGCTTCATTCTTCACAGATATGTGACCGGCTGTCCCACAGGTGGCAGAGCTACGGACGCTCCCCCCTTCCCCCATCACTGCTCCTGAAATAACCCACGAACGTTTCCTCTCATGCCTTGTGTTGTAGGATGAGCTAATATTTTTATTTCCCTGTTTCCACTTTTTCAAAAGCTTCCTTCTTTTATATCCTCATAATCCAGTTACTTGGGCTGCTGGAGCATCATATGTGTGCTCTTTTTCTTTTCAGACGTTCATCTTATTTTCTTTTTTCTTCTGCAACCTGGTTAAATTCACCCATTCATGTATTCGATCATTGCGACTTGATGACTTTATGCCTGACGTTTCCACATTCCAGGGAGAGAAATCACGTGCAAATGAGTCAGTAAATATGTAATTTCAGGAAGGGATGGGGGCCCAGAGGGGAAACATATCAGGACAAACGATAGAGAAACTAGGCAGCAGGAAGGGCAGCCATTTACATAAGGGGTCAGGAGGCCTCTCTGCGCCAGGGTGAAGTGACCTGGAGGCCGGCGGAAGAGCTGGGTGGAGAGCATCGTGGTCAGAGGTGCACGCAGGCCTCCTGCAGGGACTCGGCACAAGGTGAGGAGGGTGATGCCAACTAAGTACACCCAGTAGGGTCCCATCCGTCACTCCCACAGAGAAGAGGGTCTGGACTGGCCAGCAAGGGGATTCAGGACCACAGGATGCTTAACTAATGAAAACTCCCCCCCTGCATATTTTAATATAAATTATCAAGCTATTTCCAGCAAAAGTAGATTTTGATGGAGAAGATGCTTGAACTATCCAGATAGTTGCTTCCGTTTTCCACATTGTTTTGTAGATGGAGACAAAGCCTGATTCAAGTCTTCTTTTATGAACACTGCTTATGACTTATCTTCTGCTGGTAGAAGCACCCACTGCAGATGGCGAATATTAAGGATGCTGCTTGGAGCAAAGTCTTGACTGGGCTGGAATGAGTTGAGATGTTTGGTGATGCTCAATGCCACCACCCCAGCGGGCAGGATGAGAGGAATGTCATGATCCCATAATACACCCACAGTAAACAAAGCCTTAATTTACCAGATAACGGGCTCTTTGTATTTTGCACAGAGATTGCACTGTCAGAGCAGTTAGTGCATAAGATAGGAAAAGGAACAATCTTTCCAGGTAATGTAGGGAAAAATGTAATTTTGCAACACTTGGTAGAGCAGGAGGCTAGAAATTGAGATTGAGGGAGAATGCTGTTCTTTGTTTAAAGAGCACAAATACTGTTTGCAGAGAAAATATCTGGCTTTTCTTTTTTTCTCTCATTTTTAAGAAGTAAAAATATAAAATCTTAAAATGTAAGGAGCATGTTTTCAGGTCCTGTGATAAGCAGGGTAGAGAATGAAAGAGGTGATTTAAATGGTAGAGGCTAAATTTAGCTTTGTTTTTTATGAGTGGCTCATAAAATTTCTTACTGAGGAAAAACTGAATGAATAAAGAGAGGGTAATTCTTCCTCATCTTAAGGAAAATTTGAAATTCTTTTCAAAGAAAATAGCATATAGGCAATGTCTTAGTTATCTATCGCTGTGTAACAAATTACCCCAAACGTAATGGATTTAAATAACGAACATTTATTATCTCAGAGTTTCTGTAGGTTACGAATTGGGTACAGCTTGGCTGCTTGTCCCCGAGTCCCCACACGGTTGTCACCCAGGTGTCAACAGGGCTGCTGTCTCATCTGGAGACTCAGCTCGGGGCAGGGTCCCCTTTCAGGCTCACAACATGGGTGCCGGGAGGATTCAGTTCCTCGCTGGCTGATGGCCAGAGCCTGTCTTCAGTTCCTTGCCTCGCGTGCCTCTCCCTAGGGCAGTCCACAGCAAGGCAGCCGGCATCTGTCAGAGTGGGTGTGAGAGGGCGAGACACAGCCTGGAAGACGGAAGCCAGGGTCTCTGCAGAGCCTAACCTCAGAGCTGACATCCCGTACCTTCTGCTGTTTTCTATTCACAAGAACCTTCCACAAATCCCAACCCATTAACGTTACTGAAGCAGGGATATTTGAAGTGAGCCCATGTCATTTCATGGGATGACCGAAAGCCTGTCTGGGGCAAAAGGATGGTTTTGATAGTTAATAAAACAGGAAGAAGGCAGGAGGGGGGTCTTCGAGGGATTCTGGGGTTCGGGGTTTGAGCGTTAGATTGAGTGATGCCCTGAATACGTTCTCTATAACGGGGCGTCTCGCATGGCAAATCACTTTCCCCTCTGCTGGCTTTTCCCAGGGCCTGGGTGAGGCCACACTTCTCCCGCATCCCACATCCTTGTCTGTTTCCAGAGCCTTGTACATTCACCACATTGTCACCTCCTTAACTTCTGCTCTTGCTGTTTTCATAAGAGCCAGTGACCAAGGCATGGCTGTAGGAGTTTTGAATTTTAGATTACAGACTCAGGTGATGGAGAAAAGTAAGCTATTTACTTTTCCTAATTCATTTCTGTTTTTCTAAATCTCAGTCTGTTTCTAAATCTCTTGCTGCGTGGTCTTTCCATCCTGCTTTAAACTGGGCAGCTTTTCGTCTGTTGTCATTATTTTGTTCGCCTGTAGACTTGGCTGAGGCAGGCACTTGAGTGTGGTGTCTCAGTGCAACGCAGTGCGGTCAGCCCCGCGTGGAAGGTGTTCTGATTAACACTGTGCAGACAAGGAAACTAAAGCCGAGGCAGAGGAAGAGACTTGCCTGGGTTCTCTCTGCAGAGAAGGTGGAGAGCCGGGATTTGAAGCCTTGACTTTTTCCTTCTAGAGCTGCAGCCTTTCTTGTCACGCTAACCCTCCTCTGCTTTAAATCACAACCAGTTGCACACTCTATATTCCCTTTCAGAATGTAAACTTCTGAAGGGAGGGACTTGAACACAGCAGACAATCAATAGATAATTTTTGAATTGAATAATTAAATAAAAAGAAATTGAGTAATGTGAGCGATGAAGTCTAAAGGCAAGTGGTTTTATGTCAAGGAAGAAAGTCTTTTTTTTTTTTTAAATGCAGGTTCTATAAGAACCTGATATTTGTAAAAAAATAATAAATAGCTTTGTTGCTAGGAATGCAAATTCATGACCTACCATAGACAGCACTGTAATTCTGATAAGCAATGTTTGTTCAAACAAGAGTGGTTTAGTGTTATGAATTATTTAGTTTCTCCTTCAACATGCAAAATAATTCAGATCTGATCGCATCTTTTGAAAATGTCAGGTGTGATATTAGACCGTTTTCTTAGTGTCTCTGCTGGTGGGAACCGGGCATCATTTCCTGATCAGTCCAGGGGCCAATGAACCTTCAAAGCCAGCCCAGGAATGTTTCTGGGAAGAAACTAAGAGATGAAATGGAGGCAGAACAAGAAGTTTACCATGCTCAATATCTGGATATTGGAAACACCAGCCACTTGTCTGAGTAGGAACAGGGTCCCTGGTGTCTCAGGGGCAGTGAGAGCACCAAGAGATGCAGACGGGCAGGGGCCCAACTTCACGGAGGCTGGAAACGTGAGACAGAGCCAGCAATTTGTGTGGGGCTGCAATTGTGTCAAGGTTGCCGGTGATTTAATCCTTATTCCCACCCCAGGAGGTACTATTATGAGCCCATTTTACAGATTAGTGAGCTAAGTCTCAGAGACGTTACACAACTTCCTCAAGGCTCAGAAGTAAGCCAGAATTTGCACCCAGATATTCCGATTTTAGGAGGTTCGCACACTCATTTTAAATAGTACAGATGTGTTATTTGCCTGTCTTCAAAATCTGGACATAATCTGGTGCTCCAGAGAGAAGTTCCACGTTTATTCTGTGGAGCACACAGTCGCTGTCACTCAGCCTCTTTCATGTGGGAACTCGGGTCAAAAAGTCAGGCCTGCGGGATGAGCTCATCCTCCAGGCTCTATTCTGGGGGCACAAACACAAAGCAATGCCCTGCATTAACTTGATTCTGCATAGAAATGCATGCCCCTCTGCTAAAGATCTGTCCACATACAACCATGTCGTTTATGTCAGGACGTGTCTGAGTAACCCTCCGAAATACGGGGCTGCGAGGAATTTTGCATCTCCGCTTGGTCCACCAGGAGGCTCAGGGTCCATCCCAGGGCTTAATTCATCCCGAGTTTGAAATTTATTCCCATACAGCCCCTGCATGTGGGAAAACCACCAGATTAGTTGCGTATTTTCCCATTTTCCTTGAGTAGTTTCAGATCATTTCAAGTATCTTTTGTGCATTTCCAAATGGGGATTTACTCTAAGCCTTTCTAAATCTTTCTTTGGAAGTGTGTGCGTGTTGAAATATAAGGTGAGCCCATAAAAATTTCACTCAGGACATAGACCTCCTCGTACCCTCCATTTTGTAATGAGGCTGACCTCGGTGGCAACGTCAACATTCTGTGGCCTTAGGCATCAACTAGAGCAGGGGTTGGCAACTACAGCACACAAGCCAAACCTGTCCCACCTCGCATTTTTTGTAAATAAAATTTTATTTGAAAGACAGCCACACAAATTTGTTTCTGTATTTTCTATGGATGCTTTTGTGTTAAAATGGCAGATTTGATGAGTTGTGACAGAGACCTTATGGACAGTCTGCAATCCCCAAATATTTACCATGTGACCTCTTATAGAAAAAGTTTGCCGACCCCTGAAATAAGATGCAAAAGTAATATACTATTATAGAAATTCATGTATGAAGACAATTTCAGCTGACCTATCTAGATAACAGGGGTGCATTTTTTTTGTAGGTGCTGGCATCACGTAGGGCTTAGTGAATACTTCTACTGTAAACCACTTCATACATGTTGGGTCCTGGGTTCAGGGAACAGGGTGGGTCCCAGTAGAAGTCTTTTCACCAGACGTGTGCCTTTGGGAAGCTGCTTTTCTGCTCCAAAATACCTGAGCAGTTGAGAGCGTCAGAAGGAATAACAGAACTGAATTTCTCTGTGCTACTTTGCGGGAGGTATGGTTTCAGAGCTCTGTTTAGCCCTTGAACTATGATATTTTTCAACAACACTGTGTCTAGGGATCCTTTTAATCTAACCACTCGTTACCACCTTCCCCCCCACTACCCTCATGTAGATTTGGGGAGTAGTTTGCTAAATTTTGTATTTATTATAACGTTCAACCCACATTATAAGTATGGGAGAAAATTATACTCCATTCATTCTGAAACTTGAGTGAGGGGAATTGACAATACAGATACTGAAGCCATTGAAGGAAAAATAATGAAGAATTGAAGCAGTACGATATGTAATTAGAATAAATCTATTTTTAAAACACTTGAGTTCACCAAATAATTTCCTTCTTTCCATGTTGCCTATGTGGACATATCCTTAGCTAACTAAACTCATAAAAAGTCACTGAGATGAGAAAACTCTGTATTAAAATAAAATTTAGATGGATTTTTAGTATGGATTGAATACAAGAACCCATAAAGATTTATTGCTATTATTTCAAACATCATTGAAATTAGACTTAATTATCTGTGCAATTTGCTGCAAATAGCATTTTAGCAATTTTTGATCAAGTATATGTCATTACTTTAAAAATAGAAATGTACCAAACTGCTTTTTAAAAAATTCCCCCCAAACATAATTGCTAAATTGCCTGTTTGAAAAAGCCTGTCTTCTTCCTTTCCTCATCCCTAAGAATTTTGCCACCCCTCACTCTTAAATTGGCAAATAAGTCCTTTTTGTTTGCTTCTTTTCTCGACCATGACGTTTTTGAGCAGCCAGATGTGTCCATGTGAGTACCCAGAATATTCCCTTGGAGGGACAAGGAAAGATATCCCCTTTGGGAAGTTGTAGACTTTGAAAAGACACAGATTAAAGCCTTTTTATTGCTGGGCTTTTCCTTGGGGAAAAGTAATCTTGTATTTTCTCTGAGTGTGCCTCTGTCTACACTGCATGGAGAAAAGCTGAAATTTATCAAGTTAATTAACTTGGATACTTCAACTGAGGAATCGGGCTCTGCAGTCTACTTTTTTAAGGGCTCATTTCCTTCAAGGTGACAAGGTTAAGTTTGTGGAGTTTCCCTGGAGGCTGTGATTTGTTTTTCATACTTGACTTCTTCACGGGACTCTACATCACACAGGTGAGATGTAGCAGCTTCCGTGGGCTGTGTGCACAGAAAGACCTCTCTCCGTGAACCACGCCATCTGGATTTGTTCCTGGCCCGGTTGCGCCCTCAGGCTCAATTTCTCACTGTTTGCTCCAGGATCCACTCCAACGCTCCCCCGACACCTCCTGATCATAGCCGATACCTTGGCGTCCCACCTGCCCGTTGCCCTCACTTGTGCTCTGTTGCTCCAGGCCCTGTTTTCTGCTTGGTTCTCTTCACTATCCATCCAGTCAAGTCTCAGGACCATGATGTCTGGCCCCTGCTGTCCTCGGAGCCTGACTCTTGCTGGCCTCTGGTGTTCAGGATGTCCCTGCATAGGAAGAAAAGGCCAGTGTGTCCAGTGCCTGGAGGCCTTCGGTTCTGAGAGGAGGGGTGTCACAGAGCCTCCGTTTGCACTGACCTTTTCTCAGGGCTGCTTGAGGAGCAGCTCCATGTGGGAGAGCAAGGGTGACCCAAGTTTGGGACAAAACAGAGCCTACTTCTTGGATTTAGATGTACCAGGCAAGTGTAGCCACACTGGGAGCTGAGAGCCCTTGGAATCAATATGTTTAAGACAAGTGCAGGCTGAGGACCAAGGGCAAAGAGCCTTGAGGAGCCATGCTCTCATTCCTCAGACCTGTCTCCCGGTCCAGGACCCTGTGTCTCACATCTGCGTTTTAAGAGTGTGTGTGTGTGTGTCTGTGTGTAATGGGAGTTGGGGAGAGGGAGCGAGAACAAGAGAAAAAGAACCAGCTGGTGAGGAAGAGGGGGAGGGGGGTTGGAGGAGGGGATTGCAAAATATGGTCTATGGTTACTCCCATCCAGGCAGAGCTGCCTCTTTGCAATATGAGTTTGTTTTTCTTCCCATCAGGACTTAAAGCCCATTGTCCCCCGCGTGCTCCCCTAACCTGGGCTGGCCTTGTGACGACATGCTCTGACCCACAGAACACAGTAGGAATGACATTTTGTGACTTCGGAGACTAGGCTTTAAGAGGCTTGTGACGTCTGCTGCCTCTTAGAACACGGCCCCGAACGGCTCTGGGAAGACACCGTCTAATGTGATGGGGTAGGGGGTGGCCATGTGGAGGGGAACTTGGTGCCCAGCCACAGCCGCATGATCACCGGGCATGTCGGTGAGGCCATCACGGCTCTTCCAGGCCAACAGTCCAGCTCGATGCAGCTGCGTGAGTGAGCTCAGGGGAAGGCAGCCGAGAAGCAGCCCCGTCAGATTTCACAGAGACATGAAAAATAATAAATCCATGTTGTTTGAAGTCCGTGAGCTCTGGGGTCGTTTCTTAGGCAGCAGATGCTAAGCCAAGCTGCTTTACACAAATGCTATAAGGTCTTTTGGGGTCTACCTCCACTTCTTTGGGGAACATTACATGTTTCCAACATCCTGAGAGAGTTTATTATCCTAGCAGCTGGCAAGGGAATTCCCCTTGAAGAGAGACTATTCTTTTTGGGAGTAGGGTGATGGTGGGGATTGATGAGGCTTTGAGAGTGCTTTGGGGCAGAAAGAGAGAATGGAGGCACCAAAGTAACAAAACTTCCCTACATGAGAAACAAACAGGGGCCTGGGTGTTGGGGGGAGAGGTGGGGAAGGCTGGAACTGAGCATCACTTTGGTGGGGGCATTTGTAGAAATGTCTGAGGGCTTTGATGGGGAGGTGTCAGATGATTTGCTGCTGACTACACACCTCCATCCTTTACACACAAGAGCCTCATGGGAGCTTTTATTTGGATGCCCAGGGACATCTGGGTTATCCATAGTTTCAGTATATTGAGGACCCGAGAGGTTCTAACATGGCGTAAGGTGTCAGTGAAGTAGATGGTGGGGAAGCTGATTCTTTGGGCACCCAAGGGAGGCTAAGTGGGTAGTAAAGGTCTCATTAAGAGGCAGCATGTGGAGGCCAGAGCAGAGAGCCAGAAAAATGGTGGACCCCAAGCACTTTTCCCTGGGAGTCTTGGTTCAAACCTGTGTGATGGCTCTGGAGAGAACCAGAACTAACCCGAGGTGGGAACCACACAGGGGGACTGGGACCCACTATCAAGAAAAGATAAGAGTACCTGACCAAGGAGGTGAAGGACTTAAACGCTGAGAACTATAAAACACTGATAGAGAAAATTGAAGATGACTCAAAGAAATGGAAAGATATCCCATGCTCTTGGACTGGAAGACTTAATACTGTTAAAATGGTCATACTACCTAAAGCAATCTACAGATTTAATGCAATCCCTACCAAATTACCTATGACATTTTTCACAGAATTAGAATAATCATAAAATTTATATGGAACCACAAAAGGCCCAGAATTGCCAAAGCAATCCTGAGGAAAAAGAACAAAGCTGGAGGCATAACTCTCCCAGATTTCAGACAATACTACAAAGCTACAGTAATCAAAACAGCATGGTATTGGCACAAAAACAGACATATGGATCAATGGAACAGAATAGAGAGCCCAGAAATAAACCCACACACCTACAGTAAATTAATCTTCTACAAAAGAGGCAAGAAGCAAGTGGTGCTGGGAAAGTTGGACGGCTACATGTAAATCAGTGAAGTTATAACACTCCCTCACACCATACACAAAAATATGCTCAAAATGCCTTAGAGACTTAAATATAAGACATGACACCATAAAACTCCTAGACAAGAACATAGGCAAAGCATTCTCTGACATAAATTGTAGCAATATTTTCTTAGGTCAGTCACCCAAGCCAATAGAAATAAAAACAAAAATAAACAAGTCAGACTTAATCAAACTTATAAGCTTTTGCTCAGCAAAGAAAACCATAAACAAAATGAAAAGACAACCTATGGAATAGGAGAAAATATTTGCAAATGATGTGAACAAGGGCTTAATTTTCAAAATATACAAACAGCTCATACAACTCATTATCAAAAAAACAGACAACCCAATCAAAAAATGGGCAGAAGACCTAAACAGACATTTGTTCAAAGAAAACATCCAGATGGCCAACAGGCACGTGAAAAGATGCTTAACATCGCTAATTATTAGAGAAACACAAGTCAAAACTACAATGAGGTTAGCACCTCACACCGGTCAGAATGGCCATCATCAGAAAGTCTGCAAACAATAACTGCCGGAGAGGGGGTGGAGAAAAGGGAACCCTCCTACACTGTTGGAGAAAAGGGAACCCTCCTACACTGAATGTAAATTGGTACAGCCACTGTGGAAAACAATATGGAGGTTCCTTAAAAGCTAAAAATAGAGCTACCATATGATCCAGCCATCCCACTCCTGGCATATACCTGGAAAAGATGAAAACTCTAATTTAAAAAGGTACATGAACCCCTATGTTCATAGCAGCACTATTTACAATAGCCAAGACATGGAGGCCACGTAAATGCCCATCGACAGGTGAATGGATAAATATGGGTATATATACATAGTGGTGTATACTCAGCCATGAAAAGAATGAAATAATGCCATTTGCAGCAACATGGATGGACCTAGAGATGATCATACTAAGTGAAGTAAGTTGAACAGAGAAAGACAAATATCCTATGATATCACTTATACATGGAATCTAAAAAAATGGTCCAAATGAACTTATTTACAAAACAGAAACAGTCTCACAGACGTAGAAAACAAACTTATGGTTACCAAAGGGGAAATGTGTGGGGGAGGGATAAAACAGGAGTTTGAGATTAACAGATACACACTACTATATATAAAATAGGAAAACAACAAGGACCTACTGTATAGCACATGGAACTATACTCAATACCTTATAATAATCTATGATGGAAAAAAATCTGAAAAAATAGATATATAACTGAATCACTTTGTTGTACACCAGAAACTAATATAACATTGTAAATCATCTATACTTCAGTTTAAAGAAAGATAAGAGGCAGAAAAAATAGTCACCTTGCTAGTGTGACTGCAGTTCTAAACTTTGCTTTAGTGAGAACCGGGGGATCATATGCTCGCCTGTGCGGGACAGCCAGGAATGCAGAAGGTGCTCAGTGAATGTCACTCGATTCAGATAAATGGCATGGAGAGCAGACGGGAGAAGGGTCTTCTAGGGCTGTTAATTTCCAGGGAGAGAATTTACAATGTTTTTTTCTGGCTGACTCAGCTGATCAATGTAGTTTCAAGTTAACTTTTTTTTTGTAAAAAAAAATGTGCTTCAATTAAGTAAATAACCACTTACTAACATTCTCCTGAACAATTTTATGCATCTGTATTAGTGTCCTGTTGCTCTATAACAAATTACCACACCTCCAGCAGCTAAAACAAATCATTACCTGATAGTTTCTGTGCCCAGGCGGCCACTGTGTGGTTGTCTGCATCCTCAGCTCAGGGTCTCCAGAGGCTGCAATCAAGGTGTCGGCTGGGGCTGGGGTCTCGTTGGAGGCTCAGGATCCTCTGCTAAGCTCACGTGCCCTGCGGAGAATTCATTGTTTGTGGCTGCCGCTGGCGGCTGCTCTCAGCTCCTCAAGACCCCCGTGGGCCGTTCACAGCATGGACGTTTGCTTTCTTGCAGGCCAGCAGGAGCGAGTCCCTACGATGTCACCTTCTTTCAAGGGTCCCCCTGATTAAGTCAGGCCCACACGGGATAATCTTTTGATTACCAAAGGCAGGGGATCGGAAACCCCACCGCAGAGTGATACCTCGTGACATCCACAGGTCCCACCACACCAGAGGGATGTGCACGCCAGGGGTGGAATCTTGGGGACCGTCTCAGAGTCCTGCCCCCCACAGTATCTGTGTTTCAGCAACTTGCTCCCCGTTTTGGAAGGGGCTGTCACAGGCTGTGCCCTGTCTTCCAGCTTTCTTCCGCTCGCATGGTGCCCTCCCCTCGTGCACTTTGATTTGCACATGCAGCAAAGCCCACTTCTCTGCTTCTCTGACTGCAGGGTTGAGGGTCTGGCGCTTACCTTCCCCCACTGAAACGGTGATCAACAGGAAAGATTTCCTCTCTTCTTTGGCTTTGCAGCATTTACTTTTAATCCAATTGAGTTGAAAGGAAAAACTGGTGTAAATCAGGAGAACGAGGAAAAATAATGTACTGGTCCCCATATTCAGAAACCATATTTTAAGTGACAGGAAAGTTGGTCCACCATGGAGCATTTTCACAGAGACCATATTCACCAGACACATGCCCACCTTTCGTGCCAGCCCAGCTTCATGGAGAAACTAGCTTGATGCTTAATGGGAAACCAAGTAGCAATGGGTTTGCATCTTGTTAGATTCTCTCGAGGTCTCCAGATGACAGTTTTACTCTTTTTTCTTTGTTCTTAGGTGTGCTGTGCTCATTTAGAGCGCAACAAACTCAAAATCAATGTCTGCAGTGTTTCTGCAGCCGGTTCTCCGTGCACGGAGGTGATTCAATGAGGTAATTAATGCCGACATGAAACCATCAGCATGTGTGGGTGATCAAGACTAAATAATTCAGAAACAAATACTCGATGTGTTTGGCATGTTTAGATAGACTTTCACCTTGTTTGCCTTTATAACAGCTCCTAGATTCCCGGTCTGTTGGTAGATTATGAATGATGAGAATGTTACTCCTGCCCTGAAAGCATGGCATTTGCAAATCACATCATCATTTCGCTCTTAAGAAAATACCGTGTTATTCTATTCTGACATATTTTATTTTCAGGATGGAGAGCAGTTATCTACATAGACTCACCTCAGAGCGCCTACAACTGATGGAGCCTTATCACTTACATAAATAATTTAGGCATGAGCGTCATTACAGGTATAAATCAAAAGGACAACTTATGCTTCCAGATCGCCTGTGTTTGTAAATGTATATTGCATCTAGTAAGGTGGCATGCCACCTGCAGAACTATTCAAATGGCTTAAACCTCACTAGCTGTTGGAGTCCGGCAGCCAACCAAGCAGCTGTGACCTCATAGGCTGGTGTGACACAGACCTGATGTTTACTCAGCAGACGGGAGAGGGAATCTGTTTTAAAGCTGGCTGTGCTCTAGAACAGCCAGCCTTGAGGTTCCCTTGACCTCAAGGTGCATGAGAATCACCTGGTGGACTTGTTAAAACACAGGTGGGGGCCACCCCCAGAGTTTCCGATTCACTGCCTTTCTCACAGTGTCCCTGGCGGTGCTGACCACACTTTAAGAACCACTGCAGTAGAAGAATGAAGGATTTCTCATGGAAGCAAAGCTGGACTTTCACTGAAGAAAACACTTTGATGGAAGCTTTCAGGTGACAAATTCAAGGCACACTCTCCAGCTGGTTCTGATTCAGAAGGAGTCAGCAAAGAGGAGTGAAGGAAAGGGAAAAGGAAATTGCTGTGTGTAAAGTAGGGGGTTTGTGGTTGAGCGGCAGCCAGAGAGCAGACCTGGGGCCATGATGACGGGAAGGCATGAAAGGATGGGGATTCGGCCTAGAACATGGTGGCAGATGGAGCATAGACAAGGCTCATAAGAAATTTCCCGAGATAGGGAAGGGCCAGTGAATCCCCAGAAACACTGGAGTCTGAAGTCCGATGTTCAGTTGGAAGGGGTCTGTGGCCCCAGCGCATGCTGGTGTCCCTGAGAACTGCTTAGAAATGCAGAATCCCAGGCTCCACCCCAGACCAACAGAATCAAAATCTGGAATTTAACCAGACCCGAGTTGTGTGATTGCACTTTGAAGTTTGAGAAGCGCCAAGGCAGAGCTGCCCAGATTTTACGATGTCAGCACGATCTGGGACACATTTAATATACAGATTCCAGGGCCTCACCACAGCCCTGAGTCAGAATGTCCAGAGGGAGGCCTGAGAACCTTCTTTAACAAGAGGATCAGCTGATTCTTGTGATAAAGAAAGTTGGGGGGGAACAACTTAAGGGAATGAGGGAGAGAGCTATGTCCTTGCTTGGAGTAAACAGAGGTGGGGATGGGACAGCATCCCCGGGGGCAGAGGGCAGGCAGGGGTGAAAAGCGAGCAGACCAGGAGAACTTATATAGAAGATGATGGAAAAATATCACCTCACTGCCAATAACCTTCAAACCAACTTGCCAATATTAGGAAGGCCTCTGGCCTCCTCTAGACCAATTATCCTCAAATAGGTGTTTGGAGGGGAGAACTTTCGGCCCGTTGGGGACATTCAGCAATGTCTGGAGACATGTTTGGCTGTCACAAGTCAGGGTGATACTGAACTAGGCTCATCTTGCCCCGACACGTAGCCGCCCAAAGCGCTGAGAGACCGAGGCTTACAGCAAAGAGAGGGTTCATTCACAAGACAGCCGAGTGAGGAGGTTGGAGAACTAGCCTCGGACCTGCCTCCCCAAAGGCAAGGGGCCCGGGGTATTTATGGGATGAAGAATGAAGAAGCAGGTTGTTTGATGCGTGGGGAGCGTGGAGAGCGTGGGGAAAGGTGATTGGAGAAAGGTGAGGTCATCGCCGTCCTGCGCAGGTGTACCGAAGCTCCAGGCCTCTGCATGTTCCAAAGGGAGGGGCTAAGCCTGACCTGAGAGTGGAGTTTTCTGCCCTCTGACCTCAAAAGGTCACAGAGCGGACACACGCGCATGCTCAGTTGGAGGGTCGGTGGTCCTATCCGGTCTCAACCAGCTCAGCCGGAACTAGACACAGCTGACTCCAAGTTCCTGGAGAACTACTCGGGCAGGCAGATTTTTGTGTAGGCCAAGTGCTGCATGGAGGACGTGCGAGTCTCAAAAGACCTTGATTCGTGCAGGCAGGTGAAATGGATTTAACCCGCAGTTTCAAGGGCTGCTGCTGGCGTCTAGTAGGTAGAAGCCAGGATATTGCTAACCATCCTGCAGGGCACAGGCCCCGGGACAAAGAATTACCCAGCCCCAGCTCTTTGTGGTGCTGAGGTCGAGAAGCCTGGTCTGGAGCTGCAGTTCTTAAGGGTGATCCCAGGCCAGCGGCAGCAGCATCACCTGGGAACTTGGGATCCTGCCGGACGTGCAAATCTGGGGGCCTGCATATCAGACGTACTGAGTCAGACGCTCCGGTTGGGGCCTGGGGATCTGTGCTTTAGCAGACACTCCAGGTGATTCTGATGCAAGCTACGGTCTGAGAACCACCGTAGTGGGTGGAGTACGGTTTACAGCCCTGCACACACGACTGCACATCACATGAAAGGCTAGCCCTAGAAGGCACCAATACCTGAGGTCACCTGTGTCAGTGAAGGACTTCCTGGGGAGCTCCATCAGAATGCAGGGTCCTGGTCCCACCTTGTTTTTTTTTTTGGGTTTTTTTTTTGCGGTACGCGGGCCTCTCACTGTTGTGGCCTCTCCCGTTGCGGAGCACAGGCTCCGGACGCGCAGGCTCAGCGGCCATGGCTCACGGGCCCAGCCGCTCCGCGGCATGTGGGATCTTCCCGGACCGGGGCACGAACCTGTGTCCCCTGCATCGGCAGGCGGACTCTCAACCACTGCGCCACCAGGGAAGCCCCCTGGTCCCACCTTGGACCTGAGATGCGCAGCTTTCCCCCCACCCCCCTCAGGGCCCCCGTTTTACCACTTTTCCGCACACAGCCCACAGCGTCCTGGGGAGGTGCCTGCAGGCCTTGGTGGCTGCGGCCGGGAAAGTTCTTGCTCTTCCTTGCAACCGGAGAAGCCCCATTTTTAACTGTTGTGTGACCTAGGCTTCTGAAAAACAAAAGCTTTGTTCTGCTGAAAAAGGAGAGAGCACCCCAACTTTCCTCACGCCCTGGTACATACAGAGAATGAGCTACTGATACAACGTGGGGATAAGCAGAGGGGCCTCGGACCCCTGACCGAGCTGCTTGGAGGCTGGAAGGCAAACGTGGGGGCCACCCAGCCACTCCCAAGGCCGGCTGGTCAGTATGTCCTAGAGAAACCATGGACCCAGCACACTGGTTAGGAAGTCCCTCTCCTGGGGCAGCTGTCAGCCCCAGGATTCCTACGACAAACCCCGCTGTGTGAAGAGTGTGGGGGTTTTGCTTGTGAGGACCTAGCACTAACCTACGTGCTGGGTCACTTGGGATTTCCCCAATAATGTTGCCAGGGTGCTCCAGCCACAGCGCCTTATCTAGCATCTCATTGATTTAGCAACTGTTTATTGAACATCTTCTGTATGTTAAGCACTGTGACAGGTCAGTTGACTTCATGTGACTCCATAGCAATGCTGTAATATGTCATGGGGACCGTATCTCCATTCTACTAATGAGAAACAGAAGCTTGGAGAGACGAAGCGACCTACTTACCCCAGGTTACTTGCTCACAGCACAGAGGGGTGTTATGTCTACACTCACCCCCTGCTCCCCCTGCACTCATTGTCTCCCCAGGTGGGAAGCACAGCCAGACTGGGAGGCCAGTTGCTTGGAGAGAGGTTGGAGCCACTGGCCCCAGCTCCTTCAGGCCGGTGTCAACCCCAGGGCCCCTTCAATCCATTTCAGTAAACATGACTGCATGCCTTCTATGTGCAAAGCACTGTGTTAGAAATAATGAACACCGGGGAGCAGCTGGGTGTTTTTATCAGGTCAGTCCATGTTCTAGTTTTAATCTTAATAATATTTCAAAAATTCGAAGCCTCAATGCAAAGGAGATTTCAAGTGCAAAAAGGACGACATTGGAGAACATGAATCATTTTCATGTACGTTTGCGGGAGAAGCAGCAGCAGTTCACCGAATCTGTCTACCCCTCTCTCTACTGAGCATGCTGCTGGACTACAGTTACCAGCTTCCCTTGCGACTGGGTTCTGGTGCGATGTTACCAAGCTCTTGCCGCTTCCAGGCTAGCCCATAAAGGGTCCCCACAAGTGATGCTTGCTCATCTTCCCTCCTCTGCTGGCCAGACCAGGTGACTTTGCAGGCGTGGGTTGAAGACGGCAGAGCCACAGGATTGGATGGGGGGAGGCCTGCCTTCCTGAACACCTGCTGTGGGCTTCCCCCAGCGAGCCAGCAGCCAGGGACAGCCAGCGGAATGCCCCGACGAAAACAGAACCTCCTCAGTCTGGGTCCCGGCTCTGCCCAGTTCGCTGGGAGGCCCTTACAAGTCATTAGTGGTTGTGAACTCTGTTTACGCTTCCATAAAGGGGGATGCACCCTCTGCCCTTCCGAATGGTGACACTGTTCAAAGGGTCAAATAAGAAGAGAGACCGTGGACTCAAGTGCTGGATTGATTGTTAGATTTGTGTCGTTCAGCTGCTCAAAGTTTTAAACATTTTGGAATTAGTTGCCAATACTTAAAATCCAGGAGACTTCACATAAAAATTTCATTTTCCCACTTTTCTTGAAAAGTCAGAGGACTCTCAAGCCTACATCCCCACATGGCCACGACTGGCTGAGGGTCGCAGCTTCCCTTAGACAGACCCCACCAGTCCTGCTGTCTGACGGTTGGGCCTCTTCACTTAGGTTACTTGCTGGCCCTTACAGCATCTGAGTTTTCAACTCTTGTATTACTCACATGGATGCTTTTATTATTAATGCAGTAGCTTAGAATTTATAAAATAAAACCTACATTTAAAAAAAAAGAAATAGCTCTACGTGTAGCATCTGTCTCAGTGAACTGAGCTCAATCAGACTACATTATGAACTGATAGCTGGACATCTCCCAGTAATAGCCAAAAATGACAGGAGAAGATTCTGATTTACAGGGGAGACTGAGGGGGAGACCTCCAATTATTTGGCATTCTCTGGCTCTGGGTCCTTGGATTCAGGGTACTTGGTTGACCTAAGCCCATCCTATGAGCCTTAAACGCCTTGGAAAGAGTATCATCTTACCCAATCCTTGGGAAGCTGAGAAACGCACTTAGATGTGCTGTTCTCATCTATTTCCTCTGGGCCGTAGCTTTCTCCAGGTTCTGTTAGGCCAAAGAGCAAGGAGTCATCACTGACATTCTAAATGTCCTCTATGTTTAGGGGAAGACACGCAAAACCTACGTTTTCAGGTCTTGTAACGAGGTCAGCGCACAGGAGGTGTCCGTCATCTCCGTGAGAACCACCGCCCTACAGACAGCACGACACCCTCCAGCCTCAGTGTGTTAGCGGTAAGGGTCCCCCTTGAAAGTGTTAACAGGCCTTCCAAAGCACAGAACTCACCATCCAGGCCTGACTTCCACCATCCCAGAGGGGAAAACAGTTTAAAAGCAGTGAAAAGCCTGAGAGGCAAAAGAACAAAATTTGAGGAATGGTTCCCCGAGAACCAGTTACGCTTAATTCAGAGCAGAGCCGGAACTGCCCTGCTACTGCATTACTGAAGCTGGGAGATTCGTACTTGCCACTTGGAATATAGTTAGAGGCTTGATTTTGTGAAAATGAAGACTCTTCCTACGAAGGCACAGAAAATAAGATGAAAACATTGGCGTACGGAGAGCCAACTAATGCATTCCAAGCAATTTATTTCATTTCAATTCAATTTAATTCAAGAGATCAGTAGTCATTTATTATTCTACCTGGTTTGGAAATAGTATGTGTTTCATATTTTTCATCATGTTTAAATAAGTCCCTTAGTAGGAAAATATGAGGAGATTCTTCTCCTGTCAGAAAACCATTTAGGAGCTGCTTGTGCGTGGCCTCCTCGGCTCTCGCGTGCGAGGTGGAGAAGGATGTTACATTATGTGACCGAGGGTCGCGGTGGACGAGGGCTGCCCATGCCTCACCGACATTGTGTGGAAGCAAAGCGGGCGCAGCACCGAGGGATATTCAAAGCAGGCTGACACAGCAAAACTGCAAAGTAATCCTTCTTTTATGCCCTGTGCCGGGCAGTCTGTGGAAAACATGCTTTGCAAATAGGGCTTTTCATTGAAGAGTCCATGGGAGAGGTCAGAAGAAGGTCACAAAGGTGGTCTAAATTTGGAAAATAAGAACCATGAGGGGGCTTCCCTGGTGGCGCAGTTGTTGGGAGTCCGCCTTCCGATGCAGGGGACGCGGGTTCATGCCCCGGTCCGGGAGGATCCCACATGCTGCGGAGCGGCTGGGCCCGTGAGCCACAACTACTGAGCCTGCGCGTCCGGAGCCTGTGCTCCGCAAAGGGAGAGGCCACAACAGTGAGAGGCCTGCGTACCGCAAAAGAAAAAAAAAGAACCATGAGGAAAGTGTGGTCCACATCCCCCTGGGGCCTGAGAAATGCAGATTCACCCCAAGTCTCCGGAATCAGACACGATGAAGGGGGCGCCCAGTGCTCGTGTTGGAACGAGCTCTCCAGGTCATCCTGATGCAAGCTGAGGTGTGAGCACGCTGGGTGGAGGGGACCAGTGCTCACTGGCGCAGAGAAGAGAGGGCGGAGGGGATGAGGACATCCTTAACTCACCAGTCAGCAGTTGGCTTCCTCCCATCCACCCCACCCGTTTCTCCTGAGGGCAGAACCCCAGGCAGTGGGGCAGTGAGAGGGGCGCCGTAGGGCTCCCAACCCTGGCTGTTGGTAAGCATCACACGGGGAACTCTCCTAAGAGCGCACACCCTTGGGTTACTCTGATTTCACTGGTTTGTTTAATAATTTATTTACCTCTTTATTTATTTAAGCTTCCCAAGTGAACCCAATGTGCAGCCAGGCTTGAGAACCACCGGTGCCCAGCAGAAGCCCTGACGGTGGCGGAGGGGTAATGGATGGGAGTAAACGTGCTGCTGCCCCACCGGGGATTCACGTGGGAGGGGCAGACGGCACGTCTGTGGAGGGTTCTTTCAGGGTCACTCGCCCAGGAGGGGCTCTGCTATCCCGGGACTCTTGAAAAGCATCAGATACACCGGATACCCACCCCTGCACCTTGTTACTTATCTCTCCTAAAGGGATGCTGTCCTGGGAGCAGCCTCTGCCTTCCCTCCTGCCTGTGTCTCTCCATCCCACACGCCACACACTCAGCCGACCTCACTCCAACCCAACAATACTGAGCTGAAAGGTGATATCAGGGTTTCCCCACTTGCATCCGAAGAGCAGTGCTTTCTTTGGGATGTTTATCCATTTGGCTTTAGAATCAAGGGATTTATTTATTTATTTTAAACGTCGTCCTAGATTTTGGCTAATGGGAAAAAAAAACGCTCTTTTAAAGTTATTCTTATCTTCATTTTCTAAACAGCTGTCAGGCAATAGATAATAAGGGAAATTTCTGTTTCAGAGGTAAAATGAACCCTGCACATGTTTTAGGAGGTGAAACCCTGATGTGCTCTGCTCTCTGTCAGACATACGTGCCCTGTTACTGGTACACCGGCCTCTGAAGGGTCGAAGGGATGGAGTGACTGAGGCAGATCATTGCTCTTCATCCTGTTCTCACTAGTGTCGGCACTAGTGTTCCTTTCACATACGGGGTTATGACTGCTCAGTCTGTCCCCAGATTGTCCCTCTGCCCACCCAGAATTTCCTGTGAGGCACTCTTTCAGTGGTGGTGGCATTACTTCTCTTTCTATCCCTTGGTTCCTAGACTTACGTATTCCTAATGGGAACACGATGCCAGAGAAAGATTCTGATTCGGTGCATGTATTACGTGCTGGAGGATGGAAGTTTATCCTTGGGCAGTTTTACTCCAGAGCTGGCACTTCTCCTGTGTCTTCAGAAGACTGTTCCAGTGCTCGACGTGGTTGGCAGTTTCTGGCTGGTGGAGTACACGTTATACGTAGATCTGACGGTAAGGACACACTCCCCATGCTGCTTTTGTTGTAAAGTGGGGCTGGTGTTCAGTCGTACCGGGTCCTGGGCCAGCAGAGCAAAGACTTTGGCTAGCTCTTAATTAGTGCTTCTGCCTGAGATGTTGCAAGCAGGCAAAGCCATACTGTGAATACATGTGTATTTCTGTGAGACATAACCATTGACCCTTGTGGGGTGGAAGGCATTCGATGTGGTCAACCTGCCTCCAGGTAGACAGTTGGTTTCCTCAGAGGATGGGGCCATATTGAAGGCTCAGCACTGGGCTTCCGTTCAAAGGTTGGAAATGCAGAGGCAACCGACAGTAGCTAGATCAGTCCCAGGGAGTACAGGTGCTCTGTAGGTTGTCTCCAGCTCTGCTACTGACCCACTGCTCATCGTGCCATAGATGCAGATGGTGACGGAGGTTGGCTGACGTCAACAGGCCTAATCATTTCACCTACTTCTTTACTCATTGCCCCTCCAGTGTGGGTAATTTCTGGTGGGTGTCAACATCCGATACATGTGTCTTTATGCTCTGTGCCCACTCCCACATGTCGATACGCCTCTACCTCAGACTTTTTCCCCCCATCTTCCAATCTTTTTCCCTTTCAGGTCCTTGACCAACCAGCCAGGCCATTCACAACTGCCCACGAGCTCATTTATTGTCTGATCTCAGGGAACTTTTCTTGCCACCCAAAAAGAATGATCAGGTGCATTGCCCAAAGTACTGACCATCAGGAGGGTTCTCCCTGAAAAATATGTTTTAAAGACACCCCTGATTATTGTCACGCACCCACATACCCAGCTGACTCAACCATAACCTAAGCTCCCCCTTCCAGTTATATAGAATCACCCCCTCCGGCCATAGGCGTGAACCGAGGAACAGGTGCTCTTGTGACTATGGTGGGCGGCATTGGAGTTTGGACGACCTCTTCGTGCATTTCTCTTGTGCCCTCTGGGTCTACTCGCGTTGGAACCCACACGTACTGCTTTCATCTTACGACAGATAGTACAGAAAAGCGTTCTTTATTTCTCCAAGTAGTGTTGTTGCTTCTCCTCAGTGGTGACTGACAGCCCGGGCATCTAATCAGTGGCTATCCTTCCCTGTCCCTGGTGGCTCTCACTGCTGCCCCTGCTGATATAATATGCCCACCCTGACTTACTGCTTTAGATACAGTGAGTTACAACCCTTTATTACATGCCAGTGCTGGAGAGCTGAGTGTGTTACAAAGGAAACACAGAATTATTGGCTGTCATCTGTACAAATGCATAATGATTTAAAAAAATCTTGTTGAATCCTTTGTCTTATTTATTTATACCTTCTCAAAGCTCACTTTCTTATGTCAGAATGTGGTTCTTCCACAGCAGAGGAATATAATAAAATCTTAGCTTCCGCACTTAAAAAAATACGTGAAGTTTATTAAATAAAAATTAACTGTTACAAAACGGATCCTCTCTAAAGAATAGAATTTTTGGTAACTTACCTTTTAATATAAATAAGGAATTCCCTCCTCAGTTCCATTTTTTAACATTTAATATGTAATTAATTAAAATCATAGTACCTTCACCAGTAACATACTTTTCTTTCATTTTTCAGAAAAAAATGTCTTTCTTATTCCCCAAAGGAACTTTGAAATGAATAGAAATGGGGCCAAGACGGAATCTCCCTAATTCACTCACTCTGCATTTGAAATTTCAGTAACTCTCAATAATATATGTTTAAATGTTTCCATGTTCATTCCATTTTTTAAAAAGTGAACTGATTACCTTTGAGGATGGAGCAACAATCTATGAAAATGAAGTCTTCATGTGGTATATTTAGAACCAGATGTAAACATTGAAGTTATTCTTTGATATTTGACTACCCCGAGTTTTGATTTAATGACATCCTTGTTTACAACTTGAGCTGGTGCTTAGATTGGCCCTGTTCTCACCTACCTGGTTGCCAGTTTCTCACTTCATGGCATCCAACCGTCCCCAGCCCTCATTTCTCACGCTTGCTCACCTCCGAAGCATTCTTGCACCTGTGGATGGAAGTGGAGGGAGGGTTTATGCTGGTCTCCTGGTCTGCCCCCTCCAACCCTGACCCTCCTCAGACTCCACTCTCTTCCTGGTGCTGACATCACCTCTCTTCTTCTCTTTCTTTTCCTCTTCTTGTTCTTCTCATTTTTTCCTTTCCTTCCCCTCTTTCATCTTTTCTTTTCCATTAAAAAAATCAGAATCATATATATGCACTGAGTCAGATAGCACAAATTCCTCCCCATTTTCCTTTCCCCAGAAACAACCACTTTCAACTCTTTCAGCTGATTCTTTCGGTATTTACTTTTCTTTCTCAAAAAAAGCTGATATTCATATTTCTCCTTTTATTTTAGCTTTAGGCATAATTTATTGATTTTCTACTTTAGAAGATGAGGATTGATTTATTTTTTCACACTCCTCCAGGCCAAGCCCACCACACATGTGATACCTTCAAGCTCTTGTTTTTACATCAGCTTAGTATTCCCGTACATGTTTCCAGTTAAGCCCAAACTCTCCTCTAATTGTATAAATCTCTCGTTATCCTCAAACACTTTAGGTAATTCATTAATTTCATCTTCAGTGAATCTCTGGAGACTTCTGAACCACCCAGTCCAGACTGGTGTCTTTCAGTTCAACCATAAAGCTCTGGTTTTTGAAATGCCCTTCATCACCATTTGGGGATCACCCTGCTTCTTCCTTGTTTTGGATCCCTAGCTATGTCTTTTGCTTTCGTACTCTAATCCTTACTTTATGGAGAACATCCTCCTGTTCCTGAGAAAAGGTAGTAGGTGGTACACTTTCAGAGAACTGTCTTATTTGACAATATCTTTGTTCTACCCTCGTACTTGATTACTACTCTAGTTGGCTGCCAAATTATAGGTTAGAAATATCAGTAGGTTAAAACTGTGAAGGATTGGCTTCAGCTTACAACACTGTGGGTGAGAAGTTCGATGACATTTTGATTTTTTGATCCTTTGTATGATACCTGCTTTTTCTTTTCTTCTTGAAAAGTTATGGGACATTTCCTTTGCCCTAGGGACATAATTTTACAGTGATGTGCCTTGGGGTGAATCTACCTTCATCACGGTGCTGGGCATTCATTGGGTCCTTTCCATTTGTAAACACAGGTCTATGTTTTGAGAAAAATTTTCTTGAATTATCTTGCTGATGATTTCCTCTCCTCCATTTTCTCTGTGTGTCTTTCTGGATCTTTTATTATTTGGATGTTGAATCTTGTAGCCTGTCCTCCAATTTACTTTTCTCTCTCTATTTCCTTTTTCGCTCCCTCCCTCCCCTTCTTCCTTCCTCCCTTCCTTCCTTCCTTCCTTTTCCACCTTTTGGGAGGTTTACTAAATTGTTTTACTCTATTAGAACAAGTTTGGCTGCTGAAGTAAGACACAGTAGCAGACACACGTTGTTTCTCTACCATATAACAGCCCAGCATAACTGGTCCATGGCTGTTGTCATGCCCTGAGGTGTCAGGTACCCAGGTTCCTTCTACCCATAGCTCTACTGTCTCTAAGCATTGCTCTCTTTCACAGGATCCAAAATGTTCCAGCACTGTGTCCACATTCTAGCCCTTGTAGAGGGTGAAATGGGGAATGGCGGAGACACAACTAGGATGCTTTGTACATCATTTCTGTTTACATACTCTTGGCCAGAACTTAGTTACCCAGCAACGTTGACTATAAGGGGCTGGAAAGTGTGGTTTTTAATCTTGGATCATGCTCCCACCTAAGAACCGTGGCTTCTAGTTCTGCAGAAGAAGGGAGAATGGATATTAAGTGGCAATTAAGAGTCTCTGTCCCGATTCTCATTTTTGGTAACCCACATATCTACGTACTTTCTTTTTGCCTCCACACAGAAAACATTTGCACCTTCCTAAGAAAGAGAACCCTCAACTCCAATCCACTTACTGCCCTCCCACCCAATCAATGGCCTTTATAACTAGGATATATAAGCAGAATAACCTTAGAGATGACTCCCATTGGACAAAGGAAGAATGAAGAAACCCACAAAAATGACTGTTCCATTGTGATGCTCAAATCCTGCGGGAGACTAAGTTTAGCCCCTGGCCACAGCTGGTTCTGCTCTCTGGGAGAAACCAGCTCCCTCGTCCACTGGGCTCTCTGGGCAGTTCAGCCTTGCCTGTTATCCTCCATGGCCACGTGTAAAGTGGACACTGCAGAGTGTGTCAAATTACAGGACCAATGGCTTTGTGGCCCAGTTTCCACAGGTTTGGAGAATCAAGGATTTTGAACTGGTTGAATGGTCACAGTTGGGTGTCTTCCGCAATGTGATTCACTCAGAAACTTACAGGTCCTTCAGTCTATTTCCTCTGTCTGGTTCCATGGGTAAGACAATAGCCAGGGATCGCATGTGGACAGTTCTCAGCTCAAGATCTCTGTTTATCCCCTCCCCACTCCTTCTTCCTTGAGAGCATCTGAAAAAAAAAAGGTTTTGGTTGGAAGGCAGCACCCTCGTTCCAATTTTGCCTGCTGGGCTGGCTCCCCTGCTCTGCCCGGGAACCCTTAAGGAAAGGTCACTGAATCAGGATTGGGGTCACAGTCTTCTTTCCCACCAAGACAAGACTGTTACCTATTACCACTGCTTCATCTGGGTCACAGAAGCATTTGGCATTTTCAACTCTGCAAAGCTGCCAATGACCTGACTCTTAGCAAGTTGAGATTGCAGGCTGCAGAGAGGACTGTGTGCCCTTCAGTCCCTGGTTCTTTTTCTCTGTCATGTAAAGCTTTGCTTAAAGTGGCAATGAGCGACAACATGTCTCGGTGGATCTCAGCATAGTGAGGCCAGGTTCATGCTCCGGTGACAGGGAGGCGCTGGGGATGTGGTCAGTGGGTGCCGGGAGGGAAATGTCGTCCTGCTGCAGCTCCGGAAGTTCTACTGCGGGGGTGGGGGCAGGAAGAAGCCAGGAGGCTTATTTCGAAACTGTCTCGTATAGTATTTTTATTTACATACAGTATTTTTATTTAGATGCAGTGCTGATTGGAGGGGATTTGGAAGAGTTGCTGGAGATTCAGGGGGGTTTCAGCTCTCCTGATGGCACCATTGATGCTTCTTCCCTGGGCTCCAATGAGGAAACTCCACGAACAGGCAGCTGGATCTGAAGCCTCTTACTTTTGCCCAGTGTCAGTTTGCTTCTCTCAGGCTCAGGCCAAGAGAGACTGGGGGCAGATCTGCTTTTGTCCTTGACGGTGAGCAAAGCTTAGCAGAAAAATCAGCTTCTTTCCATGTCTATGAATCTCCTCCCATTGCTATGTCTCTCGTAACTGCAGCAAGGCAGCATGGGTCCGGCTGATTCACGATTTTATGGCGAATGAACTAGAACAGACATGGTCCTGCTGGCAGGAATCCAAACTCATATACTTTCCTCAGACCTCTGACTTGAGTAATGAAAATTCAGCTGCTCAATTCAATTGGGATCCAGGTAAACAAGAGAGAGAAAGGTGAATAGCAAAAGGTAAATTAAATCATAAAGCAAGTGTCAAGTAGAGGGCAAGGTGGAAGGCAGGCCTGGGATGGGGATGATCTTTGATGTGCAATCAGTATTTCTTGCTACCTTTCTGAAGGGATCGAATTAACCGTGGTGAATGGAAGTGGCTGCACGGCAGGGATCTGCAGAATCAACGGCAGGACAAACTCCCATAACCCACTGCTAACAAAGGGGCTGTGTCTCCTGGCTGTGGACTTGCCCGTGCGTGTCCTGTCGTCCCCATGACCTGCAAGTCCCGGCCGTCGCGCTGAGGACCACCGTAGCTCAGTTCTGCCAGGGATCGGGTCTCGGCACGGATGACCACAGCCTCTGCAGATGTGAGGACACAGTGATTTTGTTTGCTTACTTCTGGCTTCAACCCCGGCCGATGGGCTTTAGACTGGATCTGGGCGAGTCTTTATTCTTGTGCAGACCGACTTTCCTCTCAAAGCAGTAAGGTCTCCCAACCCCAGAAGCTCTCTCCTCTGCTCAGGTGGAAAGCCTGTCTGCCAGGAAGGCGCACATGTTTGTGTGCAAAGGTCGAAATCCACTGCCAGTAGCCGCTCGCGGCAGACGTACAGATTCCGTGACCCTGAGCTGGATTCTCACGCCATTTCCCTGTTTACTCCTGGCCTCAGGAGTGACACATTTTAGGGACCCTAAAGAGAAACATTGGTTATGCTGTGGATTTAAAACAAAACAGAGAGCCGGCTTAGCCAGGGTCCTCCAAATGCTCCAAGGTGGAGGGCAGGGACCCCAGCTGCCTGCCAGCTTCATTCTACAATGTCTGCATCCTGGTGCCCTGGAACTGGCAGTCTGGTTGGAGTGAAGACATGGCACATAAAATCACAAAACCGAAAGCTGATGCGAGGCTTTGCCAGGCTGTGTGTCCAGTGGAAAAGATAAACAGGAGCATGGCCTCAGGAGGGGTGCAGAAGGCAAGCCCCAGCGCCCGGGTGCTGGGGTTGGATCCCACTTGGTGACTTACTAGTGGTGACCTGGGCAGGTTAACTGTCCTCTTTGTGCCTCAGTTTCCTCTACTGTGGATGGAGGTGATTAGCAATGAGGGTTAAATTAGTTCTATGTACAAAGCACTTGGAGAAGCGTCCAGCTCACAGTAGGTGCCCTGGCTTCATTGGGCAAGCTGATCGTTCCCTTTTCCTCATCAACAGGGCTTGTAGGATTCATGGGAACGAGCAGCCCCATCTGGTTGGGCTCAACCGGGAAGCCTTCCCAGACGAGGAAGGATGTGAGTGGAGCCTAGGGAGATGGTACACTTTTGGTGGGGAAAACAAGGGAAGGTATTCCTGGTGGGGAAAACTGCAAGAACAAAGACCAGGAGGCCTGTCTGGGGGGGGGGTGGTAGGACCCGGTACTACTGGCTGACCCACTCCGATGGTCCGTTCTTTTCGGGTGAGAACCTGGTCTGGATGGATCCTGAGGATGAGTCACAAAAGCCGGTGGCAGCTTATCATCAAATCCCACTGACTCTTGGGAATGTGAGCTGGGTTCATCTGTCAGAGAGAAGCAGCCAGCACTGGCTGGAGCCCATGGTTTATTCTGGAGAGAAGTGAGAAACTTTGAGAGCGAGACTGAAGCAACAGTTGGTTGGTGGAAGGGAAGGAGGATATTATCCAAGTGCCATCATGGGGATAGAAGGAGAGCTCAATACCAATTGGACTCAAATCAACTTTGGGATATTCTGAGGGCATCATGGAAAGACTTGAAGGCTCAATGGTCTTTCTCACCGAGACGTTTCCTCCTTGAAGCTGGCTCCCCTTGCTGAGCCATCATAGGGCCCCATATCAATCCCAGTGTATCCTGAGACCCTCACACTGGATTGAGACGCCTCCTCTTTCTCCCTTTGTAGCAGCCTTCCCTCTGCAGAGAGACGAATGTTTCCGCTTATATGTATGGCCTCCACACAACACGTACAGCCCTCATGGTTTCTGGGCTCCTCCACCAGACGGAGACCTTTTCAATGACAAGAAGAAAGCTGGAACCCCCAGAACGTAGTCCGTGTAGAGTTCGCCCGGCTTCCTGGGGGACCATGGACAGGAGTGTTGGGGCCTTGGATTGAACCCTGGAGAATAACAGATCTTGAAAATTGGATCCCAGGATCTGAAATTACTTAGAGTACAAAATCCAACATGGAATTACCCTGTGTGGTTGCTTGAGCCCTTGGTTGGTCACAGATATCTGGGAGCCCCAGAAGGTTCCTGTGAATTCCAGAGAGGAGACAGATGCCTTACTGAGCATCCTTGGAGACATTTGGATCTTTGGAAGGTGAGAATCAGGCCTGATGAAAATTCTCCCTGTGACAGCAAACACAGACATTCTGGAGCAGACCATGCAGCGTGTAGGTCCAGACACGAGCATCATTCATGTGCTCTGATCGCCTCTGTAGGTGACAGTTTTCTGCTGACGTAGTGCCCCTCAGGAAGATGATTGTATTCTGGATGAAACGTGGTTCTTCACAAACTTTAATGCAGGAAGTTAAAGATTGACCAGGTCGATTCAAACCAGGTTTGAGTTGGCTTAAACAAGCAGACTGGACTCCTTGCTCGAGGGCTCAGAACCCCGAGAGCCCTTGTACACACAGTGGAGTGATGACATGAGGCATTTCTGTCCCTGAATCTCAGGAGTCAGTTGTTTAAGGCATATCCAAGCTTTCGTCAGTCTTGGTTTTTCTTGGGATTAAAAATAAATTAGATAGTGGATTTTGAGTATATGGTCTCCAACGCCCTGACTAATTTATCTTGAAGGGAGAGAAACTATCCAATAGGAATGGAAATTGACAAAAGGCCTGCATTGAATTCATCAGTTAATCAACAGGGATATATTGGCAAAGTGATTAACTCTACTAGAAGATCATGGCTCTGGCCAATTCTATTTGCAATCCAAGTGAGGGTGGCAGGAAAAGTGTGTTCTCCTGTTTGGCCTAAAAGTTATACTCATTTCATAGACTGGTGCACAAGGAAGGTGTCTGGGGAGGGAGGAATTTGCATGACTTATTTATTCCTTGAAAAATTGAGCATGTCTTATCTCTAAGACACAGGTTTTGGCATTTTGGAATACACACGCTCCAGACGGACACACACACACACACACAAACACACACACACACATAGACACATAACTCATACAGACCCACACTTATACTCTGCCCTTAAGAAGTTTTACACAGAGGCTTCCTTGATCTTTTGAAGGAATACATAACATCAATTTAAAACAATCTAGTTCTGGGCAAGAAAACGATCTGTCTTTGGCAAAGGCAAGAAGAAAAAGGGTACTAAGCCCATCTATTAACATCTCTCCAGGCTTGTGTTTGGTACTCATTCAAGTTAATAACCATCACTCCTCTCCAAACCCCACCCCATGATCCTATTGGACTATATAATAGACCTCAATAACTCTAAATGAGCTATTATATTCGGCCATATAATTATATATTTAGGACACATGTATAGTTAAAAAAAGAAATCCACAGAAAAACACTGAAACAAATTGCAGAGCAATTTCAGTGACTGATTATATTTAAGCTGTAGTGTGTCAGCTGTTCTCATTTTTTTTTCAGAGTTCCCAAATCTGCTAGACAATATTCCAGAGCTATCAAGTGTCAGTCTTTATTTTGGAATCAAAGTCATTTTGGAAATGTGAAAAGTCTGCTTCCCTGATCTTTTCTTTTTGAGACTCATAAAATATAAAAAATGGCACCTCACTTACTTTTCTTGTTCAAGTCTTTTATCTGCATGTCCTAGTCAAACAATAAGAAGAATAAAAATAAAAGCAGTTGTCATTTACTGAGTACTTACTTTTTGCCAGGTACTGTGGTGTGTATTTCATATCATCTCATCTTAATCTTCACAACAAACTTATGAGCCATGAGTTGTGTGAAGTCCCCGAAGTATTAAATATCTTGTTTAAGGACATGTGGCTCATAAATAGTGAAGTCATGATGAAAGCAGCACTGGTTAGTCCATTCTTATTATTTTGAGCCATAATGACAGCTAATGTATTTTCATTTTGTAAAGTATTTTCGCATATTCACAATGCTGAGAGTACAGATTTTGGTGTTATTCCCATTTTACAGATGGGGAACTTGTGGATCAGAGTGATTGTGATTTGCCCAAACACAGCTCAAGTCCCGGAAGGGCTGCTGGGGGCCACACAGTGGGTAAAGCAGAGCCAGCATGAGAATTGGGTCATCTGACTCCAGACCTGGTGCCACTCACAATTCTACACCAAAGAAACAAAATAACTGAACAAAACAAGACAAACACACACACACAATTCCATTTAGGCATCAGGAGAGTCTTTTGCCCTCAAGCATCAGCCAGGCTAGAGAGGGAATCTCTGCGAACATCGGCGCCGTGGAGCCCGCCCACCTGTACACCTGTGAGGGGAGGCTGAGGGGACCCTAATGCAGCGGTCCAGCCGCAGCACCACAGGGCATCTGAGGAGCCGGGCAAAGTGCAGGAGCTGGAGCCCTGATTCTTCTCACAGGCCAGGGCGTGATGGGGGGAGGAACCGGGCAAGCCCAGGAATGAGGAAGAGTGGGGGGGGGGGGGTGGGCTGGAGGTCCGGCGAGGTGCGGTCATGGTGAGAGCGGACGTCGTGCGCATCGTGTGTGCCGGGAGAACACTGAAGAGGTCCTTTTAATCTTCAGAATGAGCTCAGGGGTACACAGGGTGCATATACAGCCTCTATTCATTCACTTAATACATGATTAGATGTCAGAGCTGCTGGAGCTACATTTTAGGAAATGACTATTCATAATGGAAGTCCTGGCAAGGTTTCCTTATAATCAGCACAAAGGGGTGGAGGGCTCAGCTGCAGCACCCACGCAAAAGGCTCTTAATTTACGAGTGATGTTACATTATGCCGGCTGCCAGATAGTCAGATACGGGAAGTGATACAGTAAGTCATCGGGGATGTGTTAGTTCTTCACTTTTCATTTGACAACCACAGGAAGTGGCCATTAGCCAAGCCATCTGAGGAGAAAGCCTCTGATTGCTGTGCTACGTGCACGGTTTCTTGAATATCTCCAAAGGCCCAACAGGAAAGACGGCTGGGCATACGGGTGGGAAGGGTGTGTGAGCAGAGAGGACCCATGTGATTATCCGTGTGTATTGAGGCCCAGCACCGACAGGCAACCGAAGGGCTCCTGGGACATTTCCAGGTTGGGCCGACCTTACTCAGATTTGTCATAAGCCTTATAAAAATAGTTTGGGGTATTTAGGGGTGGGCGGCAAATGGTGCGTGAGGAACTTATACATATCTAATTCCTTTCCTTGTTCATTTTTAGAGAGAGCAATTCAATACCATGAGATTTCCAATGTGTCATCTTGCATGGAGGCAGATTGGGGCAGGACTTTGTATCCAGGACTGACTGTTGGGTGCAGAGGGTCGGCTGCTTCTCTCCTTTCTGAAGCCCAGACTGAGACCTGAACTGTGGGGAAACTACCAGAGCTCTCGGGTGATAACCCAAGCCAAAGAGCCTGGGGAGAACAGTGGGGTATGCATGTCTTTCATAAAAGCAGTTCCAAAGATGCTGTCATATTTTGCTGATAAGACTCCTGAAGATGGGATCAGGTAACTAAAGCCACAGACAGTGGGTCCCTTAAATATGTACTGAGCAGGCATTTACAGGAGTGTTTGCCGGAAGAGTTCCTTCCCTTTCTACCCAAGTGATGTGGATTTGCCCTCCCAGTTAGATCTTTGGCTTGATACCTTTCTTTTCCAGCATGGCCACCATTGCTCTTTGACTTCCTTGAAATAAATATTTTTATGCTCATCAAAAAAGATTTTTTTCTTAATTAAGATAAAAATACTTTGATAGAATGGTTCCCAAACTTTCTTGCACGTGGGAATTATTGGGGGATCTTTATAACATTCCGATGCTTGGCTCCCACCCCCAGACATTCTGATTTAATTTGTGTGGGTGTTGACCTGAGAATCAGGATTATTAGAAGCTCCCCAAGGGACTGTGATGGACACCAAAGTCTGGGAGCCGCTGCTCTTGTCTTTTTACTCTTCATGACATTCCTCGGCATATCTGCTTAAAAATTCCTTAGCAAATTTTCAGTATTTTCATACATCCTTTTCTCCAACTTGATATTCCTGCATTATCTAGAGCTTGTTTATTAGCATAATGTAGTAGTCCCCCGGGACAGATTATGTTGCTGTAACAAACAATAACATCTAACATCTACAATACAGGTTTATTCCTCACTCAGGCTGCATGTCCAGTGTGGGTCAGCAGGGGGCACTGCTTGTGGTAGACCTTTGGGGATCCAATTGACAAGAGGCTTCCTTTTGGCCTGTGCTTCGCCATCACCTCAATTAGAGGAAGAGAACTTGGCGAAATGCACACTGGCTCTTTTTTTTTTTTTTTTTTTGCGGTACGCGGGCCTCTCACTGTCGCGGCCTCTCCCGTTGCAGAGCACAGGCTCCGGACGCGCAGGCTCAGCAGCCATGGCTCACGGGCTCAGCCGCTCCGCGGCATGTGGGATCTTCCCGGACCGGGACACGAACCCCCATCCCCTGCATCGGCAGGCGGACTCTCAACCACTGCGCCACCAGGGAAGCCCGATCCGCAGTTTAAACCACCAGGGGTGAGCTAAATTTGTGCTGGAAACTCCAAGTCTAGCCCCTGGGCTGTCACCTTTGAGAAGTCCATAAAAAGCCCGAGTTAATTTCTGATAACTTTGTGACCTCAGAAATGGAGCCCAGATTCTAAACTATAAAAACAGTTAAAATACCTTCTGTCACAACGTGAGCCTCTATAGGGTATCCTGGGTGGCTCTTTACAACTGACCCCCACCTAGATTCTGGGTCAGGTCATGGTGAGCTACTCAGAGCTAATATTGAATATCAAAAATGGAAAACGTCTCTACCAAAACAATACATCTGGTGCTATTATAGTTCAGAGACTTTGAATGCCAGAGCTTTAGAATACTGAGGCTGGGTGGAAACTGGGAAGCAGAGTAGTTAAAGGTGAGCATCGCCCGTTGAAAGGAAGTGGAGGACTAAGACAATTACCTTACACTTCAGGCAAGAAGAGGAAGTGCTCGTCTTTCCGAGAGAGACCTTCTAGAATCCTATACCATAGCTTTCCCCAGGCCACCAAAGATCCACAGGACTATTGCCATCTATTCCCTGACTATCGAGTTTCTTCACCTTGGAGGAAAGTGGTTCTCAGGACTTAATGACATTAAGATGTGGCCTGGGCTTTTGGCTTGTAGATCAGCAGTGAAAGCCGATGGCCGCAATGGTATTAAAAACTAAAGACTGCAGTAAAGCATTTAATTGAAAACAATTGGACCCTGCTGGATGGTAATTACCTTGGCTGCTTGCAAATAATATCCTGCCCCTGATACCATGCAAGGAAAGCTGAAACCCAGTGAACAGGCTCTGCTTGATCTGCTTCTAATAAGGATGGAGCTCCCCAAACTACTTTCTCCAGGGGTCCTCCAGTAAAAAGAGTTAGAAATGAAGAGGAGACTTTGCCACAGCCAAGAATTGTAAACACAAAGCATTCGTTTCTAAAACAACCTAATGGATCCACGTTTACTTGGAGAAGATTGAAATTCCAGACACATTCAGGAGAAAAAAAGAAAGATGTTTTACATGCTTCTTTCTTTTCTCAGTTAACGATAGACACTAATGAGGAAGCTGTCTCATTTGAATGATTACCTTTAAGATGTTTGCACATGAGCTGCTACCTCGCCTGAGCAGCTGCAGGCATTGGGAAGCCTAGGCTGCATGGGAATATGCCAACTTTGCTCTTACAGCTTTACCCTCTCAGAGCTAACATTGGCTCAGATAACATGTAAATCTGGAGTATAAATATTCAGGAGGCAGTGATGTAACAATGCTCTGATGGACTCAGCCATGGGGGTTAGATGCACGAGCAAATTTTGGCCACAGGCTCCTTTCTAAATCTAGATAACAGGTGATCTTAAAAGTGTGACTTGGGGAAAGTGGGGTGGGAAAGGGTCTTAGGAGGCCATGGGTTCAGTGGTTCCCCCAGAAACCACAACCTAAGATTCTGCTCAGTCGCCCCTGCTGGGAGCTGTGCGATTAATATTCTTTAATAGGCTCCAGGTTGTTCTGTTGAAAAGCCCTGATCCAGCCCCAACTGCAGCGTAGTCAGCATCAGGATCTCCATTCCTGGTGGTCGTTCCTGCACACCTGCATCTCCCCTTAGTGTGGAGTACTTAGCTTCACACAGACTTCAGGCCAGTTAGGTTAGAATCACTCTGTCATGGTGGTGACCCATAGGGCTTCTCACAAACACTGGTCCCTCTAACTTAGGGCCCCAGTAGGATCGGATCTCTGCTCCCTTTGAAATCAGGCATGGCCACATGACTTGCTCCAACCAATGACATGCAAGGGGAAGTGAGGTTTGTCACTTCAGTGACTCTCCTGTCCTCTTTCCCCTTGCCTCTGCAACTGGCCGGGCTCCAGCCCCATCAGCCTGGTTCCCTGAGTGGCCGGGGACCCCAGCTGACCTGTGTGGGCTGAGCATAACCTCGAGGGCCTGTCCTGCCAAAATAAATGCTTAGCAGAGCTGGGTGGGCTCCTGAAGGGGACCCTGACTTCACGGTGAGGCTCTACGGGGGTGAGGATGGAGCAAAATGAAAGAGGTGGGTGCAGATTATTAAACCGTTAAAGACACTGGGGCGAGGTCTGAGCACCTGCTGCCACCTCCGTAAAGCTCCCCTCAGGTGTTTAGTTTGGGACCCTGAACCTGGAGGGACTTCTCATTTCCACCTGTAGACTCTCCTCACCCCCAGTCACTGGAGTCACTTTTCTGGGCAGCAGGACAGTGTGAACGCTTTAGGCAGGTGAGAAAACAAAGCCCACACAAAACCAGTGAGATGCTATGGCTGTATTCACAGGAAAAAGTTATTTAATCATGGTAAAACATAAAACATCTATTTTAGCTTCAAATATATTGTAATAGTTTATAGAGCAAAAATGAGACGTAAAAAACGAAACAAAAGAGGGAGAATGCGTGTGAAAGATTTCTTAAAAAACAAAAAAATCTCTCCACTTTACTATGGCAACGCTGGCCTGCCTATTTCCTTCTTAGAATATTCTCAGCTGTCTTCAGCAGTTGGGTCGTGTGCCGCTCCCCTGGATGGACCTTCATTTTGCTACTCATTATGCTTAATCGGGGCACAATTCCTTAGATTCCCCTGGTGTGATTTTTTTTTGGTTTTCAGAGCAGTTAGCTGCTGTTCAGTTCTGGAATGTTCTCTGTTCTAGGGCAACCAGGATATTTTCTCTCTCGGATGCTCTATTGCCTGCAGTGGTCCTGGTGCATGATGCCATTCCCTCCCAAGAGGCTGGAGTGTAGAGGGGCCATAAGAGTCATCAAGCCCCCTCTTCTCCGAAGGGAAAGCTTCCCTTCTGTCCATTTGGTAGATGTCTGGTCTTGGCTCTCTTCAGTGACAGGAGTTTTCTGGGGCCTGAGATAACCTATTCCTGTATGGGGACCCAATTTTTAGGAAATCCTTCCTTACACTGAAAACTGTTTCTCCCAGTAGCTCCCACTGCTCTGGCTATGAGTTCTTGGGGGATGAGTCTCATCCCTCTTTACGTGACACCTGTTTAAGTATCTGAGATACTGACCTTTTTCCTCTGTGAGTTATTTTTTTCAGGCTATGTGTAACCATTTTTTTCATCCATTCTTCATGCAATAGAGCATCTAGCCTTACACATAATTCATTCGCTTTTAGACTTGGCCATGGCCCTTTTAAAGCTATAGCCTTCAGAACTTGAGCCCACATCATTTAGAGTCTCATCAATGTCAAGTAGTGACCTTAAAATGGGTGTTCAGAGCTCCTCATACAGATTAAAATGATTTTCAAACTTTTGGGTCATATGTCCTTCCCTTTCCTTTCATTTTTTTCATTTCATTTCTTCTCATATCTTTATTTTCTCCATGTTTCCTTCCCTTCATGTCTTCTCTTCCCTTCCTCTTCCCTCTTCTTCCGTTCCCATGTTCTGGCCACACGAGCTGGTTTTGGGGTCTGGGGTATGTCCCTGTAGCTGCTGAAGGGATGTCCTGACCAGATGCCGGGGGTGGAGATCAGTCTCCATTGGGAATCTCCAGCTGCAGAAATTCTGGAGGCAAAGAAAGCACAGGGTCACCAGCAGATGTATCTGCAGAGAAACAATGCTTTCCTCACATGTGCTAAAGCAGGGACAAGGAAGGGTAATAGGGTCCCATGAAAGACCGCAACTGTGTGAGCCTAGGAGTGCAGACCACTTACCGAGATTGAAGACATGGTCTTTCTGCAACCTTAAGCAGTGTCCTCTTTGGGACCAAAAGGAACTCATGCTTTGAATACAATTTTTGAATCATTGCCTTAGTCTTATTCAGCACTAAAAATTTCAATTGTGGTGACAGTGCCAGAATATGTGAATAAAGGACTATAAATATTCTCCTGATATTGGATTTTGTTTGAGAAAGATGTAATGGGAAAGCAAGTTAGCTTCAAACATCCCATAATTTTTCATGGGCAGTTAAGATAACTACTGGCTGTTGGTTTTATGCTATATAATTGTACAGTGTAATTGCTTCTTGCAGTCCCTTAGTATCTGTTCTGTAGCATTCTATTTTATAGATATTTTTAAGGTGTATGTTTTATTGATTTGGCCTATACACAGCAATAAGCTGCTCTTGGCTTGATTAGATACTAGAGTGAAGCTGAAACGTTTAGTGCATTGATTCTTCATCTATAAAGCTGTTTACTTGCAGTTCTGCATCTATTCATTACGATGGTGTAAGTAATGTTAACGTTAAAAAGAATATTGGGGTTTGTGTGTACTCCTAGTGACAAATTAAAAATTCCATGGTTGGCTCTTTCAGGATACTGCCCAGATAATCTAGGTCAGTGATAGAAAACATAAAGCTATGCCCAGTGGATCACCTTCTAGGCAGGAACTGTGTGTGTTTATACCCTTATCAGGCCTAGAACAGTGCTTGATCAATGTTGGTTGATTGAGTGATTCCGAGGGGGATTATTGTTGAAAATTCCAGAAACGAACACAGCCAAATGATGCATTTCCTCCCAGTTTATTTTCCTTGAGCAAGGATGGGATGATTCTGGTTGGCTCTCTGAGAAAAAGCATGGCGTAGTATAAGACGTGATTATGGGCTTTGTCACTCGTTCCTTGAAAGGGAGTTCTATATAGTTCTTTTCTTTTTGTCTTCTTTAGTGTTTTATTGATGATATTCTCATGGCTGCTACCACTTATATATGTAAATATTGTCTATCTTTGAATATTATTTTATTTTAACGAATCACTATTCCTTTTTTTCCCTCCATTTTGCTTCCATTGGTGACCAATGGTAGTATGTAGGTTAGCAGACGGAAGCTAATGTTGGTGATGAATGGCAAGGGGCAGCCTTTAGGATGGAATGGAGGCTTGTTCTTGGAAATGGCATTAACATTTCAGAGTAACTGGGGATTACATTAGTGCGTTGATTCTTAAATTTTTGAAATGTTCTCGTTTTCTTTTTCCACATTTTGACTGGGTGAGTAAAAATCAGAGTGAAGAGGGAAAGGTGGTTTGTGATTAAAGACAGGAAAGAGGGATCGAGGCATGGTGTGGGAGAGTAGATCTAGCCTCTCTGGGTCTCTGCAAGCTTACAGATGGATGTATGCCTGTAAATGGCTGGAGGAGCCTGATTTAGTTTATCACTGTTAGAGGTAGTTGACTGAAGAAGCCAGGAAACATTATTCACAGCTCTCTATAAAGTGAATAATTTACTCCCTTCCCTCTGATAGAATGAAATCTGTAAAGCCTTTGGGACTCTTTGGATAAAGTGCTCTACAAACATGTCAGATGAGTTTTGGCTTTATTACAGAGGAGCCTGGTTAGGATGGAAAACGGGAGTTAAGTTAAACGTAAGGATTTATTGCCTGAGGGAGCCTCTTTGAACGTAATTGCTTTAAGAAACAAATATGTGATAACGGAGTTAAAATCATCTGAATATTATAAATTTTATTTGATACAGTTACATTTGAATGCAGGTGCAAGTCATTTTTTTGGTAAATAATTAATGTTGTATCTGTAGTCTTGCAAAAATCTCATGTTGTCACTTGAATGCAGTGATATTCACTCATGATCTCCAGCTAAGCCTCTATTACTGGGCCTTACAGGTGAACACTGCAAGCACCTGGCAGCAGTCACTAAGTTCTACTGGAAACTGGGAAGGTGGTGGAGTGCGTGTGTGCCTGTGTGCATGCATGCACGTGTGTGTGTGTGTGTGTGTGATTGACTGCTACAAGGGGAGGGAGAAGAAAGGACTGTGGTAGAGAGGAAGTGGTTAGAGGAGAGAGAGAACTGGGATTCTACAGAGGAATTTGGTCTCCAAGTTCTCCATTTCCTCCTTAAAAAAGAGTATGCCTATTTTTATAGGCCACAGTGAGACATATTGAAATGTCGATTGTATCATTGAATGGGATGGGAATGGGATGTTGAACTAACAGAACATTTTGTACTCCTTGGAGAATGGCTCATTATGTTAATGTCATTTAAAATGGAAGTGGTCTTCAACTGCAGGAAATGAGAAAAGTAATAACAGGAGATGTCTTTGAATGAGTTTAGCACTGTGGCCTGGCAGCGAAATTCCCCTCCCTCCCTCCTCCCTCCTCCCTCTCTCCCTCCCTCCCCCCTTTCTTTCTTCCTTCCTTTCTTTCTTTTTCTTTCTTTCTCTCTCTCTTTCTTTCTTTCTTTTTCTTTCTTTCTTTCTTTCTTTTTCTTTCCTTCTTTCTTTCTTTTCTTTCCTTCTTTCTTTCTTCCTTCCTTCCTTCCTTCCTTCCTCTCCCTCTCTTTCTTTCTTTCTTTCCTTCTTTTCCCTAACAGTGTATTAGTTAATGTAATCAATCAGATTATATTCTTAGAGGACACCAGATCAGAGTCCATAACTAAGTGTCACTCTGGGCAAGTGAAGGAAACATTCTGACCCATAGACCAGGGCACTTAGGTACTTAAATAGGCTAGAGAACTTTATCTTCTAGCTTTCTTCTTCTCTCAGCTTATTTGTTATTAAAGCAGCTTTGGCTCTACTACTATACATTATATATTACATAATACATATAATTATATATTTATTATGTATATTATTTATTTACATATAATTATATATGATTTTTATATATAACTTTATGTACGACATATATTATAATCTATTATTTATGTATTACCTATTACAACCATAAGACTGGGTATAAAATGTAACAGCAGCTTCGAGCCATTCATCCTCCTGGCAGCTGACCGCTCTGATCCCTTGCCGCCTCCCTAGGGTAATGGAACACTTAGACAAAATATAAACATGCCACTTTCTTTTGAAGCAATAACTATTATCAAGCAATTTATTTTATTTACTAATAATGCATGTAAAGTGGAACAGCACCGAAGTGATTAGTTATTTTTGGAAAATACCTTGAAGGTGTCTTCCCGCCATAACCTCTCCATGTTGCTGTCTCACGGGACAGCCAGGCTCCGGGACTGTTGATCTGGTTCTGATGGCAAGGGTCACTCATACTGCTACACAAGATAATATGTGTAACTGCCCATTCTTTAAGCCCAAGAACAGATTCCACCCCTTAAGATTCAAATTCAGTTAAATTGATTGAGAATTACTGGGTAAATGGCCATCTGCCTGAGCTTCTGAATCCCAGACAGTTAACTTCAGAAATCCTTCAGGTGCTCAGTGGATGCCGGGGTGTGGGTGACTACTCCAGGGTGTGGGTTTATCAGCTTTGCACCGTAGCTTTGCTTGAACACTGGGAAGAAACCTTGTGGTTTGTCCTGACATGCTCACGAACAGTTTGCTGTTGAAGCAGGTTTCCCCTTATCCTTGATGATTTTTACAAGAGAAAGGCTGTGAGTCTTTGCTTCGGTAGTTGGTTTGAAACAGATCATTATCCTTTTCACTAAACACAGAGCAGGTCAGAATGGTTTCCTGAAACATCTGGTTTGGGCATTGGCCTCAGGCTCCAACATTCATGCTCATAATAAAATGAGGCTTAATAACCACCTCTGCAGTTGCGCTAGAGGAAGGTTTTAGCAGAAAACCATCAAGTAATGTAGCAAAATGGTTGACTAATAAGTTGACGAACAAAAGACCGGCTTGACTCTGCTCTTGTGCAGGTGATGGGAAAAGGGGGTCATGGTTGTGGTGTCCTTGTGAACAAGGACTATTCATTTTTGCACACCAGCACTTTGTACAGTAGTAGTATGCTGTGGGCAGGAGGAAAATGTTTTGTGAATGAATCACTAAAAAGGTCAGAAGATGAAACAACAATAAGTAATATTCTGTGAGAGGCTGACTGCTCATTTCCACACTGGAATACAACATTAGCCATAGACCCAGTGTGGGAAATGTACAAAGGCTTCCTTGCTATTTTGCCACACTAAGGGTGTGGTGGGCAGAATTCGAAGATGAATGCAATGACACACACCCTTGTATAATTCCCTACTCTTGATGGAATTTAACTTGTTTTTTTTTTAAATAAATTTACTTATTTACTTACGGCTGCAATGGGTCTTCGTTGCTGTGCATGGTCTTTCTCTAGTTGCAGTGGGCAGGGGCTACTCTTCATTGCGGTGCATGGGCTTCTTATTGTGGTGGCTTCTCTTATTGCAGAGCACGGGCTCTAGGCACACGGGCTTCAGTAGTTGTAGCATGTGGGCTCAGTAGTTGTGGCTTGCAGGCTCTAGAGTGCAGGCTCAGTAGTTGTGGTGCACAGCCTTAACTGCTCTGTGGCATGTGGGATCTTCCTGGACCAGGGCTCAAACCCGTGTCCCCTGCATTGGCAGGCGGATTCTTAACCATTGCGCCACAAGGGAAGTCCCTAACTTGTTTTTAACCAAAAAAATTGGCAAAGGTGAAGGGATTTTGCAGATGTAGTTAAGGTCCCTAATCAGTCTACTTTAAATTGATCAGAAGAGAGATTATTCTGTGTGGGCCTGACCTCATCAGGTGAGCCTTTTAAAAGAAATTCTAGAGGTCAGAGACAATCTCTCCTGCTGGCCCCAAAGAAGCAAGCTACCATGAGTTCTGTGGCTGCAATGAAATGGATTCTGCCAACAACCATGTGAACTTGGCAAAGAACCCAAGGTTCAGATGAGTCGCCAGCCCTGGCCAACACTTTGATTCCTGCCTTGTAAGATCCTGAGCAGAGAATGCAGCTAAGCTGTGCCTGGACTCCTGCACAGGAACTGTGAGATATTAATGTATGTTGTCTTAAGCCACTAAATTTGTTGTAATCTGTAATACAGCAATAGAAAACTAATACAAAGGGTGAGTGCACATATATATGTTTTGTGCTATGTTGTATTTCGGTGCTGTATATCTGGGGTGTGATATGTTTATTATTACCTGCAATCAGTATTTCCTTTCATGTTAATTAGAATCCTGTATGTAGGATCTTGGACCAAATGAAGACTTTGGGAAGAGATTTGCTTTCCTTTTCTTACGTTATACAAACTCCCTGGCAACTTCATTGACGTCTTCAGACTTCAGTGGGTAAATGAGCACATACAGCAGACTTGAAAGAGTTTAACAAACTTTCTATCACCTTTCTAAAACAATGTCACCTGCCCATCGAATGTTTATAATCCTTCATTCACGTTATCTGTATTTTCAGTATTATTCCAGCTGATGATAGGATCATTCTTGTGCCAAAGGGCACCTAGTTTTACTTGACGGCAAAATGGAATTTAAACAAATTGTTCTCTCTTGATTCTTGTGAAGTTTGGGTAAATTTCTAATTTTAGGCATTTTCAGGGTCTTTGTGCGAGAAGTGATCACAGCTCGATGGAAACAAGTGGTGACGGAGGTGTTAGGCGGGGGACTTGTGTGTCGATTGGCCCTTTCAACCCTCCCCTACTCCTTTAGAGAGACAAACTAGTTTTCACTAATTAGATGCACGGGTGCGAAATTTGGAAGGCGTTAGTGAAGCAGAGGCAATTTTCCTGCCCCCTTTTGGGTGTTTGGGTGTTTTTGTGTATAGTGCTCCAGTGCCCATGCCCAAGTCCTGGACTACAGGAGGCCACTGTGGTTGTGGCCGTGACATCAGCTATGGGAGAGTGTTCTTAAACTTGCTGCTCCAGTGGTGGCTTCAGAGGAAGTAGCTCCCCTTGGGGTAGTTCTAAATTGTTATTGGAGTCATACTCACAAGTTCAACCTGAAAAGGCTCTATCAGACCCTCTGGCCATATTTAGGCCCTAATTCCATGTACTAAAACCTTAACAGGTTAAAACACCTTGAGTGAGTTCCACTGAACCTTGATGCATATGCCTGGGTTTGCCTGAGTACTGAATATATTTTTTAGTGTATGCATTTTTTTTTTGAACAGTCTTGCAAGAGAATTATCTGTGTTTTAAGCTCTTGTGAAAGTCCAGCTTTGTTTTTTTTTAAATCCCTTTGTTTTGAGTATCTTCATTTTGTTCATTAATTTCAACTCTTACTTTCACTGTTTCTTCCCACCTACATTTAAAAAAGCTTTATTCTGTTGTTCTTTATATAATTACTTAAGTTGTATATTTAGTTTATTAACTTTCAGCCTTTTAAAGAATTTTCCTCCTAAAATAAGCATTTAAACCTATAAATTTCTCTTTAAGTAGTATATAGCTGCAACACATGAGTTTTTTGTTTTTTTTTTTTAGCGGTACATGGACCTCTCACTGTCGCGGCCTCTCCCACCGCGGAGCACAGGCTCCGGACGCGCAGGCTCAGCGGCCATGGCTCACGGGCCCAGCCGCTCTGCGGCATGTGGGATCCTCCCGGACCGGGGCACGAACCCGTGTCCCCTGCATCGGCAGGCGGACTCTCAACCACTGTGTCACCAGGGAAGTCCCAACACATGAGTTTTGATAGGTAATATGTTTATGATTGTTTAGTTCAGAGTATTTGTATTTTCAGTTATGGTTTCTTCTTTAAATTAAGGCTATTTAAAAGGTGTTTTTAACTTTACACATGTATAGAGGATTTAAAAAAAATCTTTTTATTATTGATTTCTAAATTATTTGCACTGGGGCTAAAGAATGTGGTTTGTATATTAACAGTTTTTAGAGATGTGTTGAAGCTTAGTTTATGGCCCAGAATATGGTCAGTTTTTATAAATGTTCCATGTGTGCTTGAAACAAGTTCTGCAATTTTAGGGAACAAGTCAGGATAGTTAATTGTGTTGTTCAAATGTTCTATATTCTTTTCTGATTAAAAAAAAATTGCTTGGTCTATCAATTATTTAGCAAAGAATGTTAAAAATACTCCTCTATATCAGTTTCTTTTGAAGTCTTGCCATTTAAAAATATATGTTATATTAATAGGTGCATATAGGTTTAAGATCATTCTATCCTCCTGATGGAATTGATAATAAAATTGATAATTTTATTATGGTCTAGTGATCCCATTTGTCTCTACGAATGTTTATTGCCTTACTATTTTTCCTATTATTGATGTCAACTCTCTTGTGGTTGGTATTTTTTATGTATATCTTTTAATTTTCAGCTCTTCTGAGTCTTTATGTCCTCGGTGTGTCTCCAGTGTAATAGATGTATATATATATATATATATAATTTTTTAAAAAGATCCTGTCTGACAATTTGTGCCTTTTAACTGATGTGTTTAATCCACTTCCATTTATTGTGCTTATTGATATACTTTATTTATTTCTAATACCTTATTTTTGTGCTTTCTCTTTGTTCTACTTTTTCTTATACTTTTCTTTTTTCTTGCCTGCTTTTGGATTGACTGGGATTTTCCTCCTGTTTCTTCCTTATTATAATTTTTCCATCTGCTTGCTAGAAGTAGTGTATTATCTTACAATGGTTTCCCTAAAAAGTTAAAATATAAAGTTAACAAAATCCAAGGTCAATTAATATATTTACTTTCTAAAGAATACAAAAACCTTAGGATGACTTAGTTTTAATTATGCCCCTCCTAATTAATAAACTATTGTTCTTAGTATTTTAAAATTTATATTCCTACTCAAAATTTGTGTTTTATGTTTATCATTAATTTGGAAAAATTCTCAGCCATTATCTCTTCAAATATTTCTTCTTCACCCTTGCATTATCTCCTTCAGAAACTTCAATTAGATGTATGGTAGACTCTATGATCATATCTCTCAATTCCTCATTAATATTTCCTTTTCTCTCTTTATATCTCTGTGATTCATTCTGTGATATTTCTTCAAATATATATTCCAGTTAACTAATTCTCTCCTCAAAGATGTCTAATATTCTGTTTTAACCTATCCTTTGCATTTCTAACTTCATTATGTTATTTTATTTTTAAGGTTTTCTAATTTTAGAAGATTTATTTGGTTCTTTTCCAAATTTTAATTTTTTAAGAGTCTTACATCATGAGTTTGATATCGTCTCTAATTTCCTCAAACATAGTAGACATGTGTACTTTATATATTCTATTTGGTAATTCTAAATTTTATTTCTTTGTGGGTTTGCTGTTTTGTGCGTTTGCTTTTGATATCTATTGCTTCTGTTGATTCTTTTTCATGGTGGCTTGTATCCTTGAACGTATTCCCTGATTTTGCATTGTGAACTATATTAATTGGAAATTTATTCCTAAACATAATTCTTTGAGGTCTAGGCTTAAGGTTCTTGCCCTGTTCCTGTGGACACAAACACATGGGAGCTACACGGGTAGTGTGATTCTGGACCCAAATGCAGTGAGAGCCAGAATGCGGTTAAGAATCCTCAGGGTGGAATTTTCCCCCCTCCATTTAGCACCAGTGTTGAAGCAGTCTTTTCATACTGTCTCCTTGTAGGTGCTTTTTTCTGAGGGGCCTGGTGTTCATCATGTGGTAGTCTCACTCTGATTTAATGCCTCACTAGATCCTAGACTTCCCCTTATTGTCCCTGCACAGCCCCCAGAGATTAACAGAGCGCTGTATCTTCCAGCCTTAGCCTTTGCTTAACAATGTCTATTTAGGATTTGTCATTACTTTTGACATGTGATAGTTTAGTTTAAATTCCTACCAAGCTAGCTGTAAAAAAGATTTCAAAATGAATATTACATATATATATATATATATATATATATATAAAATCAGTTTTAATAGTTCTGTATTTGGATGCTTTTGATTATATGCTGTTATTTATCTTAATGAAAATGGAAGGTACTAGAGAGTTACTGGCTCACCTGATCCAGATACTTAGACTGTAAATTCCTGAGAGCTTTTCTGTTGTAGGTCCTCATGACGAAAATAAGAAGAAACTTGTGCGAGAGCATCTTGACAGGAGGACTCTATCCTCTGTCCTTATTAATTTGGTTTCCTCAGTTGCAAGTCTGCTTAGAGAAAATAAAAGTTATCATAACATAAAAATAGTCACTAATCAATGGAAGAATGACCAGTCCACATGGAAACTACCTTCCTTATTTTATCAAGGTTTTTATTACATCAGAGTTTGTTCTGCATACGAAATGTTTGCAAAATGAAATTGGGGGTCTTGCAATAGAGGCAGGATTATATAAAGTTGATGAAAGTGATGTTGGGGAGCTGTTCCAATCTTGTGATAGTCCTTGAAAAGTGAGCATCTGATAGAGCCATTTCAGCTAACAAGTGAAGAGTAGATAATTGACAAGGACAGCGACATGTACCTGTTTTAAAAGATTGTGAGGGACGCTTAGAAGCAGAGATGAAGGGCTCTGACTTTTGCAAAATTGAGCCTCTTTTGATTGCACCAAGGAAGTTGAATATAACATGTAGGATGTCATGTTGTGACATCTCCCCCCATCAATACTTGATATGTTGGTTGCTTAATAATAACCTGAAATGATTTGTTTTTACGGTTTTCAGTTTAAGATAAACCCCAGTCTACTGGTTTTTATCACTATGAAATACTGGTTTCTGTTTTATGTGAATTAACTGTGCCAGCTTTTCTTCCTGTACCAACTTAATGATAACAAGGCCTCCTGGGTAACAAATCACACATAGCACAAGTCTGGTGTAAACTCCAAAATCCTTTATTACAAGGAACTGGTGAAAGCCCATAGCCAGGCTGGGCAACAGTACATGCCCCACTGGTCTGGATTCCTCTTCCTTTCCTTGTGTGGTCCAGATTAAGGTGACCCTTTTCTCTGTGTTCCATGCAGATCTGCACTTGGAGGGCCACTTTTTTGTCCAAGGACCTTCATGACCTTTTAGGGAAAAATCAGAGTCTGCATTGATAAGTATTCAAAATTTATTCAGAGTATTAAACATGTCTTGGTGGCATTCTTAAGGTTGTTCCTCTAAATATGGGCTGTAAATTGTCCCACTACTTCCTTTTAGCCCTGGGAATGTCTTTTACTCTGCATGGGGCTGTAGATCTAATGCAACACATAGTCAGTGTCTGCTTGTTTTTTGTATCTTGTTGTTGCCATGCTGGGGTAATGGAGAACATCTTCTCTGATTCACAGGTTGATGGGAAGAATAACTGCTAGCTGGGATTCAAGCTGAGAACAGACTTTCCAAATTGGGCAGAGATCCACCGAGTATCTTGACCCTTCCCGAGCATGTAGTGGAAAAGCTATAGAACCCCTTGGATGCCTCTATTACTCTTCTAATGACCAATATGACAGGCGATGTAATGGTTAATAGCATAGATTCAGGGGCCGGAGAGCCTGCATCTGAACCCCAGTTCCACCTCTCCTGGGGGCATGGCTTGGAGAAGTGAGTCACCCTCCCAGTGCTTTTGTTACCTCATTTGCAAAAAGAGCATCATTGCTTCATTATGGTTCCTGCCTAAGGTTTGTTATGAGGACAAAAATGAGTTATTATTTGGAATATGCTAAGTATATGTCAACTAAGTTTTTGTTACAATAAATTGGACAGACGCCATCATACTGAAAATGAATGAATTCTGAGATTTTAGGCCTAAAGTGACACAGAACAGCTAACAGGAGCATGTGCACGTGTGTGTGGTTGAAGATGATCCTGAGTTAAGGTGCACTCAGCACCATTAAACCTTCTTCAAATGTCAGTACCCAATATGGGTGCATAGAAAGTGAGCGAATATTTGCTGGGATTGAGGATTCTAAATTATTCATGAAGGCTTTGTGAACTTGAATCCTTTAACTCCATCACATCTCTAGTACAAAAGGCAAAACCAATGTTTTCTGGTTATAGATTCTGTAAAATAAAATCCTTCAGCTGTGCCAGACTGGTGAGGCTATTTTTTTTTTTTTTTAAATATAAGGTGTCAGCTGCTGTTTATTGCTTCAGTGAAAGCCTAGCACTGGAGAAACACCAGGAGAAACCTAACTCCATGAAAGAAAAAAGTCGTGAACAAAGGTGTTTTAATCTTTGGATGTGGTATTAAGCTCGTGAGACTGTGCTTTGGGGTTTCTATACAAAGACAAAGATGCCCATGCAGCCCCTGCTACTGTCCTCTCCCCTTTGTTCTGTTCTCTACCTCTCCAGTCCTGCCCATTCTTTAAGCCCAAGAACAGATTCCACCCCTTACCAGGGCATCTCCCCAGACTGACCCAAGGGGAAGTGATCACTCTCCACTTGAACTTTCCAAGTACCATTTTCTAGTCCCTTCTTTCGACATGCAGATGCACTGTTGGCTACTGTCTGCCTGTCTCAGATTTTCAGCTAGAATGTAATTTCAACAAGGATGGAATTTCATTTACACTTCTTTAAATCCACACACTGCCAAGCACAACAGATGCTAAATAAATAGCCACCAAAGGACTGGATCCTTGGACCTTCAATTCTAATCCTGGCTCTGCAGCCAGCTTGCAGCCAACTTGCTAAAGTAGCTTTTGGCAGCTTAGCCACATGGACTGTCACACAGATATGCCTTAAATAATAGTAGTAAATATCATAACAATAGATAGCACTTACTGAGTTTTTATTAATTTCAATATTGTTCTAAGCACTTTACATGTGTTAAATAATTTAATCCTTATAATACCTCTGTAAGGCATGTCATCATCATTTTATAGGTGGGGAAACCGAGGCACTGAGCAGCTGAGTAGCTTGCTTGAGGACATGGCACTAGCAGTAAGAGACAGATCCAGGGTTTAGTCCCAGGCGGTCTGTGCCTCAATCTCAAAATGACACGAGCAGTAATAACCCCACGTGGTGCTGTGTTGACTTGGTGAGGCTGTAGTCCCAGTTATTCAATCAAACACTAGTCTGGGTGTGGCTGTGAAGGGATTTGGAAGGAGTCATTAAAGTCCTTGCTCAGTTGACTTTAAGTGGGGAAGATGATCTTGGGGAATCTGTGTGAGCCCGACTCAATCAGCTAATTTCAAAACAGGGCTGGGCTTCCCAGGTGGCGCAGTGGTTGGGAGTCCGCCTGCCGATGCAGGGGACACGGGTTCGTGCCCCGGTACGGGAAGATCCCACATGCCGCGGAGCGGCTGGGCCCGTGAGCCATGGCCGCTGAGCCTGCGCGTCCGGAGCCTGTGCTCCGCAACGGGAGAGGCCACAGCAGAGAGGCCCGCGTACCGCAAAAAAACCCACAAAAAACAGGGCTGAGGCTCCCCGGGAGAGAGAAGAGATTCCGCCTACCTGTGCCGTGGAGCTCCATCCTGCCGTGATTTCTCTTCCTTGCCATCAGCCCCTTCATGCATGTGTCTTGTACTGTTTCTGCTCCCCTGGCTGGACCCTGACCGAGACACACCAGGACGCCTACTTTGTGCTCCAGTTTACTGTCCTGGGCTCCCCTGCCTGGACTCTCTGCTCCCTTAGATGCTGTTCGCCATGGCTGCTGGTGAAAAATCCTCCCTCCCTCCAAGGTCTGGCTCCGATGCCACACCGGACAGAATGAGCGCCTCCTCTCCTGGGCTCCAGCCCACGATTTCCAGCACTTAGAACACTCTTTTTTTGTGTTCTAGGCAATTCCATCCTCTCCCCGCAGTGGACACGGAGCTGTTTGAGGATAGCAGCCAGGGTCACATCCATCATCAGTGGAGAACAATGCTAGCCTAAGCGTATCCATTTGTGGATACGAAGGATTAACATTTTCTTGGGCCAGGTTGAAAGGGATTGCCTCCCTGCTTTGGTGGTCAGGACATTTGCTTTCCTTACTGGGGTGCTGATAAGTGCTTTTAAACCTAGGAGACAACACAGCTAGAAACATTAGGATTACAGTAACTAACTGGTGATACTCATACTAATGACTAACTTTAAAAATATTTCCCCTTTAAATGCAATGCTTAAATCTTTTCCTCCTAAATTAAAATATGCTGCATATCCACAAAATTCAGAAAGAATGAGTGAGTGTGTGTGTGTGTGTGTGTGTGTGACCTGGGCACAATCACTCATTAGTAACTCACACTTGCATGCGTACATGTCCACAATAACCAGGGATTAATGTGAGTTTGTAGGAATAACTGGATCAGAGGAACATTTCTTCATATCACCCAGGCCCCAAATTAACTGAAATATCATCAGGGCAACGTTCTGACTCCCTCTCTCTGTTCTGTCCTTTTCCCCTTTTGTCAAACAAACAGGCAAAAACAATCTCCAGGAAATGACTGGGGTAAAATTCAGAGCATGTTTACGTGCAGCCAAGTTTGGCCATTCGGCTCTGGGAAGTAGCAGGGGCAGCACGAGGGTGTTCAGAAAAGAGGAGCCCAGTTGGGTGGGCAGGAGAGGTGGAGTGTTGAGAGCGGCTCTGCTTTGATCGCGTTCCAAGGCAGGGCTGCCTGGCGCTGTGTGCTGGGCTCAGGGTGTCGGAAGGAGGTTGGGTCTCCGAGTCTGTACACATGGCTGCTTTGTTGGGGTCTTTGCTGTGAATGTGAGTTTAGCCTCCAGCGTGGAAGCAGAGGAGGACAGATCTGGACATGGCACAATGTCTGATGTTTACTGCAACATGTGCGTTCAACGTGGGGATGCCTTGTGTGGTCCTTCCGGAGATCATGGTCTTTGCAGGAAGTGCTCCCATGGGAGGACTTCCAAACAAACTAGTTGGAGTTTGATGGAGAAGACGGTATTGGTGAAATTCGATTTTAGGTTGAATTTAGTGGTTTTCTTAAAGTACAAGAAATCAAATACCATCTCTTTTTTTTTGTTTACCCTGCACATAGGTATTTCATGTAGGGTTGTGTGTGCATGTGTGTAAGTTGAACAGCCAAAGATGGGATTTTTGAGTTCAATTCTTGTCATTTCTAAGGCCTAATTCATTTCCATCTTTCCTAAGGATAACCTGTGCCTATTAAAAATCATTGGAGAAAGAAGTGATCTTCCTTAATAACATCCTCATAATGTTCTAAAAGCAGAGGAGACCTCAAAGAAAGGAACTGATAAATAGGCTCTCTCCACACTTCTGGGCTCACTCTTAAAATTTTCTATTCAAACAATTTTTATTTTAATTTTTTTTTTTGGCCACAATGCACAGCATGTGGGATCTTAATTCCCTGACCAGGGATCAAACCTATGCCCCCTACAGTGGAAGAGTGGAGTCCTAACCAGTGGACCACCAGGGAAGCCCCTATTCAAACCCTTTCATACAAAACTGCTTCCGTTTGTTTTGAGGGCCGGCAGTATTTTAGAGATGGATCAAGCGTGTGTTCTTAAAGGCAGCACTTTGAGAAAGAAAGTTACTTATTTTCCTTTTTGAAATTGGTGGTGCAGGGTTGGGGGGGGTGAAGGAAGCTGGAGGAACCCCGTGGGCTTCTCTCTTTGCGGTAGAACATTCCCCAGGTTGTAGGTAGGGAAACTGAGACCTCAGGAGCTTAAGAGGCCCATCCCACATGCCCATCCCCTCCTGGGTGAGGCAGCCCAGCCCTGATGAGTGAATCAAAGACCTGATTTTCTTCCCGTGGTAACAGGTTTGTTTTGTTTTTTTGAGTTCTCACATCCAAGCCTTAAAAAAGTCTGTTGTGGTTTCTGGATGGGAACGCGGTGCAGGACCTGGGAAATGTGTTCCTGGCGGCAGTTGTGAAGAGGAAACAGATTGTACACCTTTTTTCTTCCATTGTTCTAGGGTAGGACACGATTGCCCCCAGACAGGGTTGTTAGGAAAGAAAGTTCACAGCAACTCATGAAGCACTGAGGAAGCTCTAGATGAACGGCCCTCGGGAAGTGCAACGCATCAGAATGGAGCAAACCGAAATAATCGAGATAGTTCTAAGTTCATAAAGAGGGTTAATCGGGTGTCCCCCCAGACAATGGAATTTCAAACAGGAAGACCTTCAGTGCACCCAGAGACGGTTTCTCAAGGATGTCTACGGTGTCGTCTAAAGGAAGCAGTGAGGAAAGAGTGTTTCCTCAGCAAGTCGTGGAAGAGCTCAGGTGGGGCCACTCCCTGCTTTGTGCTGCTGGGGGCACACGTGCACAGCCTCTCGCTCCCTCATTGTGTCTTGCAGGTGTTTGGCTGTCCTTCGTAGCCTGACATGCAACAGGCATTTAATAAATATTATCATCGTCTCTCATGAGAACTAGAGGCCCATCCACATGAGAGTCACACACCTGATCACTGGGGTGAGCGTTCTGTTCTGGACAGCGGCTGTTTTCATATTTAGGTGATTCTGCGGAGAAAACATTAAATTGCTCAGAAAGCTTGAAGGATTTCACTGGAAGTAAAATAACAGTTGAACCTGGTGTTATCTGTCCTTTAAAATGAAAAGCTATATTCAATTCCATAAAATGTCAATCAAGTAATTTATTCTACCTATTGAGTGCATCATAAAATGCTCAGTTTAGTGGGAGAAACAGACTCACCAGCAAATAAGTACAATGTCGCATAATTAGTTGAACCAAGTGATCTCAGAATTTGGTGGCGGAGGAGGGACCTGGGAGGGGCTTCCATGGTCAGTGGAATTCCATGTGTGCAGTGGAATCATGGTGCCCCTAGGCGGGTGCAGGGAGTGGTTATGTAAGCTGGTTGGGCTGACATCTGCCCTCTGCTGGCCAAGCCAGGTGCCCGGGCCCAAGGCTGCATCCACCTGGAGGAAGGGATGCCTTTTCCTAACTTTCACAAAGATGCCAAATGGGCTGGTAGTAGCTCTGCAGGGAATGTGCAGGGTGCTCTTATCTCCGGAGCAGCACGGAGGGTGGGCACCAGGCCCAGGCAGGTCTTGGTGAGAAGAGCCCATATGGGGTCCTCTCTCAGCAATTCTCCGGTAGAGGTTCTATTTTGTGGTGACCACAGCCAGACTCCCGACTGGCTTGGAATCAGTCATCCCACCTCACGTGTAGGCAGCAGTGGAGTGCACACCAGGCTGTTGTGTTCTGGGGCTTTGCAAAGTGACTTATGCCAAACAGAAAACTGGGAGACAATTTTGTATCTTACCACCAAGAGGGAGACAAGTATCTAATTTTCCTTTCATGGTCCAACTTCAGTTTTCAAATCACAGATTATGTGTTCTTTTTTTTCTCCTATCTGTCGAAAAATCTTTAGAAAATAAAATCTACTAAAAAACCAAACATATAATATTAACATAGGCTCTTGAAGCAACATTTGGTGTGAACTCAGCTTCAAAGTTCAGGGGTAGGGGTGATATTTCTAAGCAGAATAGAGACAAATTTAACTTGCTTGATTTGATACTTAGGAAAGTTTTTTTTCTTTAATTTGATACTTTCAGTGAAAAGCTTAAGTATTAGTATTTGTGTTACATTCAAAAATATCCATGTGCTCTCAAATAACATTTTATACCATTGTAAACATTCATGTAAATAGTCCCTCCTAAATAAATATATCCTTCTAACAGTGAACTGTGATACTTATTTCTTAATGAAAAAACTAGGTCTACAAATCCCCACTATTGCATTGCTTTATTTGCTGACCCCTAATAAATTGAACAGGTTATGATATTTGCTATAATCATACAATGTTGCAACTTCAGGGATGGAGCTATGGTCAACTCTTGGGCCCCACTGGTCTTTAAATGCAGTTTGTTTCTTAGATCATGGGTCCTTTGTGGCATTGGTAAGGTCACTGCCAAGAGTGACACATAGGAATTATTCAGTGCATGTTGGCCAACCAATTTCCGCTTAGGTGGATTATTTTTTTGGCTTAATCATGTCAATACATATCAAAAGTTACATAGAAAATACATTAAAAATAGATACGCCCCTCAATATTATTGCCCATAGTTGTCATGAAGCTTTCCCTTATGTTTTCTTTTAGTAGTTTTATAGTTTCAGGTCTTACATTTAAGTCTCTAATCCATTTTGAGTTGATTTTTGTATATGGTATGAGATAAAGGTCCAGTTTCATTCTTCTGCATACGACTATTCACCATTGTGAACATTCAATAAAGAATCCACTGTTGAAGAGCCTATCCTTTTCTTCTTGTGTGTTCTTGGCATTGTTGCCAAAGATCAGCTGACTAAATGTGTGGATTTATTTCTGGACGATCCCCAAAGTAAAAACAGACAAGAGGGATAGTGTAAAACTCAAAAGCTCTGCACAGCAGAGGAAACATTCAGCAGAGTAAAGAGAAAACCTGTGGGGTGAGAGAAAGAACCATACATCTGATAAGGGGTTAATATCCAGAATATGGAAGGAACTCAAACAACTCATTAGCAAAGAACCTACCCAGTTAAAAAATGGGCAAAGACCCAAATAAACATTTCTCAAAAGAAGAGGTACGAATGGCCAGGTGTATGAAAAGATGCTCAACATCACATGTAACTCAAAACCACAATGAGATATTACTTCACACTTTTAGGATGGCTATAATCAAAAAGACAAAAGATAATAAGTGTTATCAAGGATGTGGAGAAAAGGAAGCTCCTGTGCACTGTTGGTGGGAATGTCAAATGGTATCGCCATTACGGAAAGCAGTATAAAGCTTCCTGAAAACATTAAAAATGGAACTACCACATGATCCAGCAATCCCACTTCTGGGTGTAGAGCTGAGGGAAATGAAATCAGGATCTTGAAGAGATACCTGTACTCCCGTGTTCATTGCAGAGTTATACGTTATTCACCACATCTGAGATATGGAAGCAATCTAAGTGACTGGTGATGAATGAATGGCAAAAGAAAATGTGGTGTGTGTGTGTGTGTGTGTGTGTGTGTGTGTGTGTGTGTAGACGAGGGAACATTATTCAGTCATAAAAAAGGAAGTCCTGCCACTTGTGACAACATGGATGAACCTGAAGGACATTATGTGAAGTGAGATCTCCAGACACAGAAAGACAATCACCGCGTGGTATCGCTTAGGTGTGGGATCTAAACACGTCAAACTCGTCGAAGCAGGTAGTAGAGTGGCGGTCCCCAGGGGGCGGGGGGAGGGGAAATGGGGAGATACTGTCCAAGGGCACAAAGTAGTTGCATAGGAGGAGTAAGCCCTGGAGACCTCACGTACTGCATGGTGTCTATAGTTAATAGTATCGTATTGTATACTTGAAATTTGCTATGATAGTGGATCTTAACTATTTACCACACACACACGTAACTATGTGAGGTTGGTGCCTATGCTAAGTAGCTTGATTTTGGTAATCACTTCACAATGTGTATCAAGACTTCACGTTGTACAACTAAAATATATGCATTTTTCACTTGTCAGTTTTATCTTAGTAAAGCTGGAAAAAGGGGAAAACTTGGCTTAACTCATAAAAATATACGTGCTGCTAAAATAATGACTTCGAATTTTGCCAAAAATTGTTAATCTGTATGATTGGGTTTTAAAATTGAGGTTTAGATTGAAGCACCACGAGATGCCAAAGTGAGACAGATATTCTGTGCAGAATTTACAGGAGAAAGTCTTCCAAGTGGATTCCATCAGTCTTGAACTTCTCAACCAAACAGAAGATTGAAGAGAGGAACAAGGGAGAATTTGTGAAAGTCTGTGAAGAGATGCGTTTGGAAAACTTTGTTTCCTTGTTGTGAATCCCAGACCCCTCACAAGGAGGAGGCGCCTGGGGAGCCACGTCCTTTATCTCCATTGGCCACCTTGGTCAGGAAACTGCAGGGGGACAGTCCCCAGTAATGAAGAACTCTGTAAGATCCTCAGGAAATCATAAAATCGCCCAGTCTTGGTAAAAACTACCTGCCCCACTTCTGGTCTGGCCCCACCTGGTTCCCCAGGTCTGAAATAGCAAGTAATCATTGGGCTTGGAAGTTGGGGCGGGGGAGGGAGAGCTTTAGTAAGGAGGTGGCGATGGACATTCAAATTTTCTGATATGAAATTGTTTGTGACTTGGTGATCATAAGATTGTTTATTCCCTAATAGTGAGCTGCCGGTTTCCATCCAGGAGCAGGTAAAGCTGGTCCCACTGAACACATTTTAAAAAGACAATGGAAGGGGCTTCCCTGGTGGCGCAGTGGTTGAGAGTCCACCTGCCGATGCAGGGACACGGGTTCGTGCCCCGGTCTGGGAAGATCCCACATGCCGCGGAGCGGCTGGGCCCGTGAGCCACGGCCGCTGAGCCTGAGCGTCCGGAGCCTGCGCTCCGCAACGGGAGAGGCCACAACAGTGAGAGGCTCGCGTACCGCAAAAAAAAAAAAAAAAAAAAAAAAGGCAATGGAAGACCAAAATAAAAATGCCTTTGGATAATACCCCACAAGTCTGCATTCAAAATACTGGGTAAAAAGGTAAAATTCTTTCATCAGCATCCTTTAAAGTACTGTGCTTTACTTATCCTATCTCTGAAAAGTGTGTACTGAATTTTGATTTTAAAAGAAATATGACATATATTTATGTAATTGTAGCCAGTATAACATGCTTTCCCCACTCGGAGTAAAAAATATGGTCATATTTATTTCACTTTTAGGGTAGTTGCTGCTGAGAAAAAGGGAATTCCACCACCTCCCTTTTGAGGCCTTTCTTCCCTTCCCCTCCATGAGAATCCCCAAGAACCTGGGAGTCACCCTTCGTTCGGAAACTGGCCGCGTTTGTGGCTTTGGTGCCTGCATTCACGCAGTGGCTGAAGCCACTACTGTTGGTCCACAGTGGGCTCCCTGGGCGCCTCCCTCTGGATGTCATGCATTTCAGTTCACACACACTTGCAGCCACTGTTCCCAAACCACCATCCCAGGGTGGCTGGGCCTCAAGGGGCTTCTAGATTTAGCCCCAAACCCTGAAATCTTAGATTCTTGGTTTGAGTTAGGGTACCAGGCCGGTCTTCTTCCCTTAATGGATTTCCCGTCTTTCTTTGGTATCATTTGCTTTCAGTGGAGACTTGGTTAGGAGCATCTCAGACTGTCACAGAGCTTAACAAAGCACAGAATTGCAAAGAGACATTCTCTCCCCTTCCTCCAGGAGGGTCCGAGTCCTCAGACAATGTGGATCATCTCCCCGTGGCAGCCAGCTCTGCACAGGATGGAGGATTATCAGGCAATAAAAGGTCCTCAGGGCAATGGCCTTACATTTATAGAACTAGATTGATCTTCCAAATACGTAAAAACCAGCTTCTAGTACAAGGCATGCCTTCTATATTTAAACTGATATGTGGAAATTTGAATTTGGGAAGAAACATGTTAGTAAGTTAGTTAGTAGTTAGTAAATTATAAAATGTGTATTCCAGTTGGAAAAAAAATTTCCCCAATATCCATGATACTTTCTAGGTCCATTCCTACAGCTCCATCCACCTAGTTAACCACACCCCAGCCTCTGACACACATGCAAACAACCTACACCCACATCTGACGGATAAGGTGCGAACACCCAACACTTGGGGTACCCAGTCCATACACACAGGCTGGCCACAGATCTGCCACCGTGTGAGAGACGGGCCGCTTTGATCAAATGCCTTCTTTCTTAAGAACTTGAACTAGAAGCAAGGAAAAGGTTGTTAGTCGTAAGAGGAAAAAGAGGTGCAGGTGTTTCTGTGACCATCAATGTGGAGGGCTAGGGTGAAGGCCCCCATGCTCCTGCCAGGGGGTGCTTCTGGGTCTGCTGTGGATCTTGACTCTCCCCTCTCCTCCAGCCAGAGTGCAGATGCCCAATTACGACATCAGTTCTGGGGCCTCCACGAGGGGCCTCTTGTCACTCCTCACACAAACACCTTGCTCCAATCTCTGTCTCCATCGCCACATGGCATTATCCCTGTCGCATAAGGAACAGCAATCATCTGGGTTAAGACCCACCATAATGACCTCATCTCAACCTGATGACATCTGCAAAGACCCTGTTTCCAAATTTGGCACATTCACAGCTTCCAGGTGGACCAGGGTTTTCAGCGGACACTATTCAAGTCAGTACTGGTCATCTTCAGAGACGGTTGGAGAGAGAATCATTTCAGCGAGGGATACGGGCGACTGCGGGTTGCATTGCACGGACAGGAAGCAGGAACCAGGGTGTGTGGGTAGTGCTCTGAGGCAGCTGGCCGGGGAGAGCAGAGCAGAGGCATGTTGAAGGGGAGGCAGGTAGAGACACTTCTTTGTCCTTGTCCCTCGATGGGAACAACGGGGACAAGTTCATGGGCTGCGGAAAGGACCCAGCTAACAGGGCAGGAACGGGGAGGGACACTGCATGGACCCAGGCCTGGGGGAGGAAGGGAGTGACGGGGCCCGGCTCAGGGCTGAGGACCTAACTTGGAGGAAACAGGACCAGCAGCCCTGAGTAGAGCCATCAGCCCGAGGCCAGCTCAGCCGTGACAATGTAGGCAGATGGCGCTGGACAGTCTGCGTCACTCAGGGGCTGCTCTTTGCCCTTCCCCATGGGTCTAGATTTGTTTCATTGTTCTCTTGTTTTTAAGGGTAACTGTGAAAACATATGACCACCATCTGCCTCCTCAAAGGCCCTGCAGCTCTGTGGCTTGTTTCTGAAGCCCTGATTAAGCAGTCAAGGCCTGTCCGGGGCTGGTGTCAGCTCCAACAACAATAGGTGCACCATCAGGGGTCCCTGGGGGAGGCCACTTCCCCTGTACACAGAGAAGAACTGAAGAAAAAGAAGGAGGAGGACACATCTGAGGCCCCGGAACCCAGTGAAACCCAGTGAAATCAACCCCAGAGCTCCATTTATTTTGGGGTGGGGATCTCCACTCCGAGACATGCTCACAGGTAGTTAAGGGATTTCACGTGAGTAACAAATGGCACGTCCTGTAGGTTCTGTCCTCAGAGCTAAATGGGTTGATGTTTCACATGAAGCACATTTTTGTTGATCTTTCTTTCAGGATGATGGTGTTGGAGAGTTTTGATGCAGTCAGTTTTCTTAGCCCCTCTGAATTCTGAACTAATAGAGAAAGACATACAGGATTCAGATAGGGGTCAAATTTGTGTTTTACTGGAAAAACTGGGACTTATATGTGAGGTCAAAATGAGCTTCCTACTCCTTTTTCCCTAAATTGAGCTTACTGGCTGAGTTTAAAGGTCCAGCAAGTGGACAGGGTCTGCTATGGTGACCTTATAGTCTGCAGGACACCAGGTCTGGAAGAAAGCCCAGGAGAGCAGAAGGCCCCTCATGAGCAGCTTTCTTTGGCTCTGAGCCTTGACTGTCAGGGGACCAGTGGTGGTCAGACTCTCATGATCCCACTTGTTACGTGCATCTTCTTTTCCTTCCCCAGGAGACAGCCAACAGGTGGTGGACAGAAAGCAGCTACTTGTGCCCCAACACTCCAAGAGGGTGGATATGTTGGCGGAAGTTCTTGTTTAATGGGTTGGCAGGGAGGTGGGGAGAGGGATCGTTCCACTTACAGATATCCTATTATTGAATATGCATTCTGAGATCTATTTCCATTTTGTGGCCTCTTTTTCTAGGTAATATCCATGACTTGTAGAAGATTTGATTTTTTTCCTGGGAGAAAAGACAACATAAGTGAAAAACTCTGGGGATTCAGTTAGATAGATAGTTTTGTATCCTGAATTTTCCCTATACTAGATAATGGTGTCTTGGGAAACTTATTCAAAACTCTCTGAGTCCCAGATCCATCATCTCTAAAATGAGGGTAACACACACTTTGTTTAGGAAACATACATAACTACTTATGAATTAGTCAGGATAGGCCAGGTTATGCTGCAGCAACAGCCTCCAAATCTCAGTGGCTTAACATACGCATTGATTTCTCTCTCACAGCCTGCAGATATAGGTGATATTGCAGGACAGCTGTCTTCCCCATAGGGGCTCAGGGATACAGGCTGCTTCCGTCTTGAGGCACTTCCATCTTTCCACCGGTATCTGTGATCGCCGTGGCAGAGATAACAGGGGATGTGCACGAGTAGTGCTTGAAGAGCTGGCCCAAATTCCTGCCTCAGCACAGGAGTGGCTGGGAGCATAATCCTCCGGGGTGCCCTGGGAAAGCAGACGGACTAGCATGGGGGTCTCTACCTCAAGTACTTACCCTTTTCTTCCAGGCACACTTCTATTCATTGAACAAATGACACTGATTCTTCAAACTAGCAAGAGGTTGGGGTGCTGAGGGCCCCTGGCTCATGTTCTTTGCAGTGGATATACCTGGGGGAGTGGTCAAGTCTCCTATCACACCATTCCTACACGTTGGAGAAATACTTGCCTAAAACTTCAGCAGGCAGGGTAATAATATTCCCTTGGTTTTCTCAAACAGTACTGGATTCAAATATTTTACCCTTCCATGTCCCAGTTTTTAGTCTGGGGAATATCTTTATGGTTTTATAGCCAAAGTTAAAGTCATCCTAAGACTCCAATTAGGATAAGAATCGTGATTTCTTATCTTAGGAGAATAGCTTGGCCGTGGAGAATTAACTGAATTAACTGAATTCCCCGGGAAGTTAACTGAAGCCCAGCTCTTCACTCTTCTGTGAGTATTTCCTGTTTATTCTCATCTCTCTTTCTGCTCATGTTGATTTCTTGTCTAAAATGGCTTCCTTCTTCTCCACTTCTTTCCCCCAACCTTAAGTTGCAAGTGCACGTTTGGCCTCACCCATCAAGTTTCGCTTGATTCCAACTCTCAACGATTGCTCCTCCATGTCTCCAAAGTCCTAAAGCACTTATTTATATACTGTCTATTTTGTTCTCTAATTGTTCATTGTGTTAGTCTTGTCTTTTTTTGAATATAACATTTTTTTTGAGTGTAAGGTTTATTTTCCCCAGTGTATTCAGCTACCATGTGTGTGTATCCTATTGGTGGGAATAGTTCCCAACCTGCAAAAGCATGTAATCTAGTAGAGGACAAATCTACGAATTAGTCGCTTGGCTGCTGGGCAGATGTGAGCAACGCATCGTGGAAGTTTGAGAGACTGACTCTCTCTTCCTCAGAAAGGAAAATAACAGTACAGTGGCAGCTGAGGAATTAGATTAGATTGGCACTGACTTTCAAAGGCTGGGATGGATGTTGCGTGAGAAAAAGATGTCTTCTACAAGAAGGAATGGAGTGTGTAAAGACCCAGGGAGCATCTATTTGGAGAATGGTGAGTAGTATATTTTGACGGGTGAATAGTTTATATTTAGTGGAAGGTAAGGCTGGATATGATTAGGGCTGCACTTTGGGGAGATTAATCTGGCATGAGGTTTAGAACATTCTGGAGGTAGAGATACTAGTTAGAAAGCAACTACAGCAGCCCAGGTAAGAGATAGGATGGCTCAAGCTAGGGTGTAGAAGCAAAAATAGAAAGGGACAAAAGATAGCTATTTACAAAAGTGGAGTTGAGAGAATTGTAAATCCCATGTGCAGCGGAAGCCGACAGAGGAGTTTCATGAAGGGGTCGTGAAGTCATGAGTCAGCGGTCTCTATCACTACAGGACGTGTAAGAAACTCTTGGATCTGGTTCTTAGGTGGTTAATAGCAGGTCATAGCTTGGTGGAACCTGCTACAGTTATGAGCACATAGACGGTGATGATAAAAATTAGGGTTTGATTTTGGGACTGCTTATCTCATTTACCGTGAAAATTCATGTCATAGTAATTGTTATCATTGGATGCATAACAAGTGACCTCCCAAATTAGTGGCTTGAAATATCAACCATTTTATTATATTTCACAATTCTGTGGATCAGGAATTTGGGTAGACCTTGGCTCAGCAATTTTTCAGCTTCATGCAGGGTTGACTGGACTCCCTTGCTGGTCATAAGTTGCAAGTGGGCTGGTCTGGATGGTGTGAAATGGCTTAACTCCCATGTGTGAGACCTGCAAGGTTCAGCTGGAAGGCTGGGCCTTCTCAACATTCACAGATGTCCTGGAGTCCCTTCTTTATCTTTAGCTCTGGAAACACGCCCTTAAGATTCTTGGAAGCCATCTTTTTTAATAGAGAAGGTCTTTGATGCCTGCCTTGGACATCCTTAGCAGGATGTTTGTCTGAAACCATCTATGAGACACCACCTTAGATCTCCTGAGGTCTTAACAAAGAATCTGCACTAACACCCTGGATTTGATCTTTGCCCTGAAGCCACTTTTTCCTTTCAGAATCTTTTGCTGCGAGAGGCTAAGGATAAGAAAGAGTTTTATTTTCAAGCCTAGCAAGCCCTGGCTCCTTTATATTTCTTCTACATTCTGCTAAAAAAAAAAAAAAAAGAACAGTTTCCTCTTTGGTTCATCTTTGTCTTCTTGAATTACATCGTTGGCAGCCAGATGAAGAGTTCTGTATGCTCCTGGGAAAGCTCCAATGTCAAATTCATGAATTTATAGATAATATCTTTCATTTTCCACGTTACTGCAAGGGATGGTTTTGTTAAACAATTTGCCCCTACATAACATACATCATCTTCTCTCCAGCCTCCAGTAACAATTCCTCACTGTCCTTCCTTTCCACTGACAGACCCTCTGAAGACTTTCAGACCTTTTCTCTACCACCGGGTCCCAAACCCAGCGCTGTATGTTGTAATTTTTGTCACAGCAGCAGACTACTTCTAGGTAACACATTTTTTTTGTTTTTTTTTTCCTAACAGCCTATGGGTGCATAACAAGTGAACCCAAAACTTAGTGACTTAAAACATGAATAATTTTATTACGTTTCATATTTGGGCAGTGAGGAATTTGAGCAGGGCTCAGCTGTATCATTCTTCCGTTCCATGTTGCATTGAATAGGATTACCTGTTATTATTTGGCTGGTAGCTAGGCTGGCTTGGGCGGGTTCAAGATAGCTTCTCCCAGGGCTCTGGCAACCTAGTAGGGATAGAGGGCCCATGTATCTCAGGGCTTCCCCATGAACCCTCTAAGGCAAGAGTGTCAGACTTCTTACATGGCGGCTCAGGACTCCAGGAGACCAAGGTGATGGCTGCCAATCCTTTTGAAGCCTAGGCACAGAACTGGCCTAGTGTCCTTTTCTTCCTACCCTAGTAGCCAAAGCAGTCAGAGACTAGTCTTGAACCTATGGGAGGAGAAATAGTTCCCATCTCTCAGTGGGAGGAGTGTCAAAAAAATATGTGGTCATCTTCACTCTCTCACAGTAGCTCATCAGTCAAGTTGACCAATCATAAAAGTTATCTACAGATACGTTCTATTAGCATTTAGCACATAGTGGGCATTTAGTAAATACTTCTTAACTTACTGAGTGGAGCATATTAATCTATCGCCCAAAAGAAATAATAGAGTATAGAGGGGCCTTTGTAGTAGAGTTAGAATCTCGGTTTCTGGAAACTTGCTCTGTGAACTTGTGCAAATCTCTCAGCCTCACTGAGCCACAGTTCTTTTATTTGCAAAATGTTAACAATATTCTATTATGTACCATATAAAATTGTTCTGCTATGCCCCACATAAAAATCTTTAACAAAATATGTTAAAGATTTTCTAAACTCTAAATTGTTCAGTGTTCAACAGAGCTTTAGTGACTAAGCAGAAGAGCCTTGGCGTCAGGCTACCGGGTTTTACCTTTGTCTCCCGTGTGGTCTTGATCAATTCCCTCATCCATCCGAGCCCTGATTCTATTCCTTGGAAAAAGGCTGTTACAATCCCAGTCTCATGTAGAACATGAAGCACAGGAGACTCAGTAGAATAGACCGAATGCTGCTGTAGGTGTTCCTCTTCAGTGCTCTGAGGCTAGAAATCAAGGTTAGGTTTGAGTGCACCTCACATTAGGATCTGTGTGTACAAGTCAGTACAAGGAAGGGAGAGAGTCATCCCACTGTGGTGTGAACAGCTTAATAAATGGGGCAGGAATAGGACAATAGTTTGAAAAATTGATCCTGAATCAAGTCTGTTTGTTGCTATGCCTCAGCAAGTCCAACAGTGAAAAATACTCACCCATAAAAATGGTTTCTTCCATAGCCATTTGATTTCTCTCTAATGAGACAGCTTTTTATTACTCAGTGAGTCCTAGATTTAGCAGTTATGTCATAAGTCCACGTATGTGACATAGGTAATCCACAGTGGGTATGCCTTTAGTAATCAGTTGGTGTTTAATTAACATGTGAAACTTTCCCGTTTAAACCTAAATCAAATTTGTGGCAGGTCTACTTGAGATCATTTAGACTGTTGTCAGAACAACATTTTCCTTGGCTGAAATGCCATTTTGTTAACAAACTCTAGAGCTTTGAACACTGACATGAAGAAGAAACCAAGTAAGGACTTTCCAAGTAAAGCCTGTAGAAGGGGTTTAGTGTGATCGTTAAAGTGGGGAATCTCATCTCCCAGGTGCCCTTCTCCTTGTGAGAGAAGCAGCCGTTCTCAAAGTGTGGTCCCCAGCCAGCTGCATCTGCAGCCCCTCTTAGAAATGCAGGTTCTTGGGCCCCACCCCAGACCCACTGAATTGGAAACTCTCAGGGGAGGCCAGATATCTGGGTTCTCAAGGCCTCCAGGTAATTCTGAAGCCCCATTAGTTTAAGGACAACTAAAAATAAGGTCTGGTGTTGGGGCAGGTGACAGCGAATATAAACCATCCCTGGAAAGCTTAAACTCATTAAATCACCACCTAGAAAATTACCTACACCCAGAGGACATCTGTGTCTTGGCAATTTTTTCTTTCTTTTGTGTCTTTATTACATTAAACGTGTCAATCAAAAATCCCTGGTTCCCATGGTGATGAGCAATTGGATATAAATGTATGGATATGGATATGAGTTGTGAAACGCTTGCAGGAGTTTCATATTTACTTGACATTCAGTGGGAAACAAATGCCTTTCTTCTGCCTGGGTTGCATTTTTCCCCCTCTCCCTGTAAATTGGTTTAGTCATATCCTTTACTTTATGTGCTCCTTTCTCCCATAACTCCAGAATTCGGGACATTAGATGGCACCTGTAAACCCCATTGCCACAGACTGAGAGTTATACATCCCGAGCCCACAGGGAGACCGTGTGATAAATTCAAGCTGGAGCACTTAAGACGTGCTGCAGGCGAGTAGGGAGGGAAGGAAAAGCAGCCTTTTGTGATGTGCGTGGCAAATTTTAGAAGGTGTCTGCAGAAGGTTCTAAATAAGGAGTGAGAGAAGAAAGAGAGGGCATTTCCGGGTGATGTCCACAGAGCGGACCCCACCTGTGATGAGTGTGGTCTCCAGGGAAAGTGGGTTTTCGTATTTGAGCTGAAGGCAGCTCTCCTATTGTTGCTGTAAGGCACGGACAGCATCGCATGAAGGAGAGAAGGCAGATGGCAGAGGCTCGGGGATTTACAGAACCATTTTGCTGCAAATAGGACAGGAAAGGCAGAACAATGAGCTGGATCTCACTCCAAGTCTTTCCAGACACAAAGGCAAAGAAGGGGAGGAAGAAATCAAATCCTAATGTCAGTGGGAGACAAGGACATAGCTCGTGACCAAGCATAGCTTAGGTGGAGCTGGGCATGCTTAGATCTGGCAAATGACCTGTACTGTTTGTCAAACACGGGAGGTTTTGAAACATCGGGCTGTGATGTCCACAAGTGATGAAGCAAAACTCTTCTGCTGTATTTTTATTTGTAAGAATTTTCCCGGTTCGATGCTTGCCCTTGGCTTTTCCTCTTTCATTTCTAGGACGGTCTCACTTTTCCAAACAAGAGGGCCTCAGATAGAAATTGAAACAGCGACTCTGGACTCGTATATGAACAAGGCACTGAAGTGTCACCTGAAATACTTCCTTTTTCCAGCAGCATCACTGCCGGTGGCCACCTAAAGGATGGAGAGGTTCCAGGGTCAGGAACATATGTGAGTGAACACGGATTGGCATAAGGTGCAGAAATAATGAAAACCTGTCATCTAGATGAGTCGTGTGATAGGAAACCTACCCCAGGGGCACATCGTTGCAGGAATTGACAGGGGCCATCCCCTCCCGCAAAGGCTGAGTGCCCCGTGTCACAGACAAGTTCAGCCGAGGTGGTCGACTGGTACAGGTTCTGTAACTGGTCATGGCAGTTTTCCCTTTACCTCAGAGCAACTGGCCAGAGGCCGAGAATTTGAGAAGCAAGGGGAGGAGGTCGGGTGGGGAGGTAGGGAGACGAATCCCTTGGGTTTCCCGGAGCTGACGTCTGTTTTATTTTCATCTGGGGGCTTAGTCTAGTGGTCTGAGGGCTCTTCAGAAAGCTGAACTTAACTTTGTTCATGTGAAGAGGGCTGGGGAACTTGCAACACTGGAAGAATTCTCCAGGGCTTCTTTTAAAAAATTATTTTTCTCTTTAAAAAAAAAATTTATTGGAGAGTGGGTTACGGGGGAGGGGGAAGGGGGAGGAGGCATAAATCGGGAGCTTGGGATTGACATATACACACTACAATATATAAAATAGATAACCAACAAGGACCTACTGTATAGCACAGGGGACTCTACTCAATACTCTGTAGGGACCTATATGGGAAAAAAATCTGAAAAAGAACGGATGTACATATATGTGTGACAGATCCACTTCGCTGTGCAGCAGAAGCTAACACAACAGTGTAAATCAACTAGACTCCAGGGCTTTTTGATCCCTTGCCTTCTCCCTCTAAACTGGCCTGGGGAGGTGAGGGTGTTGAGTGCCGGAGTCTTAGACAGGCAGGTGGCTCTGCTGGGCGTGTCGAATCTGATTCTGTGCCAAGAGTTCATTGGACTGGAAGGTGTGAAGCCAGATTTCTCATCCTCATTCACTCAAACGCTGGATTTCCGTCACCCCCAAATCTATAAAATGGGAATGTTAGGCTTTCAGTATAACAAGAATTGAAAGAAAAATGATTATAAAATACAAAAAAAAAGTCTATGTTACTTAAATGCAATGTTGACTACATTATATATATATATATATATATATATACATATATATATATATTTTTTTTTTTGCAGTATGCGGGCCTCTCACTGCTGTGGCCTCTCCCGCTGCGGAGCACAGGCTCCGGACGCGCAGGCTCAGCGGCCGTGGCTCATGGGCCCAGCCGCTCCGCGGCATGTGGGATCTGCCCGTACCGGGGCACGAACCCGTGTCCCCTGCATTGGCAGGCAGACTCTCAACCACTGCACCACCAGGAAAGCCCGACTACATAATATTTTGAGATTCATTTTTTGTGCCATACCAGTTTACAACTATCATATAAGATTTTAATGTGGCATCTTATCTTTATAATCAAATCTTAACGGAGAGGGCTTCTATACCTAATCTGTCGCAAAATAGCTTAATTTATGGGTGGCTAACTATACTCAAGCCTCTCTGTAGAACCTTCATGATGTTTGACTTGCGTGATGTTCCGGCATTTGAGCTCTCTGACTGAGAAGCTCCCAAGGGAATGGCGTGAGCAGAGGTACCATCAATGCTCTGGGGTGTCTGACCTGTGGTAACCTCCACACCCCAGAGTAAGAGGACGCGAGACCCCAGTGGAGTGGTGCGAGCATGATTTCCTTCAGCTCAGCAGTGAGCTCGCCACGAAGAAAGGACAGGGATCTGCTGCCTCTCCCTGTCATGGGAGCACCGCTTGCCCATCACAGCAGCCTGTGGGCCCTGCTCTCGGCTCCAGCAAGATGTCTTCAGGGATGTCAGTTGACGGGGGCCACTGGGAGAAAATGTTCTCTACAGCTGCCCAAGAGGTGACCCTATGTTGGCGACAGCAAGAAGAGAGGCTGAGGTGGCTGATGGGGGGGAGGACTCACTGTGACAGTCTGACTGCACCCTCCCCCCAGACCCTCAGGGCACCTGGGGAGCCAGGGGGTTCAGCTGTCCTCTCCTTCAAAAATTTTAACTAAACATGAACCTTCAAAGGAAACTTTTGGTTGTTAGTAACATCCCGACTTACTGTCCCCAGCGTTACAGACTCCCCTTCATGCCCCACCCTCACACCTCAGTCCACATCCTTTGTGACAAGGTGTATCACCTGCCTTCCTGTAGGACAGGGCATCAGCTGCAGCCTCCAGCAGGCGCGATTTCTCCTCTTCTCGGTGACATTCACTCCAGTCTGGCTCTGACAGCGGTCGAAGGGGAGGAGGGGATACGTAATCCGCTTGGCAAGAGATCCCCCAAATCTCCTCATCCTCTGCCAACCGTGGGCTCTTCCTTGGCTGAGTCTGAGCAGCTGGGGGCAGAACTCAAAGTCCAGGGCCACCAGGTCCCCAGTGCCCAGTCCCGCTGAAATAACAGAGCTGAGCGGGAATTCTTTTCATTGTGCACGAAGCATAGGCGTAAAGGGCTGCCCGCTATCTATCACCCAGAATGCCCCTCCAGACTCTGGATGTATTACAGCTCTTCAACACACCATACAAACAAACACGTATTGGAGGTTAGGGAAAGACTGATACTTTCAACAGGTCATTGAAATTTAGCAGCATTGTGGAGGCTGGTCTAAACCAGTGGCTCCTAAGCATCATTTTCCACTAATAAATAAAACTGATTTTGAGACAAATTAGCTACAGGGGCCCTCTCCTTTCAAGGTTTGATTATGAATATAAAATGCCTTATTTATATAAAGACCTTACAGATTGTTCATAAACTGGTATGGCACATAAAACGAATGTCAAAGTAATACTCAAAGTAAACCTTGTATTTAAATAGCTCAGAAAATTTTTCCTTGTATTTTATAATTGTTTTTCAATCCTTATTTTTTTTTTTTATAACAAAAGCGCAACATTCGCATTTCATAGATATGGAAAGGAAATCAGCGAGATGAGTCTCAACCTGGCTGTGCAACCAGATCACCTGGAAATTAACAAACAGGCACACACAAGAGACAAACAGAATCCTGGGCTGTGCTCAGACCCACGGCAGCCTACTCTCAACCTGGAACCTGTGTGTCTGAAGATACCTCATGTGAGTCACAGGCGTGCTGCCCAGGCTCAGGGTGGGGAGGGATGGGATGGGAGGGTCCTGGGTCCTGGCTGTAGCCAACGAGGTGCTTCTGGTGTTTACTTACTTCATCTCTCAACCCCTAATTACTTTGGTTACTTCTCAGACTTCCTGTTCTGTTTCCTGCTTCCATAAAAACCTAACTTTTATTTCTTTTTTAAATTAAAACTTCCGTCAGCTCAAGAAAAACAATCCCCCTTTCTTAATCCTTGAAGGAGAAACGGCCCAGAGTGTGAGTCTAATCAATCTGGGTAGCAAGTTAGGGGCAGCTCACTTGTCCTCCCCAACGCCCCAGCTCTTGGTTGTTTGCCGACATTGACTAACATTATGGGGAACTTTCTGCCTGTGTTGAGCACGCAGCCCCCTGTGACACCAGCCCCCAGCACCCTTGGGATGTAAGATATTGGGGGCTGCAGTCGGAGCATCTGGGAACACGTCCAAAATAAGTAATGGTCAGATGAACAAAAATGAGACGAACTGTCAACTGAAAGGGGGCGGCATGTGGTGGAAACAGGAGTCCTTCCGGCTTCAAAGTCTTAATTGACCATAAGGCACATAAAGCCTGAGACCCCCCTGGCTCTTTTTTTCTTGGCGTTACTTGAGCCGCGCTCAAGTGCCCTTGTGCGTTCTCTGAAAAAACTGTCAACCTGCTGCACACAAAACACGTGCACCTGGGCAGCGTTTGCTGCCGTGTTGACACGGAGGGTAAGAGCAATCAGTGGTCACAGCAGTCAGCGGGGGAGAGGCGAGGAGCAGGGTCCGGGCCTGCTGGCCAGTGGTCGGAGCCCTTCACACCCCTCACCCCCGGACGAACCAGCTGTCCACACCCCCCGCCCGCGCAGGCGTTTCCAGCCAGTTAGGACGCTCTGTCCTCCTCCCCGGAGTCTTTCAGGGAACGCTGAAATCTGAATGCCAGATGAGGAAAGCAGATGTTTTCCGCCTCTCCACCCACTGCAAGCGAGCAGGATGGGGACACAGTTCACTGCCCGGGGGGGCGGAGGGGCAGCTTTGCCGCATGCGCAGTGGGCACACCGCCCAGCACCTGCCGGGCCAGGACAGGCGTGGGAGGCCGCGGTCCAGCTAAACTCTGACTTCCGGGCCAAGGCAGGCTTGGAAAGGGTGGGAGGAGAAGTATGGCACGTGGGCTGGGTAAACAGTATTTGCTAAATTTAGAGCCATTTACACTGGCCAGTTCTGAGTTTTGTCGTCTTTTTGAAGCAAACATCCTTTTTTTTTTTTTTTTTTTCTGGCAGGGAAGTGATGCTTGGAAGTAGCAACAACAACAAAAATATCTGGTAGAACTGGCGTAAGAGCCCATTGATGAGGGACGGGTTTCAAAGCTCATCAGCCAGTCTTTAATGTACATCACTAGTTTGTAAATGAAAGGAATTCTGCGGCAGGACCGCTGGGAAAACTGCACTTTGCTGCGAAGCTTCTGCAACACAGCTGCTGGGTGCTTGCTCACATCCTCCTTGGCAGCTCCTGCGGACCTGCAGCTGAGGGCTGGTGCCCATGCCTCCTTTGCTCTTTTCAGCTGCTTGGAGCGTGTTGTCACACCTGATGGCTCCAACCTCTGAGCGGTCCTGCCTTGTTGGACAGGGAGACCCCCGGCCCAGTGTCCAGGCCTCGGGCGTTGTGGGAAGCCCAGCTGACCGCTTCTGGGGGTGGGTTTCGGTGAAGGACGGAGGGAGACTCTCCTTGAGGGAAAATGAGGCCGACAGGGGCCGAACAACTCGGCCTTCCAGCCAGCTAGAGGGGGTTGGACAAGAACCCCATTTAATTCAGTTCGGTGTGCTTCAGTAGAGTTCAGTAGCTCTCTGAGCACCTACTGTATGCAGGTGCTCAAAGACTGTGGAGCAAACAAAAATGAACCGGACCCTTTGTTTGCAGGAACCTGCTCGCTGGCGGAGGAAAACCACCAAGACAAAGACACCCGTGGCTCAGGATGGTTGTGAGACATTCACACAAACAGGGCGGGGCCGGGGCAGGAGAGAGAAGGTCCTTCTGGCCTTTATTAAAGGAGGACGGACGCAGAGGCTTGAATGGGTAGTTTTCTACCGCTGACCCCCTCCATGATCTTTCTTTCATGGCATACAGCTGTTTGGTCTTAAAAATCCGATTTTTGGACTGATAAAAATTCAGTATTTGCTGAGCCTCTTGCTGCGAGCCGCTCTGTCTTGGCCGCATGCGGCTGCTCTGGGTTTGAGGAGGGACTGGCGTCATCAGATGTCCCTGAGGATGGAGACTGCTCATGGGACAAGGGTCAGTGGACTTTCATGTTTCCCGGCTCGTCTTCTGCAGGCCTGGGTGTTAGCGTGTCCGCAGGCCTCCACGGGGACTGAGTCCTAAGTCCGGAGCCCAGCCGCGGGGCTGGGGGCTGAGGGGAGCGCGGGTCCCATGGAAGCCTCCTCAGCGGGGTTAGTCCGTCTGTCCTCCTCTGGGCCCCTTGGACCCCTGTCCCCCAGGGATCCTCAGAAGAAGAAGACACCTGGCTTTCTGGACTCCCTCAGGGCCAGGTGCCCTCCTGCCGCCTTGTTTTATAGCTGAGTCGGGGGGCGGGGAGGACCCCCTCCTCCATCCTCAGGCCCCTGCTGGTGGCTCCGATGTGGACACATCTGTTTTCAGTCCCCCCACAACCAAGCCCCTCAGCGCGCACTCCTCCCCCACCCCCCCACCCCGTGTCCTCCTGACTCCACCCACTTCCTCTTCTCCCCTCCCTCATCATGTTGGTGAGACTCTCACCTGACTCCCCCGTCCCCTCCCTTCTGCTTGTGTCTCTCAGCCCCACCGTCTGCCATGTTCCTAGAGACCATCCTTCAGAGGAGGGCCTGGGGCCAGAAGAGCAAGGGGAACAGGGGGCAGGCGGGGTCCCAGGCTCCTGAGGTCTCCAGGAGGAGCCGCCTCTGGAGGTGCAGCAGAGACACAGGGATTGACGTGAGACCCTGGATGTGGAGCTTAGAAGGTCAGCGGTGACCGTCGAGACCAGCTCTGGGGGCAGGAGGTGGGAGCCTGATGAGAAGGGGCTGAGAACAGTGTGGAGGGAGGTAAGGGGGGACAGAGTCCGTGGTCCACTGAGGGGATCAATGGCAGGACCCCCTGCAGAGACCAGGGAGGCGGGGGGCCACAGGGTGGGAGGAGGGTGCAGGGAAGGGGGGAGGGACACCGAGGGAGGGACCTTCCCTCGAGGGCTCCATATCTCCCAGGAGAGGAGGTGATACAGGACAAGAGAGGCTGAGATCAGGCTGAGCAGGAAGCAGAGCTCTGGCTCCTGGGATGAAAGCAAAGTGGCAAGGGAGACCCCCGCACAGGAGGAGAAGGCAGACAGCACCTGGGAAGAGACTGATTCAAGCAATCCCAGGTGTGGGGAACCGGATCAGGGTGCCCCTACCCCTGTCCCCAGGACCCTCTCTGGCTGCTGTAAGGGGCTCTGGGGCCCAGGAGACTCAGGGGCCATGGTGGGTGCCCAGCAGATCCTGCACCCTCCTCGCCAATCCTGTCACCTGCCAACTGACGGCATTTACTTTTAGGGCCCAGAACACTGTCTACGGGAATGTCTCCTGTAGGAGAGCCCCCTAAAGCCAGAAGAGTCAGCATTTGCTGAAGGTCAGCAGGTGTCTGTTGCACTTTGAAGGTGGCAGTTTGCAAAGGCAGGGCCTGTCCTTCCTTAGGTAGCAGCTTAGCATCCAGGTAAGCCCGGGGTGCCTGGGACCGAGGCAGGGTGATTTCTAACAATGCCGAAAAATTAAAACACACTTAAAAGGCAATCACAATAGTCATTAATTTATAATATGTTAACTTACTAAGAGGATTCGCAATTAAGAGCCAAAAAATTAAAGCTATGATATTCGTGTGGGGGGCATTTAGCTGTGTTTTATTAACTTTTTTACTTGGTAATCACCGTTTTTGCTGACCCTCTCCCACACCCTCTGCATGGTCGAATCACTGGGCCCCTTCTCAGCAGGTCTGAGCCTTTCTGGGAATTAAAGTCCCTCTGGGATGGATTGACCCAGCAGTAATTGAGCCTTTGGTGCTTCAGGAGAGCTTGATGTCCAAAGCCCTCTTGGGCAGCATTTCTTCGCTTTTGATCTCTTTAGTGGCAGTTTAATGAACTCCCTAATTATATTTTGTCCACTGTAGGTTTTCATTCGTCAAAACTGATGAATGAAAAAGGGTATGGGCTTTTGCCGCCCAGGGCCTGTTTAACTAATTTACTGATGCGGTTTTCCGTCCTCCCTGCCTGTCCCATCATCACCTCTCTGGGCTCAGAACGGAGCTCCTGCTCAGCAGCTCTGGCGGCTTCCAAGTCTCTCCTAAAATTACTGCTGTTTTTTCAAAAGGCTTATTCCCCACTTGTGCTCCTGCACTTGGAAGCCCATCTGAGCCGAGCTCAGACGTAGGGAACAGACGTTGACGATGAGCGCCTTGCGGTCAGCTCTGGGACTGGCTGGGGACTGGACGGCTAATCTCCAAAGATAAGAGTGATGGTGACCACTCACCGCTTCTGAGCACTTACTCTGTGCTTGAAACGTGGCCAAGCACCTTCCATGAATTAACTCCTTTGACCCTCGCAAGCCCCTTGTGATATGGGCATTTTATTATCCTTGTTATAAAGGTGAATCAAGCCTGGCATAGAATTGCCCTTCCAGGTCACAGAGCTGGTGACTAGTGCACCCTGGAGGTCATGGCCCGGGGTCATCCTCTCAGGCCATCCCGTTTGGCTTCTCTCCTCCTGTCTGCTGTTCTCTCTCTCCCAGTTCACTCTCTTGCTGAAAACTTGCCTGCGGCTTCACAGGGCACGGAAAGAAAGCCCGCCCCACACGCCGGCTGGTCCACGCGGGCTCCTCTGACCTGACTGCCGCCCCCTCCCCCTCCCCTCCTTGGTGCTGAGCTCTGGGCACTCCGGGCCACCTTCCCGCCTGCCAGCCTGCTGCCTGGGCAAGGGTGGGTCAGACTGGGCTGTGCTAATGAACCATCCCAAGCCTTAGCGCTTTCAGACAGCAAACCTGTGCTTTTCTCTGGGAGGAGAACCCAGGTGTCCCAACTCCTGGCAGAGCCAGAGGGCTCTGCTCACACCCGACACCGGGAACCTGGCGTCTGACTCCTGCGGGTCCCGCGACCTGGGCAGAAGTGGGAAGGGGAAGTGACGAATCACGCACCGGTGCCCAAAGAAGTGACCTGGCTGTGTTTAACATCAAAGGGGGGCGTTCCTGGACCTGCAAGGGCTGGGGACGGTGCAGGGCCCGGCACCCAGCACGTGCTCTCGATGGCGGGTCTTTGAACTAGTTTTGTCCCCCACCTGGGATGCTGCCCCACCCTTCCTGTGGCTACAGCTGATGTTTTCATCCAGACCTCAGCTCGAGTCACCCCCTCAGCGACTTTCCTGACCACATAAAATAAAATAACCACCTGGCAGGCCAGATCACATCACTTTGTATGATTTTATTTTTAATTTTTAAAGTTGATGTATAGTTGATTTACAATGTGTTCGTTTCTGGTGTACAGCAAAGTGATTCAGTTATACACATACATAATTTCAGATTCTTTTCCGTTATAGCTTATTACAAGGTATTCAATATATCCCTGTGCTATACAGTAGGCCTTTGTTGTAGACTTTGTTTTATTTTTGCCTGACACTTATCACTACCTGTCATTTTTCTCATTTGCATAGCTCTATCCCTCCCTATCTATCTATCTATCTATCTATCTATCTATCTATCTATCATCTATCCATCTCATCTCTCTGTCTGTTACCTCTTTCTCTGTCTGTCTAGTCTCTGAGTCAAGCTCCCCAGGAGAGGCTTGCTCTGTTGTTCACTGCAGTGTCTCCACATTCTAGCCACACCGGCCACATGGCAGGTGCTCAGGAATTGTCTGCTGAATGAGTGTCCTGTGTGTGGCTGAGCGTAACCAGGCAGTAGAATCAGGCCATGGTCAGCAGTCACTGTCACCTGCCTCTCCCCGTCCCTTAGGGGGCAGAGAGCTGGGAGAGATTTAGCTTTGCGGGGGAGGAGCAGGGATGGGGTCTGGAGAGGGTGTAGCTAGTGATTAGGAGGAACGTAGGTGTCTGAGGGAAATGAGGATGTCTGGGCAGCTCTTCTCTATTATTTCATGTTTGCAGGATACTTTCAAACACCAGAAGTGTTTGGCGCTGCCCTTGAAGAGTTCAAAAGTCTAAAATCACCACTACACAAGTGAGCCCTGTGTCATTGAAGAAAACTGTTTACCACCTCTATTAGCTTACCAGGCTGCCGTAAGAAAGTACCACAGTTGCATGGCTGAAATTTATTCTCTCAGAGTTCTGGAGGCCAAAGCCAAGATCGAGGTGTCAGCAGGGCCGTGCTGCCTCTGAAATCTGCAGGGAGGATCCTTCCTGCTGCTTGCAACTTCTGGTGGCTGTCAGCCATCCTTGGTGTTCCTGGGCTTGTAGACACGTCACCCCAGTCTCTCCTCTGCTCTCACATGGCTTCTCCCTCTGTGTCTCCACATCATCTTCCCTCTGTGTGTCTGTCTCGATGCCTCTTTTCCTCTTCTTGTGCAGACACCAGTCATACGGGATTAGGACCCACCTTGATGACCTCATCTTAACTTGATTACATCTGCAAAGACTCCACTTCGGAATAAGGTCACATTCACAGTTACTGGGAGTTCAGACTTCAGATCTTTTGGAGACACAATTCAACCCTCAGCGGCATCCTAGCCCCATTCTTGCATGTTTGTGGGGTGTGTTTCAATGAGTCACTATTTTTCTTAGTTCAGGGCTTGACCCTGTGCCCTGAGTTCATCTGACTGATGCTGCCACATAGTGGGTTTGCTTGGTGCATCCAATGACCCAGATCTGGGGCCACACGTGACGGTCTGTCCGTCGTGTGTGGCTGCCATAGTTGGGAACCATTGGCTATAGTAAATTTTCTGCAAGTCAGGGGAGAGCCCTGTGCTGGATTCCGAGCCCTTCCCCCTCCCCTTAGCTCTGCGGCCTTGGAAAGGCGACTCCCCACTCCTGGTCTCGTCTCTTCTGTAACAGTAGGGGGTAGAACCCGAATACTCGCAGGTCAATTCGAGCTCTGTAGCTACCAAATCTGCACATCTGGGAGAAGATGATTCCTTTCCTAAATTCTCTTTGCTTAAGAGTTATTGTTTTTAACCCATATGTTGGTTCAGAGAGTCAGATAATCAAACTTGAATGTTTTCTCAGTTCTTTACCTTGAAAAATCTATTTTTCCCAAGAAGCCAAGATAACGCCCTTTCTAATCAGGTTTTCCGAATCATTAATTAATTCATTAAAGAGATCAGCTGAGGTCCTAATGCCCATCAAGAGGCAAAAAGAACATGCGTTTCCTTTTGCTGTTGGTCATGAAACCAGCCAGGCAGGGCGTGCAGCGTGGCTGGGTTGAGGGAAATGCCAGGGCCAGTGGTAAGAAGGGCAGCACAGATGCCGTGGATGTGAGGCCAGATGCTCCACTGGTTGTGACAACTGCAGCGCCAGCCCCTGGCAGCACCCGCAGGCCCCGCGGGAGCCCTCGGTGGGCAGTGGGCAAACAGGCTGGGGTATCTGCACGTCCAGGGCAGCGGCAGCAGATGGAGGCTGTCTCCACACAAGTAGCCCCACCGCTCAGGGAGCCTGTGTGGAACTGCCAATTTCACACCATCTCTGTCTCTTTCCTTGAAGCAGAGGACCTGATTCCTAGAAGTCCCGTCAGGCGTGGTCTCTGGTCTGTGCTCATTCCCTACGCCCCCTCTCGGCTGCAGAACTCAGCCCACTGTGCCTGACCTTCTGCAGCACTGAGATGAGGAGAGAAGCTGGGCACATCTGGTGATGTTGAAGATGGAGGAGGGAGGATGCAGACATATCTTTCAACTTGCAGCCTGGCTGTCAGATCCAGGTTTCTTTCTGTTTGTGCGTCTAAGAGGACGTCTTTTACAGAAAATATTTTGGGAGTGTTGTCAGATAAACTAAGACCACTGTACGGCTGCATGGTTTGGGCCAATGTTTCTTAAAATTAAATAATGTATAAACTCCTTTTGCAAGACCTCCTGTTTTGACCTTGTTGTTTATTATTCTATTATATGAATACCTACAAATATAAACTAAGAAAAAATTTATACTTCTAGTTCTTATGCAACTATAAAACTAAGACAAATGTGCGAGTTCAACACAGAGAAACTAATAAAAACAACAACATGCAGATTCGCGTTAATTTATTGTGACGACTGATGCTTTGCTGGAAGAAAACCCCAACGTATCTGCTTTTTACTGCCAATCTATTATTCTGACAGGAGAATTAATTTATCACCGCACCCTAAATAGAATACTGAATAATTTTTTTGTGTGTGTGGTACGCGGGCCTCTCACTGCTGTGGCCTCTCCCGCTGCGGAGCACAGGCTCCAGACGTGCAGGCTCAGCGGCCATGGCTCACGGGCCCAGCCGCTCCGCAGCATGTGGGATCTTCCCGGACCGGGGCACGAACCCGCGTCCCCTGCATCGGCAGGTGGACTCTCAACCACTGCACCACCAGGGAAGCCCCTGAATAATTTTTTATAAAGCATTTACCAAAAGTCCTTTCTTGCATATTTGCTGTTATATTCAGTACTAACGTACTGTTAGCAGTTGGTATGTACAAAGACTGAATCCAAATAATGAATCTTCTCCAAACATAAGTACAGGCACCATGCTAAATTCAGCACGTGTCACTACTGTGTTTCATAGGATGACTTCATTCTCCCCCGCTGTCCTCTACTCAAACTATTGCAGAACCTTTACTTGGACCATGAGGTGGGCATGCAATACTTCCATACTAAAACCTGGCCTCTGTTCTTTGCTCGCTAGCCCCTAAAATCGTCATCATAATGTTTATCTCATTGTATCTAAGATGCACCACCATCTTGTGGACCATTTAGAAACAAATGCTGCTGCTGATTAAAATAGGAGATGCCATCAATTATAGGATGTGAAGATGTGAAAAAATATACGTGTTAGAATAAATGCAGAAGAGTAATTTTGGCAAATGTTTATATAGCTTTCATGTGCTAGGCATTTTTTAAGTGTTTCTGTACACTAATTCATTTATCTCACAACACCCTCGGGGGAAATGTATAAGTCAGAATGGGCTAGCTTATGCTATGGTAACCAGCAACTCCGAGATCTCAGTGGCTTTTATTTCTTGTGCACGTCAAGTCACTTGTGAAGGCTCTGTTTCCATCTTATGTCACCTCCAAATCAGCTTGAGCAAGCATGATTGTTTCTCTAGGGGAAGAAAACTTGGAGAAAATCTTGGAGCACCAGCTCTTAACTATTTCTCCCCCAAAGTCACTCACATCACTTTCACAGATATTTCATTGGCCAAAGCATTTCATATGGCTGCATCTAACTACAAGAGGACATGTACCTGGAAGTAGGGGAGAACTAAAAATCTTACCGAAAGTAATGTTTGGGATGTATAGATTATACCAATTTTACAGTCAAGAAAACTGAGGCACAGGTTAAGTACCTTACCCAAGACCCCAGAGTTAAAATGTGGCAGTGCTAGTATTTGAACCCAGCCAGCATAACTCTTAACCACTGTTCCTTACTCTTTTGCCGAGATGTTATACATTACTCCACCTTACTGGTGGATTTCGTGACATCAAATGAAATCTATTAAATAATTTGAGAAATCAAACTTTTGGTATTTGAAAAAATGCTTCTTGGTTGTAAATTATTATTTCTGAACAGAAATTTTATTTTTAAAACTGGTTAAGGGCTTCCCTGGTGGCGCAGTGGTTGGGAGTCCACCTGCCGATGCAGGGGACGTGGGTTCGTGCCCCGGTCCGGGAGGATCCCACATGCCGTGGAGCGGCTGGGCCCGTGAACCATGGACGCTGAGCCTGCGCGTCTGGAGTCTGTGCTCCGCAACGGGAGAGGCCGCAGCAGTGAGAGGCCCGCGTACCGCAAAAAAAACCCAAAAAACAAAACCAAAAAACTGGTTAAAACAACCCCCAACATGAGTTCATCTGGAAGATTACAGGGTTTTGGCATGAGGGCGTGGCAACCTAAAGGTAGTATATACTAAAATAGCAAGCCAGCATATCAAAGGTGGAACAGCTTTAGGTGATCCCTGAGCTTGTAAGCCCAGACATGAACTTAAAACTCCAAAACAGCACAGCAGAAACATTAAGGAACATTCTTCTACATCACCTGATCCAGACAATATGTTATTTTTGAAGATTTTCAACATGAAGACACAAAATAGGAAAATATTCTCAGATTAACATTCTCTGAGCTATTTGTAATGAGGTGGATAGACCTAGAGTCGGTCATACAGAGTGAAGTAAGTCAGAAAGAAAAAGACAAATACCGTATGCTAACACATATATATGGAATTTAAGAAGAAAAAAAAATGTCATGAAGGACCTAGGGGTAAGACAGGAATAAAGACACAGACCTACTGGAGAACGGACTTGAGGATATGGGGAGGGGGAAGGGTGAGCTGTGACAGGGCGAGAGAGAGTCATGGACATATACACACTAACAAACGTAAGGTAGATAGCTAGTGGGAAGCAGCCGCATGGCACAGGGATATCGGCTCGGTGCTTTGCGACAGCCTGGAGGGGTGGGATAGGGAGGGTGGGAGGGAGGGAGACGCAAGAGGGAAGAGATATGGGAACATATGTATATGTATAACTGATTCACTTTGTTATAAAGCAGAAACTAACACACCATTGTAAAGCAATTATACCCCAATAAAGATGTTAAAAAAAAATTCTCACCCCCAAGAGTGATATACACTCTTCATTTTGAAACACATTCACTTAGAAAGTTTTAAACCAACAAAGGTGCAGAGAATCTGAAAACGCTTCTGAGCTGTAAGATGTGGTCAGGGTGGTTTTCCATTTTCATGTGCTCGTTGATATTATAATTACTCTGTTATGATATACGCAAAGATCAATGACAGGCATGTGCTTCTCAACATGCTGAACACCAAAGATATCCTTCGCTTGCTCCAAATTCATCATTCATTTCTCAAAACTCTTTTTATAGAATTGTCCGGTTGGGGTTCTAGACCACTTTGGAAAACCTGAGACCTTAAACTAATGACCTAACAAAATGACATTGGGTAGGTATTCTCAGCAGTAGGGCGTTTGACATTGAAGTTCAAATCTATTTTATTTGTTCCCCCAAACTCATTAGTTAGGAGTTTTAAAAATAACTGCTTATAGAAAGGATGGATGGCGGGGGGTAGGGGTGAGCTTCAGGCTGGGAGGCCAGTTAGATGGTACCTGCAGTAGGTTAGGCCAAGGGTGAAGGGGATGTGACACATGACAGTGGAGATTATCATACAGGGTGCTTTCCACGGGCTGTACGTCTGTATCAGGTAGAGTGAAGCCATGATAGGACCCTTCTGTGCAATTTGAGGTGAACGAGTTATTGCCCTGGGCCTTCTAGCCAAGAATTTCTTATTTTACCCTTAAAAATATGTTCCATCAAGTAATCTGTGCAGGTACATCGCATGTTGCAGAAACAAAGCCTAATGCCCTATGGACAGTTCTGATTAGAACATACGTGCAGACTAGGTAAAGCCCCACCATGATGTGGTCAAGTGCATTTATTAATTTAGAGATTTGAATGTTGGAAATTTCAAGCCAATGGACAGGACCTGACGTTCTTGGGGGGATGGGGGGAGAATCGTGGTGGAGTAGCACTTCCCCGAGATTCAGGCTTGAGTGCTGTTGAAATGCAGACAGGGAGCAATCAGCATGTGTGTTTCTCATTTAGACAAATCTGTAACGGATACAGTTGGAAGCGGTAGGGGACTCGCGCAAAGATGGGCCTTTCGCAGCCAGGAAGCCGCAGCATGGCTCCCCAGGTGGAAGCCACTCGGAGGAGGGCTGATGTGTCTGGACTGTGTGAGAACCGCCCCTTCCAGAAGCCTGGCTTCCCAGCGGGCCTTATTCCCCAAAGTAAATTTAGCTCTATGGCTATAGGTAAGACAGGGCAGATAGAGAGTGTTTCTTTTCTGTGATCCAGGCTGGAGTAATTAGCTTAGTTTTTATGAGTGCCTCCATGTACCCATTTAAGCTCACCTAACCCATGTGAGCTCTTGGTTTGAGCCTCGGAGGCTGTGTTATGATTACCCTTGTTTTCCTGCTGTGGGAACCTCGGCACCAAAGGGCTCCAGACACCCAATGTCGCTCTTCAAAAGAATACATTTTTTCATTGGTAATTTTCAAAATATGATAGTTTTCAATAGAAAGTACACTGAGGTCTTTTGTATAAAAAGCACGTTTAGTTTCTTTATCACTTGCTGCTCCCTGCCCACCAGAGTTCCAGGTATGCGGGGAAACTTGACTTTGGAAAACTGGCCATCTGATGAGGCCAGGTGAATTCTGCATCGGTGTAGCTGTGATGAAAGTCGCCATGAAGTGGTGGAAGTCAGTGTCTCAGGACTCAGCAGAGGAGGGACCCGGTCCAGCTGAGGTGACGGGGGTGAATCTGCATAGGTGCTGGAATAAGAGGTGAGGTAGAGGTGGGTGTGTGTCCAAGGGGTCGTGGGCAGTGAGGCTTTGGGTATGGGGTGGGGCGTTTCACCCACCACACTGTGGTCTTGGAGAAGAGGATGAGAGCTATAGCATAGATTTCTGGAACCTTCTGCAGTGACACTTGTGGACAAACCATGTCCAAATGGAGCTGTGCAGATCATGAATATGGGTGGACGGAGGGACATAGGAAAGGAGAGTGGTCCTTGCAGGACTGGGGGGCTGTCGACTGAGGGAGGAGAGTGCTGGGAGAGGAACCCTATTCTATCAGGCAGGAGTGGAGGTGAGTGTGGTCCACCCCAGGTAGCCGCTCCCCTGCCCTGCAAGCCCAGGCTATCGAAAACCAGTATGCTAATTGGAATAAATATTAAGTATTAATCCAGCAATTAGTTCACCTGCTTTTCAGAAGTTAGAAAGTCTCTTGTGGGATTCTTTTGAGGATCTGGTTCACTTAATAAACAGATCCGGTGAGTTTCAACTTCATTTCCTCCCCTCAAGCCAGCAGGTGGACTCTCAAAACCATCAGATAATCCCAGCTGTTGCCCAATTTGTCATCATTCTTTACAAATGTAGGCAGGGCAGCATCCTAGTCCCTGAAGGACACACAGAGTTGGATTTATCATGAAGACACTACTGTGTGGCCGTGTAAGTGCTGGCCATGCCGGGTTGGGGGTCGTAGGTGCAGAGCGAAGCCAGGTCTCAGTCAGGAAGCCTTCGTGTGAGCCATAGGGACCACTTGGCTCAGGATGTCCCATTAGAAAGGGACTCCAAGCTCCAGTGATTTGTTGTTGTTTCTCTTCTAATTTCAAATAAATTTTCATATTCATCTCTAACTTTATATTTATCATTTTGTGCCCTTTTTCTTAAAGAACAGGCCCCAAATGGTATAAGATGCAGACCCCACCAAAGCTGGACTTGTCCTTGCTTAGAATTTTTTTTTTTGCTGGTGTTTTGGTGGGTGGTGGTGTCTCTTGAATTAGTTCCTTTTGCTCTCCAGTTTTTTTTTTTTTGCTTTCTTCATTTCACACGCTCTTGCGATTGCAGCCTCAGAGGAGAGATGGGGCCCCTAAGGACAGGTCTGGGCAGTAAGTAAAGGAGAGGCAGTGGCCAGGGGGCTGGAGAAACCTGTGCTGGGGGAGGAGCTGGCACCTTGACCCTTAGGGTTTATGGCCGAAGGCTAAGTGGGCCCCTGGTGTCTGCTTGCTGCACACATTTTTATACCATTACGGTGACTAACGCTTCTTAGATGACAGTGCCTTGACCCCAGCCTCCATTTCTTTTGTGCTCGTAGCTCCTGGCACAGAGCTGTGGATAAGACCTTCTCCATCGTGAGGTGTCAGTCGGTGGCTGCAGACATTGGTGAGCGCAGCCAGCTCCATTCCTGTTGTCCACTGGCAGCCCCGGGGGGTGGCTGTCACTCTCCTGTTTACAGGTGGAGAAACTGAAGTACAGAGAGGTTAAACGACTTCCCGGAGTTTGTATACCTAGATCAATTCATTTATTCAACACATTCTAAACCCCATGGGAAAAAAGTCAAGTAACCTCAATGCTTGGAAAATGGCCCAGTCGTGTCTGATGCTCACTGGACAATAAATACTAGGCTTTTCTGCCAGGAGCAAGAAGGCCCACCTGGACAATGTCAGCCAGCTGGGGGCCTTAAGGCAGGTTCAACTTCAGGTTGGAACAATGTGTAGGCTTGCCAGGCCTGATTTAGAGCGGGGAGCAGCAAACATGTGTGTGTGCCTGTGTGTGTGGTGTGTATTGTGTGCCTGTGTATGCACATGCATGTATGTATGTATGTGCGTCTGTGTCTGCCCACTGGTGCATGTGTGCAAGTGGTGTCTATGGTTTGCGTATTGCTTGCTCGTGTGTGCTGTGTGTGTGCATGTGTATTCGTGTGCATGTGTGCGTATGTGTACATATGTGGTGTGCATTGTGTGCAAACTCGTGTATATGTGCACAGGTGTATGTGTGCACACACGTGTGCATATTCGTGCGTGCATGTGTGTGCATGTGTGTCTGGAGGGGGAGTGGGGAGGGACACAGGCCATACCTCTGGTGACGATGGCCTTGCGAGCTGCCTTCTCAGCATTACCACATCACTTTGGCTCGGTTCAAGGGCTGAGGGGACTTGGGCCCAAGAAGGATGGTGGCTGAGACGTTTGACTTCTTGCTCTGACAGCCTGGATGTGATTGATGGGATGGGTGGAAATCTGGCCAGGTGAGAGCTGAGCAAACCAAGAAAAACAATTTTTCAGGCTGGGCAGTGAGCCCTGGTGACTCCTGCAGGACCAGCATCAGGCAGCAAGTGCAGGCAGGAGATTTCTCAAAATCAAGTGATAAATTGGAGAAATTGGGTCTGCAGAGAAGTCTGCCGTGATCCAGCCCCCATGCCTGCCGGCAGCAGCTCGGAGTTGCTGGTCAGCAGTTTGTGAGCCTGTGGGGCTGGGCTGTCTTTGCTGGATGCCAGATGTCCCAAGTTAAATTGATGGGTCCTGCCATGAGGGTGCTGGCTAATGGGAAATGTAAAGGATGAGGCCAGTTTAGCTTTCCTTGTTCCCTGTCCTTATAAGAGAGTTTTCTTCACAGACCGGACCAAGAGAATCCGTGTTCAACGTATTTCTTCTACCTTTCCCTCTGGGGAAGACTTCCACCAGCTTGCGATCCGCTTTGTGGTTCCAGCCCACTGGGCTCATCAATTCATTCAACTGACTGTTTAAATGGCCTCATTTTTCCTGACACGGGAAGGGAGGCAACAGTGTCCTTGTAGGACAGTGACTGAGCCTTACCAGCCTTCCTGGAGGTGGCGAGGGTCTCGGGTTCAGCTCTGGGCCACCCTGCTCATGACACAGGCTGCAATGTTGGAAGAAAAGCGTGTGTCACTCAGGATGCCCCAACTTCTCACCCCTGGGACATGAGAGGTCGCTGCCCTCCTACCCCCTCCCCAGGCTATGGCTGCTCTAAAGGGACCGTAGAGCAAGAAGCCCGGCCAGCGACCTTGGCGGCATTCTGCTTCGACCTGCCTTTGGCTTCTTCCTCTTCTTGCCGCCAGGGATGGCGAGCGAGGCGGGAGAGGGAGAAACGCTGGCAAACTGATTCTCCAACGTGGTGCCTCCGGGGTCCTCAGCCCCAGGGTTGCCGGGACAGGACAGGATACCCCCATCTGTCCACACTGCGGCTGAGTGAGCGGCTTGAAGCACAGCCCTGTGCTGTCAGTTGGACTTGGCTATGGGTGCACTTGGACCCCATAGTCCCAGAGCCAGGCTCGGCCTCAGCCACTTCACCCTGTGTAGTCTTGGGTGAGCCATTTGGAACCTCGGTTTCCTCATCTGAAAAGCAGGAACAATATGCCCTATTTTGATGGGGGATGAACAGACTGTGGCTATGCTGACTACAGTGAGAGCTTGATGAGGGAAGCTTTGTGCTTCGTGTTTCCGAACGGATATGCTGATGTAGAATAATCCTTTTAGAACGGGCAGATATTTCATGAGATTAAATGTTCATGCCGAGGAGTAGAAACCAGCAAATTTTCTGTTAACCAGCTGATATGTTCCACTGCCAAGATCCTGGTCTTCCTCGGAGAAACTGAGTATCAAAGGCAGACACCCTCGTCTCATGTTATTAGGTGTTTGTGGGGCATGAACCCCAAACAAGCAGAAAACTCCAGAGCAGAGACACCCCCCTTTTTCAAAATAAACAATAAGGCTCTGTGACGGAGACCTCCAAGCACACTTTGAAATGTACAGCTTAGTGTTCAAAGAGTTGATCATTTTGTGAAAATGTGACTTTTTCTTATTTTCAGTTACACTTAAAAAGTTATCCACGCCTCTGAGAAAGCAGACGGCATTATGACCACCGAAACATACTTGAATGTGTTCCTTTCGTTCTTATTTGTTGTGAATAATTCTTTATCTTCTTCGCTTCTGACCTATTGATGTGGCATCACCCGGAAGGACAGTGCTTAGGCTCAGAAGATACGGCTGTTGAGATGCTAAGAGATTTCCATTTCAGTACTGCAGAAGAAATTGAATCAGGCAGGATGGCAGCTGGTTACACGATTACATTACTCCCTGCACTAAAAACAAATACATTGACAGCTGTAATCTTTGGGTTTATCAATTGCCGGACGTGCTAATCTTATCCTGCCTCTTCTTTGTCAGACCTGCCTCCAGCAAAGAGCTTTCGTGGCGTTGGCAGAAATTCCTCCTCTAGTCTGAGGATGTTAGCAGATTTCTCAGTTTATTGTGTCATTGTGTATTAATCCTGAATAAGCATTTGTGGTAATATAATAGTCACATAAAAACTCACCGACTGTTTCAACCGTTTCAAGAATTAGCATGCGCCGAGGACTTAAAAAGTGCATTAAATTTAAAGGCAAGAGACCTCAGGGCTGTGCCAGCTGAGCGAGGTTGCCAACCACTTTTAGCTAAATTGCCTTTTCCTGGGTCACCTTGAAGCATTTTCTTTTTAAAGATCTGAATCAGTTTCCTGTTTTGTGGGCGTATTTCTTTGTTCAGAGACATTCAAGTTGGTATAAGAACTAAGAAAAAATTGTAAGGGGGGGTCCTTAGCATTTTATTCTATGATCAAGATTACTCTTCCTATTTTTAGATTTATAGCGTCCGGTGTGGTTTGAGTATCTGTAACAAAAAAAAAAACTGTATTTTTAAATTAAACATATTTCATATGTTTCATATTCAGAATATGAACAGGCACACACACTGGCAATCTGCCTCTTTCCTGTTGAAGACGCGCAAAGCCCTCCAGAAGCAACCGCAGTTAAAGGGGAGCTTCTCTGCTCATTCACGTACTCTGATTCACATTGTCCTGTTTTAGAGGTGGAGGCGTGCCTTGGACGCGACCGTGTCTGGCTCTTCTCAAACTGGTCTCGGGGCTCATTCCCTGTCAGCACCTACAGATCTACTGCATTTTTAAATGGCCTCACAGATCGTCGCTGTACGTTTGTGGTTTCTTTTAGCCAGTGCCCTGTTGACAGGCAGCTGCCTAGTTTCCAGTCTGCTGTCATTATACAAGGCTGCAGTAGCCTGTGTCTTTGGGCGCCTATTAACGTGGCTTTCCTGTCCTGATGAGGCCTCCTCTCTGCGGGGAGTATGGTAGGTCTGATGACAGGATGGTGGGCCGGATTGTTGGGATCTGATGGGGCCTTCCTAGACCACCCCCCCCAGCCCTTCCACGTGGGTCCTTCTCCTGGGGCACCCTCTTCCCGCCTCCCTCACGTCACGCAGTGTCTGTAGAAGAGCTGGACCCAGAACAGACAGCCAAGAGTAGCCCCAAACCAGCATCTTGAGCTCTAGACACATTGTCTGGGTCTACAGTCACACCAGGCATCACGTTCCAGTCTCTTTCCCCTAAACCAGTGCTTCTAAACTGGGGCGTTTTGCCCCTCGTGGACATTTGTAGTGCCTGGAGCCACTGCACTGGGGGGGTGGTTCCACTGACATCTAGAGGGGTCACTGAGGGGCCTCTGAACCCCTCCACGTGAGCAGAATGGCGCCCACCGGAGGACGACCTGGCCCGAGATGTCAGCAGAGCTGCCGTGGAGAAACCCTGCTCTAAGCCTCCTTCCCAAGAGGCCGAGGGTCTGCTTGCAGGTCTGGAGGATACGCTGGATCCAAACCAGGCCCCCCCTGCCTATCGGATTCAGACTGAAGCCAGGCTCGGGCTGGAGTCAGGCTTGGTGGCAGCCTGGGTGGGAAGGACTGACTTCCACAGGCCAGAGGCCCTCAGTCCCTGCATGGACAGGGGGTCTCTGCCAGGGCAGGGCCAGCAGTGGCTCAGCTCTCGGGGATGGTGCCTGGACACCTGTACAGTGAGTGTAGAATCCTGGACGGCCAGGGTCCCCTACGGAGGGGCATGAAGGTCACCAGTCACATGAGGAGATGCTTTCCCAGCTGTCCACGTTCTTTCCAAGAATCAGACAGAACTAGGGAAGGAGCAGTGGCGCCCAGATCCTGTCATCCCTGAGAGGGTGTCAGCGGCAGTGGGGATGCCGGGGGGCACTGATGTGAGAGGAAGAGGATGAGAGCAGGTCAGGACGCGTGCGGTGACGGGGGACAGGGCAGGCTGTGCTCGCCACTCTCCTTAAAGCACTTCATTTCCCAGAGGAGGGAGATCTAATCCCTGGTTACCGTTCTGACAGGACTGTGGAGAGAGGTCTGAGTGGAGAGCTCAGGCTGGGGAGGGTGCTGGGTGGACAGAGCCAAAGATGTGGCCTTAGGGGGCTCCTGGAGGCCCCCTCCTTCCTTGGCTTCCCAGATGGGGAAGGACCAAGGCTCCAGATCAGATGCCACAGTTTGGCCTTTTAATGCTCCTGAAGCAAAAAAAAAAAAAGATTCTTCCAATCCCCCAACTCTCTTCTTCCCCCTTTCATTTTGCTTATCAGAGGTTTTCTTAACAGGACTTGGGGGTCCTGTCAGCCCATCCATTTGTAACCTGCCTGTGGTGGTCCGGTTGGCACTGATGACTTTCCTGAAAGCCAGACCGCATCCCTGGGTGCGTGTCTCGCCCTGCTTATAATGACTGGAATAAGCTCTTCTTTTGCGTAATTGCCATGGATCTGAGAAGGCGCCAGGCCATCTCACGTGGGGGCTTTGGGTGGGAAGAATCCAACAGGACTGGGAAGATAAAACGTGTGTTCCAGGGATGTATTATTTGAACCAGTGGAAACTGCAGGATGCAGCCTGTCCGTTCAAAGTACGTCACTGACGGTGGCCAGCTGGCCCCCTCCTGGCTGCAGGGAGGGAGGGAGGGTCTGTGCCTTTGGCTGCAGCACCTGCTGGAAAGTACTCGAAGATGGAGGGTGTATTAATAGTCCTTTGGGAGTGTTCTTGCCCTCTCTTAAATAAGTTCTATCGGAAGAGGCATTTGATGGAGTATCCCCCGTGTAAGATAAATCTGCTCCCTGAGTTCCCTAGCTATCCTCAGGGCCTGGGCGGCCGGCGGTGGGATGAGCAGATGTTAAGCGGCCCCAGCGCCCTGTGTGAAGCTCCCTGCTGCTCTCGCAGCGCGTGGGCCTCGGGACCCAGGCCCCTGTGAAGACGGAGCCTGACAGGGCTCGCAGGGGCTGGGAGTCTGGCTGTTACAAAACAGTGTCAGATGCACGGATTCGTGGTGTGTCACAGCCCGAGTGACAGGGCTGGGGTTTGGGGATGCTGGCTAAGCCCCCTGCCAACCGCGTACCCGGGGTGCTGGAGTGCTCGTTCCTGGGGACCAGGACGACCGCGTGTGGCCGGACACCACTGTCCCCGCTCCCACACCTTGTCACTCGGGCCTGTCCTCAGGGCCATCCTGGCACGTGCGGGTGGGGGCTCCATTCCTCCAGGGCTCCCCATCCCTTCACGACCGCCGGGACCCAGAGGTCCAGAGCTCTGCCTGCCCCGCGGAGCCCAGCCCTGGAGGACCCACGTCCAGCCCTGCTGCTGCCCAGGCTCCGTCCCAGCTCCCCGTGCCTGGCGGGGCTCCGCGTCTGCTGGGTGCCCTGTCCTGCATCACCGAGCTTCACCCGAGGGACACCTTCTCAGTGAGGCTTGTGCCACAGTGATTTCCGTGCCCACCCCGCCACTCTCGCCTGTGGTGGACAGAAGAACAGCCCCCAGAGCTGCACTCGTCCCTGATTCCCGGAACCGTGTCACCTCATGTGGTAAAGGGACTTGGCGGGTGTGACGGAGCAGGGATTGAAGATGGGACACTTGTCCTGCCTTATCCGGGCCCCCAGTGTCCTCACAAGCATCCCGCCAAGAGGGGGACGGGAGGGTCCGAGTCAGGAAGGAGACGTGGTGGGTGGGAGCAGGGGGTGGTCGGGGAAGGGCCCACGAGCAGAGGGCTGTGGGCAGCTGGGAGCCGGACAGGGTGGGAGCGGATTCTGCCCTGGAGCCTCCAGAGGAGCCAGCCCTGCCCACACCTTGGTTTCAGCCCAGGGAGACCCGGTGGAGCTTCTGACCTCCAGAACTGCAAGATAATAAATACATTTGTGTTATTTCGAGCCCCTGCATTGGTGATGACTTGTTCTAGCAGCCACCGGAAGCCACCACGCTGCTTTGTCTCCCTGCACTTCCCAGCAGCTAAACGTCCAGCCCTGCTGAGCTGCCAGCAAGGAGCTGTTGTCCGAGGGGACGAGTGGACAGATGTGCACGGGGATGTGTCCTGGGGACCATGGGGGCAGCAGCTTCCGTCCCGGGGGCTCTGGGGATGCAGGCCTGTGCAGCTGGGGTCAGGGGCTGGGAGAGTGGCCGGAGGGCGCTGGCTGAGTCTCCCGGACGAGTTTGGGGTCCTGGGGGTGGAAGTGCTCCAGGCTAGCAGGTCTCAGTAGGAAGGCTGGGAAACTGGCAGAGCCAGCTGGCCCGGGAGGAGCTTGGGGGAGTGGGGAGGGGAGGGCCGGGATGGAGGGGCCGGGGAGGCCAGGTCAGGGAGGCTGGAAGACCTTCCAGGGACGGAACTCAGTCTTGGAAGCAGTGGGGCCTCTTGCAGGGGGCTCTCGCAAGGGTCGCGTCGCTCAGATTTGACCCTGGCGGGTGAAGGTGCGAGGCCAAGGGCCAGCCCAGCTGACACAGAGAGTGTGTTTCACGTGCAGGCATCTAAACGCTTTGTGTGGGCTGAGGCCTGCAGCCGCCCTGAGAGGCAGAATCACCACTGTGTCATCATCACCCCATCCCCAGACGAGGAAAGAGGCTCAGAGAGCCAGGCCATTTGTCTGAGGTCACATGCTAGTACCGTATATATACGCGTCCTGGGTTGGACCAGAGAGTCTGACCCCAGAGGCCAGCGTGTGGGCACCGGTTCAGCTCCATCCTGAGGACGCCGCAGGACTTGGCTTCCTAAACCACACGGGAGACGAGAAGGGCTGAGGCAAGTCGGGGCAGCGGGAGGAGAGGAAGAGGTGAGTAATTAAACGCGAAGCACTGGTAGGTTTGCTTATCAATTAGATGTGGGCGGTTGCAGAGTGAGCCCTGAGATCCCTCCACGGCTCTGGGCCCTTAGCCAGGATGCTCGTCGCCTTCCAAGGAAAACTAAGCTGTGTGCTCCAGAGCAAGGGTTTCCGTATTACTTATTTATGAATTTATTTATTTATGCATGAGGGTGCCCGAGCAAATTAATTTCCTTCCTTCCCCATAAACTAGACAGTGAGTGTTGGGCTTTCGGTGAAACCTCCCGCACACAGCCCGGTTTCAAGCCCGAGGTCAAGCTGCATGTCCCAAGTGTTCTGATCTCATGGTGCTGTTGCTGTCAAGCATTCAGTTAAATATCCATGAGATGATAATTTCGCCACACAGGGCCTGACACATAGTAGGTGCTCAGTTTGGTAGTTGTTTTCCAATTCTTTGCCTCTAAGCTCTTGCTGAGTTGAGTTAGGAGACTTCATTTATGTTAGCACAAAAACAGGTGACTTCCTATTACCAGAACTGAACGATGAGAATTATGCTGTGTTTCCCTACTTGCCTGGCCTACTAGGAAGCTCGGAAACAAATTCTGTGTTCAGTAGCTGACGTTGCCTTCAGCAGAGTCAATATGTTTTCCCCGCCCCCCATCCGCTCACTCCTTTTATTCTTTGTTTCTGATTTTGCCTTGTTCTCATTACTTTCACCTAAGTGTCTGAGATTGTTTTCCTGCCTCAAATCCTTTTGAAGAAGTAGAAAGAATACATATATGAATAAAGTCAATTATGCATCTAACAAATCAGTTCTTTGTCCCACATGTTTGGCAGATTATATAATATTAGCAAGAATAAAACAGTGGATATATATATATATATATATATATATATATATATATATATATTTGGCTGTGCTGCACGGCTTGTGGGATCTTAATTCCCTGACCAGGGATTGAACCCACGTCCCCTGCAGTGGAAGTGTGGAGTCTTAACCGCTGGACTGCCAGGGAAGCCCCCAACAGTGGACATATTTGCAGATTCTTGTACTGTCGTTTCTCTCATCTTGTTCCCAGTGAAAACGTTTCCCTTGTCTGGCACATGTTTAAATTTAAGTGAGAGAATATTAAATGGAGACAGTGATGTGAGCTCCTGTTTACTGACAGGAGCCACCTGGACCCTTTTCTCTTCTTCTTTCAGTGATACTGACCTTGTTGTGACCTTAGTTTTCTCATCTGTGAAATGGAGCAGTGGGACCAAACAATCTCTATGCTGTCTTCTATTTCTATCTGTTTGGAATCTGCAGACCAAGGTTTCTCGTTCTTATACGTTTGGATGATTTATGACCTTCAACTCCAGGTGGAGACCTCCTTCCTGTGGTCCTTGCATCCAGTTCAACCAGAGTCGTCTTTAGCCAGGTGGTCTCCCAGCAGTTCCCAGCACTGGAGGGCCTTTCTGTCCAGTGAGAATGGGGTTATTATCCCTCATTTTAGAAAGAACGGAGTTGGGGCTCTGCAGGTCTAAATACCTTCTGTACTGTCACCTCGTCACATTGTTGGGGACTAAGCAAAGGCACCTCCAGCCTGACTCTGGGCTCTTGGTGCCCTTAGGATGCTGAGCTTGGAGGATGCCTGAGGTCACGCAGGGAGCCTCGGCCCGAGGGTTGGGGAGAAGTTCTCTGTCATCTGTGTTATAGAGTTGGTCTCCTTGGAAGATTTTCTTTGAAATCAGGGTTCTACTTTTAGCAGTTTGAAAACAATTGCACCATGCTTTTGTGGTTCCTCATTTTTACTTCTGTTGGAATTGAGTTAAAACTCACAACCTTGTGTTCATCCCTCTTTCCTCACTTTCTCCTCCAGGCTTTTTGCCAGCTGCTCCTGGACAGTGTCTGGGAACACCTGTTTATTTTCACCCAGCCCCCAGCTCCTTTCTGCCCTTTCATGCATCTCTGACCCCGTCCTTGGAGTCTGGCTGTCCCTGCCCCTGATGACTTGTCCCTGCCCCTCCTTCCCTGCCCCCAGAGCCCTGCTGAGCCATCCGTGCCCTGCATCTGTCTAGCGCTCACGGAGAGCATCCCAGACCTAGGTTCACAGTAATCACCATCCCCCTACCTGTGTTGTGAGCACTTCCTCTTGCAAATTGAGATGGTCAATATGCAATCACTTCAGATCATTACAATCCTGGCACTTAAGTCATACGCCTTTTTAAAAGACTATTTTTAGAGCAGCTTTAGATGCACAGCACAATTGAGAAGAAGCTACAGAGGTTTCCCGTATCCCCCCTGCCCACCCCCCCGCCCCACGCCATGCACAGCCTCCCGTATTATCCACATTCCCTACCAGAGGGTACATTTGTTACAGCTGATGAACCTACACTGACACGTCATAATCCCTCGCAGCCCGTAGTTTACATCAGGGCTCGCTCTGGGTGTTGTGCATTCTATGGGCTTGGACAAATGTACAATGACATGTATCTATCACTGTAGAACTGTAGAGAATAGTTTCACTGCCCTAAAAATCCTCCATGATCCGCCTATCCACCCCTCCCCCAAACCCCTGGCAACCACTGATGTTTTCACTGTCTCCATAGTTTTGTCTTTTCCATAGTTTTGCCTTTTCCATAGTTTTGCCTTTTCCAGAATGTCATATAGTTGTAATCATACAATACGTAGCCTCTTCAGATTGGCTTCTTTCACTTAATGATATGCATTTTAGGTTCCTCCATGTCTTTTCATGGCTTGGTAACTCATTTCTTTTTAGTGAAGCATAATATTCCATTGTCTGGCTGTATATGTTTTTTTAAATTCATTCACCTGCTGAAGGACATCTCTGTTGCTTCCAAGTTCTGGCAATTATGAATAAAGCTGTTACAAATGTTCATGTACAGGGCTTTGTGTGACACAAATTTTCATCTCCTTTGGGTAAATACCAAGGAGTGTGATTTCTGGATTGTACAGTAAGGGTATGTTTAGTTTTGTAAGAAACCACCAAATGGCAGTCTAAAGTGGCGGCACCATTTTGCATGCCCACCAGCAGTGAAGGAGAGTTCTTGTTGCTCCACATCCTTGTCAGCACTTGGTATTGTCAGTGTCCTGATTTTGGCCATTTGAGATAATTGTAGGTTTTCATGCAATTGTAAGATGTAATACAGAGAGATATGTATGCCCCTTACCCATTTTTCCCAGTGTTATATAGTTATTACATCTTGTACAACTATATTCCACCTATGAAACTGATATTGGTGTAATCTGTTGACCTTATTAAGATTTCTTCAGTTTTACAAGTACACACTTGTGTGTGTGTGCATGTGTGTGTTTAGTTCCATAAAAGGGTAGCACAAGGGATCCTTGTGATGAATCGCTCTGTATCTTGACTGTCACACAAATGAACATGTGGTAAAATTACATAGGTAGTATTTTTAGGCCTCTCACAACTATGCCTTCCTCATGATGACTAGGGCTGCTGGGCACAAAATAACTGCTTAATAAATATTCAACAAACATAGAGCTGTTAATAAATATCTTGTTTTTCAGAGAAAACAGCAATGACTCAGAAAATATGAGCTCTGGTCTAATGTTGCATCTCCTTTGAGAGCAGGTGGTAGAGTGGAAATAACCTCAGATTTGCAGCAGAAGACTTGAGTTCAGAGATTGGTTTTGCTACTTACCAGCTTGAGAGGATTTACTTTAAACCTTGTTCCTTGGTGTCTTGATCTATAAAATGAGGCAGCCAGATTAATAATCTTTATGGTCCCTTCCAAATTTAAAAACTTTGTAAATCTAGAAACTGCGACATCCTTCAACCTTTTAGATCTGAATTTCCCTCCTTAAACCTTTTTGTCTTGTTATTTGAGTTTATCAGCCCAGAGTCTGTTTCATTTTCAAGCTTTGAACTGTGGAAGAAAAATAATCTTCTACTTGATTTCTTACCAACTCAGAGACGACTTGAAAGATCTCATTTGCATGAAGATTTGAAAGCAGAGTCTCAGATCGAGAGACGCAGAAGCTTTGGGAAATGTTGGCACCTGTGTGGACTGCAGGCCAGCCTGGGCAGCGGGCACCTTCCTGAGATGTCCACTTGCTGAGCTGGCTTGAGGGACGTCTCCCCATCCCAGCCTTCAGCAGAGCGGGTCCTGTGTCTGACAGCCCAGGTGAGGTCTCGCTGCCCTGGGCACCAGCATCTCAGTGCCCAGCACCGGGAAGGTGCTCCTCTCTTGTACATAGTTCTCTTTGACCAGGCTTCGGGGTTGGTGTCCTCCTTGGGGGCCGGTGTGATCCATCTATCAGACGCTGTCCCTGACCCCCCAAATATGAACCATAAAGTGACCAAAGGGAAAGAGAAAAGCCGAACACACTGGATGAGTGGCACATTTGGCTGAGCCCGCTGTCCGGAGCAGGTGTGCAGGTTGGGGGCACGGCTTCTATCCCAGCTCTGCTTCGTACCGGCTGGGTGACTTCCGGCACCTCCCAACCCTCCCCTGCCTCAGTGTCTTGATCTGTAAAATGGGAATGGCGACGTTCCCTATCTCAAAGGGTTGCAGGATATTTAATTGAATTAATACCAGTAAGAGCCTGGAGTAGTGCCCGACATATATAAGTACTCGATAATTGTTGCCTATCAACATTTTGCCTGTTCTTTACCCCCAACTTGGCTGCCAGTCCCTGGAAACACAAGACACCCTTGGACACTCAGCCTGTGTGGTTGCAGGTGTGTGTCTGGTGGCAGCACTTGGGGGAAAGGTGTGATGATCGTATACTGGATTCTGTCTCGCTGTGTCCTAATGGAGCATCAGGGACTCCTGGGGGAGGGCAGGCATGTGCGTTTTCTGCAAAGCCATCAGTGCAAAGCTCATCCTGGGCTTTGACCTGGGAGGTCCCCTGTCCTAAACATGAAGCCTCGGAATGACTCTGAAAGACTGGAACCCAAAGCAAAGGGCTCTCCTGAACGCTCTGGGCAATGGGCCTGTGCCATCTGGAGAGGCAGGAAAGTCAACGGGGTTTCATAAGCCACCTCGCAGCGACCTGAGGATCCTGCGTTCACATATGCAGGTAGCACTCACACATTAAAACTCTCTAAGCAAGGCTTCTTACAGCTTGTGTATTCACATGTTGCTGCCGCAAAGCTATGAATTTTCTGATTTTCCTCACACTCTGATGAGATTGAAAAAACACAGTTATATGTGCTCTTGCTGACTGAATTGCAGAAGTTAATTTCTCATCCAATTGAAATCTAAAATTTGGTTGATGCCTTGCCCAGTGGGACAGGAAGCAATTTATAAATTCCCATTAGCTTCAGTTGCCAATCAGGAGTGCGCTTTGATTCGTTTTTTTCCCGCTCCTAAGGAAGACTTCCAGCTCACTAATTTCATAGGCTGAACGAGGTTTCACAGAGCAGTTCCCCTGGACGCTGAGCCTGCGGGCCCCTCATCAGCAAGACAGATCTTCCACCAGGTGGGAAATGCAAACCCAGTTGTGCACTACAGGCCCGAGGTGAGGAGGAATAAGGTCTCTTAGGATTTGAACTTCTCCTTGGGGACCTGGTGACCTTCCCATTTTTCTGAGTTCAGAAACATTCAAGAGAAAGTTTCTTGTGTTTTTGAACTTTCAGTTTGGAAGCCTTTGCTAAGAGGCCGTGTATGAATTTGAGTTTGTATCCTGAGATTCAGAGATCTTGGGGCCTCAGGGACCTTGCCTCTTTTCCTCCCTTGCAGGTTCTCTCGTTTCTTCCTTCTCTGCATATTTTCCTTTAAAATAGATCCTTGTGGTAACTGGGTCTCTGTCAGTGCAAACCCTGACGTGAGCACAGCTCTCCTGAAGGGAAACTTGAGTCCCCAGGGTGCCCTAGCTCTGTAGAAGCTGGCTCAATTGATTGTTACTTCTAAGGAAATTGGAAGGAACCACATATTTATTATAACACCAAGGTTTTAATAGCACAGATTGGAAATGTCCTTTCTTTTTTCTCCTGTGCTTCTTTTCACAGAAGGCAAGACTAAAGGCTATTCCAAGAGAGGACTTTGAGGGAGAATTCCATCTCGCCACCAGTTTCAGTGGAATTCAGCTGGGTGCTGTCACTGGGTGCCGGTTGAGGGCATGACGCATGAGGGGGCTTTAGGACAGTTGTCTTTTCATGAGGGGCTTCTGGTCTCCAGACAGGTGGGCAGGTCCTCTTGATGCTTTCAATACATTAAAGATAACGCCCTCTGATCTGGGCAATGACACAGAGACATCAACTGCTCCCGGCAGAAGTGGAGGGGGGCCGTGGGCCATCATCTTGGTAGATTTGGCTATATTCCCACAGGCTTCCCCAGGCAGTCTCTCTGGAACCTCCTGTGAGTCTGGCTCGAGGCGTGTCTGAAGAAAGCGGCATCGGACCCTGAGTGGTGGGCAGACTCGGCCGCTAGCAATCACCACTGACTGGGTGTCCACGGCTGCCCAGCGATGGACCAATGGCCTCACGCACACGTTCACAGCACTGATTTCAGAGTCGATGGCTCAGAAAGGATGGCGATGCACAGAGGCGAGGGGGTGCCATTCCAGATGGCCGAGGACCTGGGCCAGGGCCAGATGAAGGGAGAAAGGAAGATGTTAGGAGGCCTTTGGGCCCCAGAATTTTCTCAGGGTGGAGGCAGTCAGGGGCGCTGGGCAGAGGTGCTTTCCTCTCCCCAGGGCGTGTCTGTTGGGGACCGTGGAGGGCAGACCCTGGGCTAGGCCCTCAAGGACTATTTTTGGGAGATGTGCACAAGTGAAAGCCCAGGTAAGGATAACTGCCTGCGAAGATGTTGTTCACAGCAAGTATTTATCACACCAGGACAAGGCCTTACAAACAGCCTCAGTTTCTCAGGAATTGGCACACACAGCGTGGTGGGCGGTGGGAACGGGGGGTTGATGCGGACCAAGTAAGACGGAACTGGGAGGTGATCTAGAACAATCCCAGGGCACGCCCCATGGCCCTGGCTGCCTAGGATCCCACCATGCTCACCTGTCCCCCTGCTCTTTTGTCAGGAAGGCCCTTCCTGAGAACAGCCCGAACCCTGAGGCCTTGTCTTTGAAGGAGAGGCCCCTTCTAACCCCCTGCAGCTCACCAGCGCTGACCTTTGACGTGCCTTCAATCCTGCATCCAGTTCAGTTTGTTTGCTATGATTCAGAAGCACGAATCAAGGGCCTGGTCTCTCCTCCTCCCTGGCATATGCTCCAGCCCTCCACTGCCCTGAATATTTGCCTTTAAGACAAATTAATATGTAACTATGTCTGATATCAGTGGTAACAGCCAAAAGATTGTAATTTTAAGCTAGAATTAAGGGAGTTAGATAAGCTTGCTTGTAAGCTGTAAAATTCCAGACGTGTGAAGGATTCTGTTCAAGTCTCTTCCAAGGATCATTGTAGCCTCTCAGGCCACATTTCCCACAGTCAGGACTCATCTGATGCCAGTTACAGGGATTTGTAGCCCCCTGACGACAAGACGACCTCGGTGCGTGTTGCGGCCAGGTGTGGGGTGATCACACAGGCAGCGGGAGTGGAGGTTGGTATTTTGTATTACTTCTCTTTCCCAATCACACTGCAACCTCTTTAGTGGCAGGAATTGCCTTCTTTTCGATCTCCAGTTCTTAGCCTCGTACCTCACACATAGCTGATGCTCAGTAATTGTTCGTGCAGTGAGTCTGTGCGGCAAGTAATCACCTTCCTGAAACAGGAAAATGCCTGATGTGCGAGCCCTCATTAATCTCTATTTACCCAACTTACCTCTTGGGCAGAAATAAGGGGGTTACACTATCCATGTATCTTAAACACCTGCAGTTGATGGTATTGGAGACAAATGAACCCCAAACTGCAACCTTGGATGAGTTGCTTCACTTTCCTTGAATTTCAGTGTCCTTGCCTCAAAGGCGGGTGTGAGAATGAGAGACAGCTGGGCTCCTGCCGAGGGTGCAGCCCCAGATCCTCCAGCGCTGCCTCTCCTCCCGCAGAGACTGGGCCGTGGCAGACACACGGCCACGAGTGCCGTGAACGCAAGGAGTCTCTAGTGTGACAGCGTCGCCAGCGCCATGGCGCGCGGAGTGTACGGGAATCTTCCTCCTTAGAGTCCGTCTGGCGCAGGATCAAGGTCATGCTGCCTGGGCTCCCCCGTCTTTAGAGTTTTCCCATTTTCCCTCATACCTTCTTTTGACTTAAGATATCTGCAGGAGTTCCCGAAGGTGCGGCCAATGAGGCCGAGCTCCTGTGTTATACCCCAAACTGTCCCTGCCCCGCAGGGGATGGTCTGCCGTGGGGTCGCTTCTGGGTGGCAGCTTGGTCCCTCTGGCAAAACTACTCCGAGCAGCTGTGATGAAGTTATTTACCCTCTCTGAGCCTTAGTGATTTTTTATTCGTAGGGATGGGGGGGGGATAAAATGGAGTGATCCCAGGGTAAGGCTGGGAGGATTAAATGATGTTCTTGAAAGAATTTTGTGAACTGTAAAATCATTCAAAGTTAGTATGACATTGGATTGATCCTCAAAGAATGAGGCATACTATCCCTGTGCGTATGAAATACTCCAAATAATTATCAGCAGAGCGGCCAAGAACATTTAGAAATATGGATAGGAAATTCAATCTGGAAAAATGCTAGTAAATACTTAGGGACAGTAGAAAATTGGCAGGGTTTTTGAGTTGGCAAAATTAATCAAACTATGTTTCAAATGCTGGGGTTCAGCAAACTATAATGAGTTTGCCAAGCACCTTTTCTTATAAATTTTGGATCCTTTGTGTGTTTCAGCTAAAACATGATCCATAAGCTTCTGATTCATTTATACTTAATTCGCTAAAAGGCTATTTGTTAGCAGCAATCAGATGTTCCAGAAACCTGCGGGGCCCACTGCAAAGAGGCTTTCCAGATTTCTCTTTTTCAGAAACTTTACTAGCCTGGTACACAAAGACCATCTGCGTATATTTAAACATTATTTAGTTAAAATCTTATTTTAAAACATTCTTGAATATATATATGTATAAATATATATAATATATATATATTTATACATATATATATAAATATATAAATGTTGGCTATTCAGGATGGAATTTATTGCTCAAATCCTACAACTCATTCCCCCTTTTAGCGGTACTGACTGATACATGAGTACACATGTGGAGATGTGAGCTAGTCACGGCTCAGACTATGACCTTTATGCAGGGGAAAACTGGGTAAGAGACCACAGCTTAGACCTGGGCCTCCACGGAGCTTCCCACTACCTGGCCCTCGACTGGAGGATGCCTGAGGTGTCTATCTGGGGGGTGGACTCACTGTGAAGAGCAGAATTTGAAACTTGCCCAGGCCCTGGACCCTGCACTGCTACCCGAGCTGGGGAGAGGGGTGGGTCCATGTTGGCAGTTCCCCGGCCATCACCTCTCCTCTCTTCTTCACCTGGGGAGGAGAGAATTAGCGGGGAGCCTGGAGCCCGGACTCCAGCATTGCTCTCTTCCGGGAGGTGTAGTCCCTTCCCCTGAGCGGAGAGAGGAGGGGGTCATTATCCCCCTAACTCTCAGGGGGCCCTGTTGGTGATGCCAGCTCCCTGCAGTGTGTGGGGTGTCACGGGTGTGTCCCCTCCACTCACACCTGCTCCCCTTTCCATCTCTCCACTTGAGGCTGGCTCCGGGTTTAGGTGCTTTTCAAGTCCGAGGACGTGGGGGCTGGAGGACAGATGGAGAGTGACATGTGGATTCTACCTTCTGACCTGCTCAGGGGTGTATGCTGGGAACTGACCTCTGAGGGCTTGAAGCAGAGGGAGGAGGGGGAAGGGCTAGGGGAGAGGGCGCTTACGTGTGTTTGGCAGCTGCTCAGGTGTTGTCTGAGGAGATGCTCTCTGAGCTGGGAAGGTTCAGGCCACAGGGCTGCTTTAATGGATAGGACTCATTTTACCTCTTAATAAGCTTTCCTTCCCCCCTCCCATTATTAAAGTGGGATGAAACACACTGGGAATTGTAGAGAATACTGAAAAAAAAAATATTACTCTGTAATCCACCTGTCCAGAAATACATTCTTCTATATTTTCTTCCTGTCTGTTTTCTGACTGTGTATGTGTCTTAAGGGGAGTAGTCGACGTTTACGCAGAATTAGGGCCCATACTGTATAAATAGTTTTATATTTCTCAGTTTACTATTTCATATCATGAACACTTTTCCACACCTTTAAAGACCTGATTTTTAATGGAAACATAACATTTTACTTCCTAGCTTGTTTCCAAATTTGCAGCATTATAATTATGACCTAATTACATCCTTGAATATATGCTTAGTATGAGTCTCTGGCTTTTCTTCAGGACAAATTCCAAAAAGCGGAATGACTGTGTCAAACGGTACAACACTCTAAAGCTATTTTCCAGCCAATACATATTGCTGACTTTTCATTAAAAAAAATTGTGACACTCTTGCCCTTCATTTAAGGATGCTTGATCTCTGTGCTATGACAACTCTGTGCATTATTATGTCTAAGCACCCCTGCCCCACTTTTTTTGCGGTACGCGGGCCTCTCACTGTTGCGGCCTCTCCCGTTGCGGAGCACAGGCTCTGGACGCGCAGGCTCAGCGGCCATGGCTCACGGGCCCAGCCGCTCCGCGGCATGTGGGATTCTCGCGGACCGGGGCACGAACCCGCGTCCCCTGCATCGGCAGGCGGACTCTCAACCACTGCGCCACCAGGGAAGCACCCCCTTGCCCCACCTTTTGATGCAGTTTAAGCTTCGTCATTAAGAATGCTGAGCTGGAAGGACCAGCGTGAAGCTCCTCACGACGTGGCCAGCCAGTGGCTCTGGCCTGAGCCTGGCGAGCTCCCTTCAATGGCCCTGGGGACGCCGTGCCCTCGTGGAGCCCCTCCAGCCCTCAGCTGTGATGCAGCCTCCATTCGGCTGGGTCTTCCTTCCTGAGGGCTGCTCGCCACCTGGTTCTGCGTCTGAGTACCAGACTGGAGGCTTTGGGGACATTTCCAGGCCCCGGCCCACTCGGATCTCAGAAGGCTTGTTAGCCCATCAGATCTTTTTCTGTGACAGGTTTCCCTTCTGGGTGGTCTGGCGCATTATATTCAAGATGGAGTTGGAGGAACAGAGAGGTAGCCATTCCTCCACATCAGCGATCCTTCTGGAGCACCCTTCCCAAGGCCTGTGACTTGGGGGCTCACGTACAGTTGGACTTGTTTGCTATCCCCTCTCTGCGTCAGCAGAACCCTGCCCGCTCTGTCACTCAGCTGGCAACAGCAGAGGAAGGGCCGTGCCCCCCGAAACCATCTGCCAAGGGAAGAGCTTCTCCTTTGTGGTTGTAAATGAGAAATGCCTTTCAAAATAAGATAGAGCCGCACCAACTTCCAGAAAGGAATCCAGCCCCCATCAAATCATGCAAGTATATTTCTACGTATCATGTGGAAAATATACACAGGATACATTTACACACAACGCCCATGCACAAACGTATTCATGCGAGCGAATGAGACACCGAGAGGCCTGGGATGGAAAATTCTTGTCTGCTTCCACCGGCATTCAATGGTTCATGTAAAAACGCTGCCCCTTGCAGGGGTGCCTTCCCTTGAGCTGTGGTTGAGCCCGAGTCCACCTTCCCTTCCCCTTCTGGACGATTCTGGCTCTGCATGTCGCCCCTGAGCACCTGGGCCAGGCTCACCATACTCCCCCCACCCTTCAGTGCTTCCTCTTCTGTCTCCACGGCTGGAATTGGAGAACGAGAAGGAAGACAAATTGATTTTCCTCCTTTTATTGCTGGGTATCTGTGCACAGAATACATTTGACACCTTTTCCAAACCTGTACGTCTTAAGAGTATGAAGGAGAGAATTAGTCTATTCTATCTTTGAGATTCCAAATGAATCATGCAAATGGCAACTTTTCTATTTTACCATCTCATTTCAATGTCCCAATGGGAAAACTCCTAGGATCCCAAAGCAGAAAAACAGTTGAGGAGGATATTAGTGACAAACATATAAATTCTATAGAAGTGAACATTGTTACCTCGGTATCCTGAACTCAAGGAAATAAGTGAAACCATTTGGTACATGCTTCTCTGTACCCGGGTATCCATTCTGACTGATTCAGACCAGAAGAGTCTGGGCCAGAATGGGCGGGGGGCGCTTGCAGCCACTGTTTGGTTTTTCTTTAGTCCATCTCGGGAGTCCCTTGAGCGTGTGTTCTGCAGTACCTCTTGATTGCCTGGAGCTTCTTGTAATTAGCTTGGAGCTCATCATTCAGCAGATGGAACTAGGACTGGAGGAGTAGCCCTCTGCGGGCTTAATACTCTCTTACAAGTAGTATGAAGGGCTGTTCCAACACGACCAGCTAAATGTGACTCCATCAGAGAAGAAGCTTCATCTCCATTTGATTGCATACTCCTTCCAAGTTTACCTTATTTATTTTTATGGTGGTAAAATATACGTAGCATAAAATTTACCATTTTAACCATTTTTAAGTGTATGGTCCAGTGGCATTAAGTACATTCACAGTGCTGTGCGACCGTCACCACCACCATCTCCAGGACGTTTTCATCTTCCCAAACGGGAGCTCTGTCTCCGCTAAACAATGACTCCCCATTCCCCCACCCTCGAGCCCCTGGAACCCACCCTTCTACTTTCAGACAGTAAACACCTGAAACTTAATCCTGTCTGAAATAGTCCAGCCACAGTAACAGTGTGCCCATCCAGCTGTGGGCCACCTCATCCCTAGGAAGTCGGCAATGGTTGGCAGTGATTTGCCGAGTGTTAGAGGGGGGCTTGCTCACCCCGTCCTCCAGAGACTTGGTCCCCATAGACCCTGAACCCAGGTGAGCCTCGGCAGCCAGGTTCTGGGCTTTCTGAGCCTCCCCCCTCAGTCCCGAGCTCACTGAGCACAGGTGAGTTCCTACCCAAAGACAGATCGTGACCTATATCCATCACGATGACTGGGCTTCGCAGAATGAACTGGAGCCATTAGGCTCTTCTCTCTGGAAAGTGGAAACTGCCTGCATCAACTGCTGAGAATCTGCGGTAAAAATTCCACAAGGAGACCGTGTGAGTTTGCTTGGGCGTCCGTAACAGCCTGGGTGTTATAAAGACTGGGTGGGTATGAAGTACCACAGACCATGTGGCTTAAACAATTGAAATTTCTTTTCTCACAGTTCTGGAGGCTAGAAGTCTGAGATCAGGGTGTGGGCAGGGTTGGTTTTTCCTGAGGCCTCTCTCCTTGGCTTGTAGATGGCCGTCTTCTCCCTGTGTCTTCACATGGTCATCCCTCCTTGCTTGTACGTGTCCTAATCTCGTCTTCTGACAAAGATACCGATCGTATTGGATTCGCACCTACCCTAATGACCTCATTTTAACCTAATTACCTCTTTAAAGAATCTCTTTCTAAATAAGGTCACATTCTGAGGGCAGAGACGTTAGAACTTCAACATACTAGTTTTGGAGAGACACATTCAACCCATAACAGGGGCTCTGACTTGGGGTGCCCTCACGGGTGCTGCAAGCTCCGAGGATACCAGCTGGGTGAAAGGAGAACGGAGCCAGCTCAGAGAGAGAACAGAGACGCCACGCACGAGAAACCATGGGACCCTGAGAGAGACCTGGGGGAAGCAATGCCTCCATTCCCGAGGGTTTTCAGGGACCGGTTCTAGAACTTTTCCATTTCCTTGAAGGCACCTGCATGGGTCCCTCTTCATGCACCAGAAAGTCCCTAACATGCACAGCCATAGGGGAGAACGTGGCACAGATGGATTTGAAAAGTAATCACATTTGGTTCATGGAAATGTGCTTAATTGGCTACTTCATCGTCCAGCTCGGCATGCCTGGAGGTGCGGAGAGGTTAGCTCCAAAATCTTGAGTCTCCCCAGATGCCCCAGCTTTAATTTGTGTTGGTTATGTTTTGGGATCATGGTGATTAGTGATGTTTGCTGAAGGCTCCAAAATAATTCCCCTTCTAGCCGTTTTTTTCCTGAAATGTAGTCTTTCAGCCAAACAGTGTGGTCCTTACCCCATGTTTGTTAAAGAGGTTAAGAAAAATGTCGTCCAACCCACAGCCAAGAAAGGAGCTCTGAGCAGCTGGTGGGAAGTCAGTGGGTCTTTTCCAGCAGTCTAGAACAGAGACTATAGCCCACACGTACCAGGAACTACCGGCCCTGCTGCCCGAGGTGCCTTGGTCAGGCTCCAAGGGTAGAGGACGAGCCCCCGGGCCTCTAGCCACCGTCCTCCCCTGTCTGCATCACCCATTTCCTCTGCCACCTTGCTCTGCCAGCATGGCCTTGTCTTATTGCTTCAACTTCCTTTTGAAACAAATGCTCTCTTAGATTTCAAAAACAAAAACAGCCAGTGAAAAATCTATATTCGAAAGTTTGTAAAGAAATTAAATGTTGTGTTGCTTTAAAGAATACGGAGTAGGAGATTTGAGAAGATGGCGGAAAAGTAAGATGTGGAGATCACCTTCCTCCCCACAGATACACCAGAAATACATCTACACGTGGAACAACTCCTACAGAACAGCTACTGAACGCTGGCAGAAGACCTCAGACCTCCCAAAAGGCAAGAAACTCCCCACGTACCTGGGTAGGGCAAAAGAAAAAACAGACAAAGAATAGAGACGGGACCAGCACCAGTGGGAGGGAGCCGTGAAGGAAAAAAGATTTCCACACACTAGGAAGCCCCTTCGCGGGCGGAGACTGCGGGTGGCGGAGGGAGAAGCTTCAGCGAGAAGCTTCAGAGCCGCGGAGGAGAGCACAGCAACGGGGGTGCGGCGGTCAAAGCGGAGGGATTCCCGCACAGAGGAATTCCCGCACAGAGGATTGGTGCCGACCGGCACTCACCATCCCGAGAGGCTTGTGTGCTCACCCGCCCGCTTCGGGTGGAGCGCAGAGAGAGGACAGGCGGCGTGAACACAGCCTGAAGCCCCTAGCCGTGGCTAGCCGGGAGGGAGTCCGGGAAAATGTCTGGAGCTGCCGAAGAGGTAAGAGACTTTGTCTTCCCTTTTTGTTTCCTGGTGCGCGAGGGGAGGGGATTAAGAGCGCTGCTTAAAGGAGCTCCAGAGACGCGCGCGAGCCGCGGCTAAAAGCGCGGACCCCAGAGACAGGCATGAGACGCTAAGGCTGCTGCTGCCGCCACCAAGAAGCCTGTGTGCGAGCACAGGTCACTATCCACACCCCCTTCCGGGAGCCTGTGCAGCCCGCCACTGCCAGGGTCCCGGGATCCAGGGACAACTTCCCCGGGAGAACGCGGCGCGCCTCAGGCTGGTGCAACGTCACGCCGGCCTCTGCCAACGCAGGCCTGCCCCGCACTCCGTGCCCCTCCCTGCCCCCCAGCCTGAGTGCGCCAGAGCCCCCGAATCAGCGGCTCCTTTAACCCCGTCCTGTCTGAGCGAGGAACAGACGCCCTCCGGCGACCTTCACGCAGAGGCGGGGCCAAATCCAAACCTGAGCCCCTGGGGACTGTGCGAACAAAGAAGAAAAAGGGAAATCCCTCCCAGCAGCCTCAGGAGCAGCGGATTAAATCTCCACGATCAACGTGATGTACCTGCATCTCTGGAATACCTGAATAGACAACAAATCATCCCAACTTGAGGAGGTGGACTTTGGGAGCAAGATCTATGATTTTTTTCCCCTTTTCCTCTTTTTGTGAGTGTGTATGTGTATGCTTCTGTGTGAGATTTTGTCTGTATAGCTTTGCTTTCACCATTTGTCCTAGGGTTCTGTCCGTCCTTTTTTTTTTTTTTTTTTAATAATTAATTTTTATTTTAATAACTTTATTTTATTTTATATTACTTTATTCTATTTTATCCTCTTTCTGTTCTTTCTCCTTTTTATTCTGAGCTGTGTGGAGGACAGGCTCTTGGTGCTGCAGCCAGGAGTCAGTGCTGTACCTCTGAGGTGGGAGAGCCAAGTTCAGGACACTGATCCACAAGAGACCTCCCAGCTCCACATAATATCAAACAGCGAAAATCTCCCAGAGATCTCCATCTCAACACCAGCACCCAGCTTCACTCAACGACCAGCAAGCTACAGTGCTGGACACCCTATGGCAAACAACTAGCAAGACAGGAACACAACCCCATCCATTAGCAGAGAGGCTGCCGAAAATCATAATAAGGCCACAGACACCCCAAAACACACCACCAGACGTGGGCCTGCCCACCAGAAAGACAAGATCCAGCCTCATCCACCAGAACACAGGCACTAGTCCCCTCCACCAGGAAACCTACACAACCCACTGAACCAACCTTAGCCACTGGGGACAGACACCAAAAACAACGGGAACTATGAACGTGCAGCCTGCGAAAAGGAGACCCCGAACACAGTAAGATAAGCAAAATGAGAAGACAGAAAAACACACAGCAGATGAAGGAGCAAGGTAAAAACGCACCAGATCTAACAAATGAAGAGGAAATAGGCAGTCTACCTGAAAAAGAATTCAGAATAATTATAGTAAAGACGATCCAAAATCTTGGAAATAGAATAGAGAAAATGCAAGAAACATTTACCAAGGACCTAGAAGAACTAAAGATGAAACAAGCAATGATGAACAACACAATAAGTGAAATGAAAAATACTCTGGAAGGGATCAATAGCAGAATAACTGAGGCAGAAGAATGGATAAGTGACCTGGAAGATAAAATAGTGGAAATAACTACTGCAGAGCAGAATAAAGAAAAAAGAATGAAAAGAACTGAAGACAGTCTCAGAGACCTCTGGGACAACATTAAATGCACTAACATTCGAATTATAGGGGTCTCAGAAGAAGACGAGAAAAAGAAAGGGACTGAGAAAATATTTGAAGAGATTATAGTTGAAAACTTCCCTAATATGAGAAAGGAAATAGTTAATCAAGTCCAGGAAGCACAGAGAGTCCCATACAGGATAAATCCAAGGAGAAACACGCCAAGACACATATTAGTCAAACTATCAAAAATTAAATACAAAGAAAATATATTAAAAGCAGCAAGGGAAAAACAACACATCACACACACGGGAATCCCCATAAGGTTAACAGCTGATGTTTCAGCAGAAACTCTGCAAGCCAGGGGGGAGTGGCAGGAGATATTTAAAGTGATGAAGGAGAAAAACCTACAACCAAGATTACTCTACCCAGCAAGGATCTCATTCAGATTTGATGGAGAAATTAAAACCTTTACAGACAAGCAAAAGCTGAGAGAGTTCAGCACCACCAAACCAGCTTTACAACAAATGCTAAAGGAACTTCTCTAGGCAAGAAACACAAGAGAAGGAAAAGACTTACAATAACAAACCCAAAACACTTAAGAAAATGGGAATAGGAACATATATATCAATAATTACCTTATCCAGTAAAAAATCTCTAGGAGGAGGAGAGGTAAAAGATTGGTCAGCCCTCCACTGGATTGCCAGTCTCACATCATGTGCATCGACATTAGTTTTTTTAGCATGGCTTGAACAAATTTTTGCATCATCCAGAATTGAAGTCATATATCGGAAAGCAAATTCCAACATTTGATTTTTAACCCTTTGCTCGTACTCCATCATTCCCATATCCTTCAGGGTCTGTGCCGTCACCAAGGCGTCTCTTGGAGCGTTCTTGGGAGGTGCTATCTTGCTCGACTCCATGTTCTGTTGCTGCTCGTCATCCAGGGTCTCTTTTTGAGCCCAAATGTTGTTTACTCAAAGGTTCAGACTCCTCTGGAGGACCCATGGGTGTTCCCCATCTTCTCTGCCCACTCCTGTGGCTCACACAGAGGGGCGCCCAGGACAAAACTAAGACAGCAAAGAACTGCCCCCTGAAATCTCTGTGGGCTGGGGGAGACCCACAGCTCTACATAGACCCATCCAAGGGCTGACCCACCAAACAGGAGGGAGGCCTTCTCCCAGGTGGCTCCCGGTTATGGAGGGGCACCTGCAGGGCTGGCAGCCCACTCTCGTCCTCATCAGCAGTTTAGCCCGTGTGGCTCCCACACAGAGAGCACGGAAGGGGCCTGCTCCAGAAGCAGCGAGAAGCAGTGTACTTGGCATGAACAGGTGCATCCTCTAGAGGGGAAGCAGGGTGGGACATTATCCTGGTTGCCGAGTGGTACAGATGGGCCAGGGGCCAAGGGATGTCACTTTATCTCCTTGTAGACCCTGCTTGGAATGGCCTTGGGAAGCCTGGCCAGAGGATAGTTACTTGTTATTAATATCCAGTTCTCAGAATACTTCTCCCTTTCCATCACATGTACATGTGCATTCTTGTTACTGACTGAAAATATTAGTTTTCCTGATAACTCACAGACATTGAAATGGCTATTTCTTAACTACCAGGACTGGAAAGGGATTGGGGAGTTTGCACGACCGAGGCCATTACCAAGCCCTCTGTGCACAGAGTGACTGACAAGCAAGGAGGTGGAGGGCATTAGGAGGTGTGGGATTCTCCTCTGTCTTAAAGAACTTGCAGTCTGGTTGGGAAACTAAACACTAGACATGAAAAGGCAATAGACACTCATTTTCCAATTCAGAGAAAGTTGGCCCTACGGAGGAGGCAGTGCTGGAACTACTCAGCTAACTGGATGCAAGCTGTCCCTACGGGGGAGGAGGGTACCCAGGGAGGAGGTACCCTACCCAGCTCACTGCTGCAGCTGCCCTGGGAGAGGAAGAGGCGCAGTCTCCATCTCCTGTGCACAGAGGCACTGTTCCCGGCGTTTGAATAGATCTGCAATGAGTTTTAATTTACTATCTCTTAAAAAAGTTGTCATTTGCCTGTTTAAAAGCAAACCTGCAGATTGGCGCATACGATGCCGGTGCAGCGTCTGTTTCTGAGACCACAGCAGTTTCATGTATAGTTTTCCCTTTTCCTCGCTGGCTTCCTCACATCACGGCAGAGAGGCCCGGTTGAGCCACCTAGGATCATGTCTGTTCCCATCACACTTACGTCTTTTATTTAAGGATGTTAATTCTCCGCATCTGCCTCTTTAGTCCTCGGGATTCTGAGGGCGATGCTCATCAACTCTCTCCTAACAGCTGTCTCAGCAACCCAAACAGCTCGAGAACATCCCTGTGGTAACGGCGTCCCTCTCTTCCTCGAATCCGTTTGCTCTCTTTTCCATCAGGACTTCTTGTTGGATCATGATTTAACGTCCAGATTCCCAAGACTCCACTTCAGGTTGTTAGCGTTCGGTATTATGTGAGTCTGATTTTTTGGGGGTGATAAATATGCAGAGGGAACAGGCACCTCCCCTCTCCTGAGCAGGTGTCTTCCGCTTCTGCATCTGTTCTTCTAGGGTTGTAGGTAGGTCACCGAACACAGAGTACCCGTGTGAGCCACGAGAGGCACACGGGGAAGCTGGACCATCAACCACCGATGCTCCCTCCTCAGGATGCCTTCCTCTCCGCTGACCCAGGCCAGGGTACTGAGCCCCAGGGCCTGGCTCTACTTGTTCCCAAGAAGCTGTGGTTGGTTCCCCTTGGAAGCAGTCCTTCCCTTGATTGTTGTCTGGGGCTTTCCCCCTCTCTGTGTGTGTGCTGTTCACAGGAAGACATTTCAGAGAACTGTCGGCTGAGTCCCGCGGGCCCACCCCCACCCGCCAGCCCGCTCAGCTGTCCCATCGCTGCTCCTCGCTGCCGGCATCGTCTCAGCCTCCTGTGCTGCTCCAGGCCGTGACCGCCAAGAACGAAAAAGGGAAAAATGAGTTTCTTAGAGTGGAACCCAAAGCTCGTCAGCCGGATGGCATCCCTATAACTGAAGTATTTATGTGTCTGAATATTTAAGCAGCATCCGCGAATAAACAGGCGATGCACAGAAGTGGATCTATCACACCCAGGCAGATGCCGGCGCGGTGGGCGCACACCCACAACCTTGCCACTGCTCTTGGAGCACGGGAAGGGTTTTCTCTCCTTGAGTCCCCATTAATTTAAATCAAAACTAAAGTGCACTGTGGCTCTCTTCTGCTGGAGACATTTTCCACTTCACATGTTGTCAACCTCATTTACCTTGTTGCTGCTCGGCGGCGGTCACCTCCGTGGAAACGCAGACCCTGCACAGCGGGGGCCCTCCTCGGCGCCCCCTTCTCCCCCTTCCCCCGCCCCTCCCCCTCCCCCTCCCCGCCTCTCCCCCCTCCTCCCCACCCCTTTGCCCCTCCCCTGACCACCCTCTCCTCCCCCGCTTCCTCCTCCCCGAGGCCACTTCCTGTGCCGGAGCCCTGGTGCAGGTGTGTGGCCTGAGGAAACCGCTCACCTGGCATCACTGCTGGACTCCAGTGAGGTCCAGCCCTGGGCTGTCTGTCCTTGGGGTGTTTCCAAGGACTCAGATGTTGGTAAGGAACTGAAACGACAGTCCGCAGTGGAGCATCCCTGGAAGGCGGAAGGCGGAGGCAAGGGCTGGTCTTAAAACAAAGAGGAAGAGGCGGTGATGATCTGCCAATGAAGGTGAACTGATAGCTGTGGGCCAAATTCGGGCCGAATTCTTTTCTAACGTGCAGGGACTTGCTGTCAGCACTAAACAAAGTGTCTGGAGATATCATTTAAAAATGCAGATTTCTGGTTTCTCTGAAGTATGGGTCCCTCTGCCCTGCTGGCCCGAGTTTTCCTTGTGGAAATGAGTGGGCTGGCCTTCAATGGGGCTGACTTCCCTACATGCTGTCCCCTGCCCCCAGCTGATGCCCTTCACTCAGTTGTGGACTTGACCTGTCCCTCTGGGCTTTCAAAGCTTTGGGCTCCTGCCCCGAATTTGGTAATGCTGGGCCTGCCACCTACCTGCTGCCTTTGTACAGAATCTAGAGGAAAAGCTTGCACAGAGCACACACGTGATTCAAGCCCATTTCATGGCACACCTGAAAGTTAGATGTGGCCTTTGAATACTTCTCATAATGAATAATTCCCTGGCAATAGCTTCCAAACATGAGACAACCAGCTTTAGAAAGGAATCTAGGTTCTCTTCATAAAGTCAAGTAGCACACCAAAAGCAGAATTCATTGACCTCAGCAAGCATGTATTGACCCCCGGCTCTGGGCTGGGCCCTGTGAGCTTCTGCCCACTTCTCTCACCAGAAGTCGAGCTCCATGGGTCAGGAACTGCGTCTCCTTGACTGCCCCACCTCAGAGCCTGAGCCAGGTGATTGACACAGACGTTTGAACGTGAGTGGATGAGAAGACAAGGGAGACGTGGCAGGGGCTCTGTCAGGAGGACATCCAGCCGCTGTGGGAAAAGCAGAGGGGATTTCTTCCAGCCACATCGAGAGAAAATGGGGCAGGGAGGAGGGCTCAGTGTGTGCAAAGGCCAGGAGGCTGGAGAAAGCAGGGCACGTACGGGGAACAGAGACGGAAAGGGGCTGGTTGCAATAAAGAGAAAAGAGACTGCAGGGTCTGGCAGGGGCCACATCACTGTGGCCTAGCACACTCCTCCAGGAGGTTTGGAACGGTTGTCAGAGGAAGATGACAGGTCAAGGGAAGAAGGAGACAACTAACCCAAAGTCCAGGAGTTTTAACGAGAGGGGGAAGAAGCAACGGTTGAGAAGCAGCAACAGAGAGGAAAGAAGACCTCATTTCAGTGTCCCCGTGGCAGAATGGGCGTCCCCTCTGGAGAAGGTGCAGGCAGCCAGCCTCTGGGGGACTCAGGCTGCACTTAGGATTGGACGGTGGAGTCAGACAGACCTGGATTTAAATTCCAGCTCTGATGTTTGTCTGATCTTGGGAAAAATTCTTCATGACTCTGGACCCTGGTTTCCTTATTTGGAAAATAATGCTAACTTTGCATGGGGTTGTGAGGGCTGTATAAGATGATGTATGTAAACCTGACGGTGGTGATAAGAAACAAATAAGTGATAGCCATTACTTATTTTGGAGTCCCTTACCTGCAATGACCTACCTGGAAGACAGAAGCTTCTCAAGGCCTTTCTCTTCATTGGACTCAGCAAGCCCACCTGACCAGACAGGAAACCTGGGTCCAGTGCATCTTTCCAAAAATGGCTCTTATAGATTAGAATGGAAATACATGAAAGCAAAGAATTAGTTCGTAGGGCTGCTGCAACAAAGTCCTACAAACTGGATGGCTAAAAACCCCAGAAATATGTATTGTCTCAGTTTTGGAGGCTAGAAGTCAGAGACCAAGTTCTGCAGGGTTGGTTCCTTCTGTGAGGAAGACCCTCTTCAGGCCTCTCAGCTTCGATGGTTGGTGGCATCCCTGGTGTCCGTGGGTTTGTGGAAGCCTCACCCTGCTCTCTGCCTTCCTTTTCACAGGGTGTTCATTCTCCCTGTGTGTGTGATGGAACAGCAAATGTGATGGATAAAGCTTTAAAAAGCATCCCTTCTTCTTCTTGACAGATGAAGACTCTGTCACTTGGTTTGCTGTCTTCTTCTCCACCCCGGTTCTGTCATATGCCTGGGTGCTCCCAGGGTACACTCGATGGCCTGGACCCTGGCATTTTGACCGTCATAGTTCCAGTGACTCCTCCCCCACTTCATCATGACCACTCGATGACACGGTGTCATTGCAACATCACTAGTATACATGTCCCTCTCTCCAGCTCAATCTGCTGCTCCCAGTTTAGTGAAACTCTGTACTGTACCCATTTCCGCCTCCCTCCAGCCCCTGGCAACCGCCATCCTGCTCTGTGTCTCCCAGAATTTGACTACCCAAGGTCCCTCATATAAATGGAATCTTACAGTCTTTGTCTTTTTGTGGCCCAGCTTATTTTGTTTAGCATTGTGTCCTCAAAGTTCACCACCTTGCAGCACGTGTTAGAATTTCCTTCCTCTTTAAGGCTGAATAATATTCCATAGTATGTATATACCATATTTCATTTATCCATTCATCCTCTGATGTATGCTTGGACTGCTTCCACCCTTTTGCTATTGCAAATACTGCTTCTATGAATATGATGCACAAACACCTTTTCAAGACCCTACTTTTAATTCTTTGGGGTGTATGCTCAGAAGTAGAATTGTTGGATCGTATGGTAATTTTATTTTTTATTTGTTGAGGAACCTCCATACTGTTCTCCATAGAGGCGTCACCTTTTTACATTCCTACTGACAGTGCGGAAGGGTTCCAGTTTCTCTACATCTTTGCCAACACTTTTTATTTTCTGTTATATATATATATACTATGTATATATATAGTAGCCATCCTAATGGGTGGGAGGTGGTATCTCATTGTGGCTTTTATTTGCATTTCCTTAATGGTTATGATATTGAGCATCTTTTCATGTGCTTGATGGTTATTTGTACATCTTCTTTGGAGAAGCATGTATTCGAGTCCTTTGCCCAGTTATAGCATTCCCTTAGCAGCATTTGACAGGACCGCTCTTGTCCTTCTGTTCTTCCCATTGGCTCCCTTGACACCAGATGCTTCTATAATACTTCCCCCATGCCTCTGGCTCTTTTCAGTCTGTTTTTCTAGCTTATCCTCCTCTACCCAACTTCTGCGTCTCATGCTGCCTCACAGGTTTTTCTCTGAGGTCTCCTTTCCCTCTTGCTCCACTCTTGCAGGGAGATCTTATCCCTGCTCATGACTGTTTCCAACTCGAAGCACCATCTGTATGACGGTGACCCTTAAATTTAAATTTCTGAATCAGCAGTTTCTATGAATTCCAGAGGCATGTCGTCTAATGGCCCACGTGACATTTCCACTCGCATATCTTAAGGGTACTTCGTCATGTTCCAAACTTAACCTGTGCTCTGTCCCCAGACTCCTTTTTCCTCCTGGATTTTCTGCTTTGGTAAAGGAACTACTATATGGTCCCCAGAAACCTCACAATTAAGACATCTTTCCCTTCCTCCCTTCCTCTTGAGTCTTGAGAATTTCAGCTTCTAAATACATTAAACAGCCCTCATGTGGATGTCACTTTCATCTCCTTCTATCCATCCTCGTTGCCGCCACATGTGTCTAACTCTTCCAATGGTCCTTGAAGTCCACCCCAACATTGACTTTTATTTTATGTGCTACATGAGTAGTGGTCTCTTTACAATGTGCATTGGATCGTCTCTGTCCAGTCCTCAAAATCCTTTATGGGCTCCCTGTGTTCTAACAGTAACATTCAGTGACTCCCACCTACCACAGGATGGGAGTGAAAGGGGAGCAGAGGAGAGCAGGGGGCTGAGCTTCGGGGACACCACCCCCCCCATGAAGATCTGAAGAATGGGAAGACCCAGGAGAAAACAAGGCCAGGAAAGCAGGGGGAAGACAAGGAAAGGGGAGAAAATGGAAGCTGGGGGAAACGCACGCCAAGAAAAAGATGACGGCCTTGTCAGATGATGCTGAAGTATGCAGAGAAGTGAAGGCTGGACGATGCTTGGAGTGAGTTGAAGAAAGAGCCTGAGGCAAGGAAGTGGAGACCGCTCCTTTGAGTTTTTCTGAAAAGCAGAATTAGAGGGAGTGTTCGCTTGCTACGACTGTTGTAAGGAAGTACCGCAAACTGGGGGGCTTAGACAACAGCCACCGGATTCCTCACAGCTCTGGAGGCCAGAGGTCTGAGATCAACGTGTCGGCAGGTGCCGGCAGTGTGGGTTTCTTCTGCGGCTTCTCCCGTCAGCTTGTGGATGGCCACCCTCTCCCTGTGTCCTCAGAGAGGCTTCCCTCTGTGCCCAGCTCCCTCCTAGCGGGACACAGCCACATGGGACTGGGGCCCATCCTAACGGCCTCATTTAACTTAATCACCCCTTTAGAGCCCCTGTCTGCAAATATGGCCACATTCTGGGGTCTAGGACTCCAGCATATGAGTCTGGGGGGCGGGGAGGGGGAAAATTCAGCCCCTAACAGATGGGGAATGAGATCCCGGGGCATTTGACACCTCTAGGCTCCTTCTACAAGAATTCCGGGGCTGACTTGGCTTTTTCCTGCCTAAGTTACTCTCTTCTCTTCTCCTAGTTTTCCCCTTGTCCCCGCTTTTTAGGTCAGTGAAGATGTCGGCTCTTTAGACAACACCTCTCCACTCTTTCAAGCTGAGGGTCTCTCTCTGCAGTGACACTCCTTGTTTTTGCCAGTTCCCTGAAGTTTCCTGCAGTCATTTGCTTCTTTATTTTTTTTATTGTTCTAAAATTTTTATTGGAGTAAAGTTGATTTTCAATGTTGTGTTAGTTTCAAGTGTATAGCAAAGTGAATCAGTTATACGTATACATATATCCACTCTTTGGGGCGATGGCATTAGTGTCCTTGTAAGTAAGAAGAGGCCGGAGAGCTTGTCTTCTTGCTCTCCGCCATGTGAGGACACAACGAGGAGTTGTCTCTTCAAGCCAGGAAGGGCCGCTCACCAGGACCCAACCTTGCTGGCACCCAGATCTCGGACTTTCAACCTCAGAACTGTGAGAAATAAGTGTTTGTTGCTTAAACTGCCCAGTCTATGGAATTCTTATGGTAGCCTGAGCTGACTAGTATACTGTGTCTTGTGAAGGTGGTAATTGTACGTGCTGATAATTCCTTAAAGACAAGAAAATGTGTGCACCACCAGCTATACCAGGGCCCCAGGGCCCCCCAGGGCCCCCCATGGCTCAGTGTCTGCTTGGTCAATCAAAATCAGATAAACAACAAGGTGCTACTGTATAACACAGGGAACTATATTCAATATCGTATAATAAACCTTGATGGAAAAAAATATGAAAAAGAATATATATATATATATATGTGTAACTGAATCACTTTGCTGTACAGCAGAAATTAACACAACATTGTAAACCAGCTATACTTCAATAAGATAAATTAAAAAAAAAAGTAAAATCAAGTCTAAAAGAGCAAAGAAAATAATCAGGATGCTTTCCCAGTATCTCAAGGAAACAGCCAATGGAGAAACACAATCCTATTTCACCATAAAGATAAAAAAAGATCCTCTCTCCCCACCTCTGGTCACTCCCAGTATTCTCCGTGTGGGCAGCTGTGCCCCTCTGTGCTTTACCTGCTCTCACTCCCTGAAGCCTAATTTATCTGCTCTCACAGAGTGAGTCAGGTTTTGTGCTTCGAATCCACGGATGAGCCTAAATAAGTTTATCAGCTCCCTCAGGCAGCAGCATTTCTCAGCTTCTAGGACCTTACATGCCTCTACCTTTCCAGTAGCAAGCTCCAACTGTGACCCAAAACTCCCTTTGTCTCTGGGCCATGTCCTGGCATGTTCTGTGATTTTCTCAAGCTTAAAGTAGAAATCAGGCTATGGAATCAGCTTCAGAACTGGCTTGATGTCAAGTCCTGAAGCAGCTACCCCACTCCCGAGGGACCTGGTAGGTGGATCTGTCAGGGCCTCGAGTGAGTCCAAGAGTGTTTGGCATCACTGCCACTTTGGGTGCTTGTGGAGAATAACACTTGCTTGCAGCATTGCAAGGAAGGGTTCAGACTCCTTGTTAAGTGAACTTACGTTCTACCACATACATCTGTTACAGCGCGTGAAACATTGAGTCCTGTTCAGCATATTTTCCTTCAAATTGAAAAACTAATCTCTCTGTGGTCTCTGCCACATTTGTGGTAGACCTGACTAGTTTCCAACAATAATTCCAGTTTTCTTCCCCTTTTCAGAAGCAGGAAGACTACCTTCAGCCCCTTGGAAGTTGGGTGGCAGAACCAGTGTGTGACTCGCCATGTTTTCTCCCCCTGTCTTGACAGACCCTGAAGGCTTGGGTTGTAACGCGTGGGCCACAGATTGAAGAAATCTGGATTCTGTGCCACTTCTTGTAGGAGAGTCATCCTCCATCAGAATCCATCAGACTTTGTGTGAGTAAAGATTAAGGTTTTGTTGGGCACTGAAAATTTGGTGCCATTTGTTGCAAAGCAGAACCTAAGCTCTGCTGATTGATAGACTATCCTTGCAATGTTCGGATGTTTTCTGAGGATCAGTGTGCTTTGGATTCATCCACTTCTGCTCCTTTCCATCATTCTTCCAATAATCTTGTGCTGGTAAGCTTGTGAGTCAAAACATACTCTTGGTCAGGGATAGGGTAACAAACGGAAAAAAAATTATAGCAACGGACTCCAACTTGGCTTTTGAATGTCAAACCTAGAAAATAATGTGGAAAATATTACCCAAGCATAACTGGGAACTATGTGGCCAATGTTTTCTTGTCATCAGCTGAAATAAAAAAAGAACTTAAAGTAATTCAAGTATTTAACTTTACTTATCAAGAAAATATCCGGGAGAGGGGTAATATCGGGGAGAGGGGTAGGTAGAGAGTAGATTCTCAATGTACAGGAAAAAACCTGAAATTTATTTCTGCCATTTCTGCCACTGTTAATATCCTCCATGCAGAGCAACTGCTCCCTGAAACTCTTGTCTCTCTTTGTTTTTCATCTTCAGTCCCTCAAAATTCTGTACCATCTGATACTTGCCGATGCAGTGCTTCACTGCAGTGGATGGATACTCTTTTCCTCTGCCTTCCTGGTTTTTTTAAAAAGTCCTTTTCTTCTGCCAGCTGTTATTCGCCTATCCAATTGAAAAAGAAAAAGGCTACGCATCCTCACATACATTAATAACTTCTTTCTCTGTTGTATATGGGCACAAGTATCAAATTACTGTGCAAAATTAGCATGACTTTATTAGCTAGAATAAGAAAAATCAAACTTTGGACAGACCATGGTAGTTTAGAACTTGGGTCTGTGAGTCCCCTTACCCCCAGATTTTTTGTTTGCCAGCAGTGTGAATTGGGCAGCAAATTATGAATAGTAGTAAATATTCATGTTTATTTTCTGAATACTGGTAAATGCATTTGTAAAATAAAAGTAATAATACCACCCACTCCACAGGATTATTATGAGATTTTAATGAGACAGACGATCCATGTCGAGGACTCAGGACAGTATTTGGCACATAGTAAGATCTCTGTAAATATTAACTCTCTTCTTCCTCCTATATCTCCTCCCTCTCCTCTTGAAGCCCAGCCCACTGTATTTTATTATCCTCTGTCATTTGAGAAGCATGCAAGTATATTAATTCACCTGTTCTTATGATAGCTTATTATAGGGTTTATAACATTCCTTTTACAGATAAGATCATGGAGGAAGAAAGGAAAAGAGACAAAGGAGAAAGAGGAATGAAGTGCTCGGGGATCAATTTCTCTCATTTCAATTTTAATTTGAGTTGAGGGAGTAAACTATCTTCCGGCCTCCACTTTCCTTGAGAAGTCCAGTTAACAATCCTTTTCTATATTTCCAGGCCACTTAGTTGGAAGGCACTTAGTTGGGAGGTCTGTGTTCCCTTAAGGATCAACATGAAACAATCTGGCAAAATAAAATCAGTGTGGTCCAGTCATCCCATTGAATTTGATTGATGGAATCTGAAAATTTCCAAACATTCTTCTTATGTACACGAGATGACTAGTGTACTAGCTTGTTCCAGCTGTCATAACAAATTAGGTGGCTAAAACAACAGACATTTATTTTCTCACCGTTCTGAAGGCTGGAAGTCCAAGATCAAGGTGCCAGCAGGGTTGGTTTCCTCTGAGGCCTCTCTCCTTGGCCATCCTCTTGCTGCCTTTCTACATGCTCATCCCTCTGTGCACAGTGTCTGCTGTCTCTCTCTGTCTGTATCTTAATTGCCTCTTTTTATAAGAACAGCAGTCATATTAGATGAGTGCCCACCTTAAAGGCCTCATATTAACTTAATCACCTCTTTAAAGACTCCATCTCCATTCTGAATAACTGGGGGTTAGGGCTTCAACATATGAATTTTGGGAGAATACCATTTAGCCCATAAAAACTGTAAGGTACAAATATACTTTGTAAACTTATTGATGTCTGAACATTTAGATCTGCAAGGAAATTCATTGTTTTTAATACAAAAGGCTCTGCGGAAGTTGAATACCACTGGTCTGAACTTAAGTCACATCCTACGGAATTGAAAATCACTGTCGATGTGCTGTGTGCTGTCTTAGGAAACTGTGGAAAGTGAAGCTCATTGTTCATTTTGGTTATGACTTAGTGATGAGCCAATGACATATTACTAGTTCATGAAGTCAACTCAGGAAGTTGAACCTGTGATGAATTTTTTTTTTTTTTCTGAGTTGACTTTTGTAAGCATGACTTGAGAGAGAAACTAATAATGCTTACAGGAGAAAAAACACCATTCTCTGAACCCAGTTTGAGGAAGGGGAACCAGTACAGTGTTTAAGGGGGAAATGTTTTAGTCTACAGCATATCTACGTAATAATATGTCCAAGAATTGTTTGACATCATCTTTGTAAGAACCTAATGGATATTTTTAAAGAATCCCCAAGCTATTTTATTCCTATAGAGCACTATTTCACAGTGAAATCAGCTATTTTGGGTTGGATATTTCCTTCTCCTACTTTCCTCTTTGAAAGCAAAAACTAGAACTCTGGGAGCTCAAGTGGTTATGAAAAGCAGAGGGTCCCAGGTGTGATAGCCAAGGTTGAGTGGGAACATGGCTTCCTTTATTCCTCTTTCAGCAGGTCGGAACTAGAATGAAGGCCGAGGTGCGGATAATAATGTAGTTCTCTTTCTCCTGATCTGATAATCTCACGTGCACGGGAAGATCTTCAGTTTTAGAGTTCAGCATGCTCTTGTACTGTGGTGAAAGTGGCTGGGATGAAAGGTGGCTGGAGCGTGTGACTAGGAAGTAGGAAAGTAAGGAGAAGTTCAGCTCTCCCACCAAGCAGAAGGCATGGGTGAACCCAGCTGAGGGCATAGCTGACTGCACATCTTTGGTTATTCTTGGACCCCGGAAGGAACAGTTTGAACTCTTGGCCATTTAAGATGATAATTTCTTCAGACTAAATTCTTACAGTCATTTAATAACGTTGAAAGTCCAGTTGTGGGGGGTTTACTGTTATTTTTGTAATGATCTTATAATAACTAGCTTGAGGGAAAGAAAGTAAAGGACTCCAGAAATAATACTCACCTTCAATGATTCTTCATAAGGTTTATCCTAGTTGGCTTCCCCTACTCTGTGACTCTATGGCTCCAGCCTCCTCCTTCTTTCCACCTGGTGGGTCTCCCTCTGTCGACAGCTTCAGTTACTATCTGGGCATAGGAAACAGGGACCCTTTCTCCTGACTTCTGAGTTCCTCAGTGTCATTCAGTCTAACCCTTGGAGTATTGGTTTGCTTAAACGGGATCATTTGTCTCCAGTGCCTGATTAATATTGAAAGCCTGAAACTTCTCCTAGATGACGTTTAAGGCATCACTTAGCTCTAAAATTTCTAAAATCCAGCGTCTCATCTCCATAATGCACTTCTCTATTTTATCCCACAATGGGAATATAACTCTTTCATCCGCTCTTTCATCAAGAAAGCTTCAATGTTCTTTGACTATTTCTTGGGCTTCTCTGTCTCTCATATGCTACCAAATGCTGCCCGCATTGTTTTCTATAGCATATTTCCTTGTTTTCTGGCAATGAAAGCTTTATGACATTTCCAAAATAAGTAAGTCTCCAGTATCTGAGTAGGCAAAGCATTTGGCAAGTCCCAGTATGTTAGAGAGTTTATGAAGTCTATTCTAAATTTTTCCTTGTTTCTCTTTTACCCTATACTAGGTAAGAAGTGATTTCTGCCATCCTTTCATTTGTCTTCTTTCTTGGGCCCCCTGAGGCTTGCGGCCAGACATGAAGGAGGGAGTCTGTCTGAATGATAGCCTGTAGACTGTCAGCGTTTCCCTGGGAGGGGCTGAATTCCCTTCACAATCCAAACAAGCAAACCAGAATAAAATCTCTGCAATGTTTCTGTCCTATAAACAGCATGCCTTCCTTGGTTCTCTTCCTGACACCTCCCCAGGCTGTTTGGGTTTTTGCAAACATCCTTCTCGGCTTCAGGAAGGGTGGGATACAATTGTTTAGTTGTTCAAGGAGTTCTGAAGTCTCTCTCATCAGCCAGGAGTTCCTTAAGGAAGTAGGGCCAGAACAGGTACTCTGGAGGGAACAAGGCAAAGAGCATAGGGAGATGGAAGAAAAGACGAAATCTTGCACCAAAGTGCAGATCTGGAAAGGTTTGGTAAAAGCAACTGTACTTCGTTCCTAACAGGCTTGTTTCTGTACAGCCATTAAGAGCCTGTGATCCACTCTGCTTCTCCCTGTTTAGCTCAGGCTAGAAAATTGTACTAGCCACTTTGCCCGCTTGCCGTAAGTGCATCACTTCAAGGGGTAAACGGCCAGGTCTTTCTCCATCAGAGGGTGTGAGCAGACCCTTGGTTTAGATCATTCTGTGTGGCTGCATGGTGTCAAGAACCGGGCTGATGTGAGAGCGTATCATGTTCGGACAAGAGCATGTGAACAAACGTACAGAGAGCAACAGGCTCCTTTTTCTTCTTTCCTTTTTAAGAGGAAGAGCAAGGGATGAAGCCTAAATGGATTGTCTTCCTGTGCTTTGTCCTCCTTCTGACAAGTACAGCTGTGACATTACTAATGACAAAGAAGCAGCAATTTGCAGGGGCGCTGAGCCAAATTATGGAAATCCAGTCCCTAATTTATATGTGGAATAAATATACGTGACTTTGGGGATGATTCTTGGAACAATTGCAGATTTGCACATGGTAGCTGGGTGTATCTGTGCAGCACTGCACTTGCACCACGTTTAGCTCTGCCATTGCTCAGACGATCCGGAGCGGAAGCCCACTGGGCTTGTGTGGTTGTTACAGACACGCATGAGTTTCTGGACAGCTGACGTCTCAATTTTAAACCTTTCTTTATTGATACTAAATTTGTAAACCACAAGTGTATGAACCCATAAGTGCGTACTTTTCTATTTTTTCAATGTTTCAGTATATTTCTTATTTCTTGAATGGTTTACATGTAGTATGCCCACTGCTATATATACAGTAACATTTAGCAAAACTTATTCAATATATTTCCATGAGTTTGTAGTGAAAATGCCTTTAACAATTCAGGGGTCCTAGGGATCTAAACGGTAGCATAGAAAATAACTTAGAATGGCTACTAGATGGGACGAGCAGATTGTAAACATTCTTTTCTTAGTCTCTAAGCTCCTCTGAAGTAGGTGCCATTGTTTATCAGTTAAGTTCTGGTCCAGTGGTTCCTCTGACTCACACTGTAACCTGGGAAGTCTTTGTTTTTCTACCACTTGTATCTGAGGATGATATTCTTCAAGTGGAAGTTGTCAGGTAAGTGGTGTCAGACAGTTCTCCCAGGGGCCCAGCAAGCTCTGAACCTAATATGTAAACTAGGTGCCTTTACTAAGGTAAATACTGATTGCCCCTGACTAGGACTGAACAGTAGATCCTTATGCTGTATTGTGTTTCAACACTGGTCACTTTAGCCTCCCCCAGTGGAACTAACCATCGTTTTTTTTATTTTTAAATGGCATTAAGATGGTACTTGTCTATTGATCATGGGCCAGAGTCCATGGTGAAGGTGGCTGGATTTCCAGCATTTGGCACACTGTGACATAGATTGGTTTCCTGAGGCTCAGAGCTATTTAGAGATTCCAGATAGTACCAGGGGGAGCCTCACGGGGGAATCTTATCTAGTCCCTGGTGATGAGTGGGACAATGAGAGAGTAGGCTCTCGGCCCAGCTAAGTGTTATTTTCTCAGAGGCAACCAGAGGGTGCATAGCAGGGCCCTCAGATTCCTCTAGGATTTGGGATGGTAGAAGAAACAATGATCACAGAATCAAATAGAGTCTTCCGAGGACATACATGATTTCGGGTTTAGGACCTTCCAATCTTAGTCAAACTGACTGTGGCCTTCTTGTAGGTGTGTTTTCTATTAGCTTCTCACCATAATTAGTAATATAGCCTGTGAAATGGAGCTCGAAAGCCAAGGATGATGTCAGCTTCTGCCGATTTATAAATGTTTTAATATTGTACTTGCATGAACCTTATCCTGCCCATTTTCATTGCTTTGCTTTTGGTTAGAATATTAATAAAAAGTGATGGTCACATCCACCTATGATTTCTGTTCTTGTCAAGTTTGGTTTGCAAGTTTCATTGCCGTGTAGGTAATTATATATATATTTTATCACCTTTTTTTTTTTGATGGCCACTTTTAAAATTCTAAGTTTCCAGAGGACAGGAGAATCTTTGCCATCTAGGTTAATTCAATTAACATTTTAAAAATCTTCTTCAAGACAATGTAGTGGAAAGAACCCAGGGAATGGAGTCAGTACTCTTGGCTTCGTGTCCCAACTCTGTCACTATGTGACCTTCAGTGGGTCACTTGATCTCACGGGCTCTCAGTTTTCCATCAATAAGCTGAGGAGAAAAACAGTGTTCACTCCTTCAGAAACTCATGATGATCAAGTGAGATACTGATACAAAAGCACTTTATAAACCCTAATATCAATAATTATTATTTAATGTCAGTAATATTCGTGTAGATTTTATTTAAAATGTTTTCTAAACTTAAGGGTGTTTTAAGGTTAATGCTTATTTCTAGATTTTTGCTTATGTAACTATGTATAACACCATGTTCTTGGTTAGGAAACAGTTCTATCCCATGCTGTCTTGACAGCTCTGAGAATTACAAATAAAATAAAATAAAAATAGACTGGTAAAGAAACTCCACTCTTATTTTTACCATAATGATTTTCTCTTCTGTTCATTGTTTCAATGATTTGTATAATTCTGTGTAAACCAAAGTGGGGTAACGTGAGCTTTTGATATCTTTCCAATAATTTACTTTCATGTTAAAAAATCTCATTTTGCAGATTGGGTCTCCTGCTTCTGGCAATATATCAGAATAGATAATTTGAAGAAACATTTGATGTAAAAAACTAGATCCTGGATATATGACAATAACCTTAACTTTTGATGTAACCCTGAACTCACTAGCACTCAGTCTTTATTCAGATATAAATAAGGTTAAATAAGATTGAAAAAACTGAAAGAAAAAGGGATCTAAGTCTATAGGAGAGAGCAGTGAATAATAAACAAATGTTTGGGAGGTGAACTTGAGATCAGATGCTTAGATCACCACCACTATGCAGAGAAAAGACCTGAGACTGTGAACGTTGGGGAAATAAAACCCCTAATTCCCACATGGAGTTCTCTTAATAGGAACTAGAATGGCCACAGGTTAAGTTAGGCTGGAAGCATTACCAGTTCAGGTCCTGGAATCACTACAGGTTAAGTTAAATAAAATAAGGTTCACGAAAAAATAATACCCCAAAGAAAATATATAAACCATCATAAAAAATAAGCCAAACCAACAAACGCCATATGTAAAACCTCAAGTTTTAAAATATTGGTATTATCGGGCTTCCCTGGTGGCGCAGTGGTTGAGAGTCCGCCTGCCAATGCAGGGGACATGAGAGAGGCCACAACAGTGAGAGGCCTGTGTACCGCAAAAAAAAAAAAAAAAAAAAATTGATATTATCATATGCAGAATATAAAATAGCTACAAGTGAAATGGTTAAAATCAATTAAACAAATATATAATAACAATGAACAGAAAATAAAAGTTACAAAACTGACCAATCATATATGAAAAACAAAAGGAACTATATGGAACTTTTAGGAATAAAAAATATAAATCTCAAAATTAAAGACTCAATGAATGAGTTAAAGAGAAATTTAGATATACATGCAGAAACAATTCATGAACTAGAAAATATACCTGAAGAAATTACCTAGGATGTAGCCTATATAAAAAGAATAGGGAAATTTGAAAGAGAGATTAAGAAACATGGAGAATAGAATGAGAAGAGATAACTTATGTCTAATTAGTTTGAAGGAAGAATAGAGAGAACTGAGGAAAGACAATATTGAAAAGATAATAACTAATAATTTTTCAGAACTCGTGAAAGATACAAATCCATGGATACTGGAAGAAAACTGTACATCAAGAAAAGAAAGATAAAAGAAAAGAAATCCAAACACAGACAGTACTACATAATACCAAAGACAAATAGAAGATTTAAAAATAGCCAGAGATTTAAAAATTTCATTACAACTAAAGTAAAAGGAGAGAAAAATAAGGCAAATAGAAAGCCTGCAATTAGGCGGTAGAAATCAGTTGTGATTTATCAATAATCATAATTAATATAAATGGATTAACCTCACCAGTTATATGACAAATATAATTAAGAAAAGAAAAATTTAGTTCCTAATATAAATACTATTTACAAAAGATAATTCCAAAATATAAAAACTTGGAGATTTTCAAAAATAAAAGATGTAAAAGATAAACCAGGCAAATGATAACCAAATGAAAATTGTTACAGCAATATTAATATCAGACATCAAAAACTGTGAATTATTACACGATGATAAAATTTCCAATTCCCAGTGCATTGAGAACAAAAAAAGTTTGTAGTAAAAAAAAGAAGGAATAAGAAAGAAGGAGTAAATCAGAATCCCTGGGGTCTTGAATTCGATTTGAAATATCATTATGGACTCATGATGGAGTTTATATTATTTATATATTTACATTAATATTTATATATTAAAAATCTATTTTTCTCTTGGCTCTGTTCACTGAAAAGGCCTGGAAACAATGTGCAATCTAGTAATAATGAACACCTCTACAGCCCAGATTGTGGTCTCTAAATACCTTTTCCCTCTAAAAGGAGCCATGAAGTTTTGGAGAAAAGCCTGATTTCCGGTCAGGGGTAGGGGAAGGGGAAAACATACAAGATGGCCTTCAACATCAAAGTCCACACTATCCTGTTGAAAACACCAAGGAGGTAACTTGACGAAGCTCCCACCAGCAAAAGATTAGATATTTTGAACATCAATACTAATAATATCTGCAGTGGACTGATACACAATAAATGTATTTATATCAGTGAGTTTGTAATGATGCAAAAATCAAAACAGTTAATTGGTCACCACTGGAAGGTGCTAGTAAACCAAACTCTGTTTCAAAAAATAGTAAATAAATGAAAAGAGTCAAGAATTTATTCTGACTTTCCTAGAAAAATTGTACCCTGGATACTTATAGATGAGGAGGAAAACATTTTTATTGAAGAATTCCAACTTCCTCCATCTAGGAAATCTATTGGTGGCTTTTCTTGAGAATTTTTGGTGAATACACTGTTCTCCAGCGTTCTTTTCTTGTTCCCATTAGGCTGAACCAGAACATAATGTCATGATTCTTCTGCTTGGGGGCTGGACTGTGGGTGGGAGGGCGGGCAGCAGATCTCCGAACATACTGGTATTTATACTTTGTAAAGAACATCACAGTTCTGCCCTCAATTACCAAGTTTCAATATAAGAATTCTTTCTACCCATACCTGCTTGTCTTTTCTTATGAAGCATACCTATGACAGAAGAATTATATTGTTAATGTGTCACATACTATGTGGTTTGACATAGTAATTGTTAGAACATATGATAATTTCAAACTGACTAGTTTCTTCCCTTCTCCTTTCTTTCCTTCTTCCCCTCTCTCTCTTTTTCTTTACTTCCTTTCATGTACTTATTTAAAAAAATATTTATTAAACTTCTACTAGGGGCAGTCACTGTGCTAGGTACTGGTGGTAAAGGGGTGAGCAGAAAAACAGCTCAGCCCTGACTCTACAATTTATAATTTCAAACTCAAATTCATAATGTATGCAAAAGCTCTGTTGTTTAGGTCCATCAGAATACTTTATCATGATGCTCAAATGGTACTTTGCCCCCTTATTAACAACAGAAATTCAATGCAAAGACTTCTAAAATGAAGCAGTCACAAACCTTCAATTACTCTGTACTTATAAATCTTTATATTTCAAGTCACGAGTCTAAAATTTTTCTGAAAATAATTTTTGTAGTCAGGTCGCTGCAAATTGCAGATTTGGATCATGTCAAGCAATTCACATGCAGTGAGGTGGTTTATACTGAAAACCTGAGAGAAAGACGGGTGGGCCGGGTTATGCCCATTTTCCTGAGAGCAAATGAAAATGACTAACTGCATCGCTTCATGAATGCAGTTTCACTCTGAATTGGCTTTACATCTTCCATTTGTCTTGCCCAGAAACATATTTTTTTGTGGCATTTCCTCTTTAGTTTGGTGCATTCACAAGTAGAGCTGTCATGTAGAGAAGTGATCGTCTATGTAAGAAGCGAACACTCTACCTTTTTATTCAGGTTTGCCCTCTTAATTTAATGCCAAGCTCACTCATGACCTTAAAGCATCATCTGGACTTTGGGGAACTTCAGAGAACAAAGTCTGTTACACCCAGTGTGGTAGGTCTAGCCAGATAAGAGATTCATTCCACTTTGAAATGCAGCCAGGCCCCTCTAATTTTAAAAGACATCACAGCAGAATAAAAGCCCCCTTATGACAAGCAATGTGTTTCTGCTTTGCTTCCCACCATGATCCATTCGTAACCGCTACTGGCTGCAAGGAAGATCAGTGGTACTTAGCATGGCTTTTCTTGACTGAGGAAACCTAGCCCACTGTAAATTCCAGGTGATGGATAGTCTTCTTGCAATTTTTGATTTAATTTAATTTTATTTCTTCTGGTCTATGAAGAACCCCATCTTTGTAATCTCTTAGGAGCAGATTCTGTTTTGTACCAGGGCTATTTCCGAGAAGACACACAGTCCAGGCTGAAGCCTGTGTGACTTCCAGCTGGCTTCTAACACAGTCTCCTTGTAGAGAAAAAAACCCACGCAAAGACAAATGCAGGAGGCTAGCGAGGGTGATGCCATACATATGCATTAAAAGCATAAGGGCACTAGGTCTCCCCAGCTACTCACTAAATGCTTCCGCTCTGGGCACCATGGGTGAGCTTGTTAACCCTTCACCTCTGCAGAAGGGGATCGGCAAGGGTGAAGTTGCTGGTGTCCTTTTGAATCTACAGTTATTTGTGGTACCAATAAAATGCTCAGGATGGGCCCAGATGGTGATAGGAATTTTAGTCATGAGCATCTCTGAGCAGCATTCACATGTCGTATTGCAAAAGAAATGGGCTTTGTTTTAGTTTTTTAGTTAAGAGAATGGGTTTGGGATGGCGGAGGCCTGCATTTGAAACTGGGCTCTGCAACTTTCTAGTTATGTGACTACTGTCAGGTTACTAACCACTGGGTCTCAGCTTCCTGGTTTGCAGAATGAGAATGACATATATCTCTGTCTCAAAAGGATGTTGTGAAGATTGGTCAAATGTTACACGTGAAGTGCAGAAAGCAGTGTTTTAATGAAGGGTAACTTTTAGAAATACCGACGACAAGGATGCTGAGGAAGCTGATGAGAGTATGACTTTCCAAAGTCATGTGACCTGGGGAAGCAGCCCCAGAGAAGTGAATTAAAAGTCGTCAGGCTGGGCTTCCCTGGTGGCGCAGTGGTTGAGAGCCCGCCTGCCGATGCAGGGGACACGGGTTCGTGCCCCGGTCCGGGAAGATCCCACATGCCGCGGAGCGGCTGGGCCCGTGAGCCATGGCCGCTGAGCCTGCGCGTCCGGAGCCCGTGCTCCGCAACGGGAGAGGCCACGACAGTGAGAGGCCCGCGTACCGCAAGAAAAAAAAAAAAAAAAAAAGTCGTCAGGCCTTTTTTTTTTTTTTTTCTTAGATTCCATATATATGTGTTAGCATACGGTAGGAGGGTGGGAGGGAGGGAGATGCAAGAGGGGAGAGATATGGGAACATATGTATATGGATAACTGATTCACTTTGTTATAAAGCAGAAACTAACACACCATTGTAAAGCAATTATACTCCAATTAAGATGTTAAAAAAAAAAAAAGTCAGGCATCCAGGTATCTCTTATTTGTTTTCATCTATTTGGCTTTTTATCATTGAGGGCTGGCTTTCATATCTACATCTCTTTATAAGTGGCCCTGTCTTTGAGGTTATCTAATGAACTCTTCTGTAATCCAAGTTCAGCAGGCTATTGACACAGTGGTGTGTGTGGCATTTCTACAACACAGGCTCTGTGCTGAGTCTTTCCCCCATTGCTCCTTTTTTATATTCTTTTCAAATTTAATCTCCAATAACTTCAACAGGGTCTTATCCTTGAGACTGAAACTTCATCTGAATACGTAAGTGAGTGCGTTACCCATACCTATGGAACACGGTGTTCAGGCAAGTGCAACTCTCTCGAGGCTGTGGCTCCCACTGATTATAACAGCGGATTGGTTTCGAGCTGGGGCCTACAGTCTACAGCCTGCAGGTGAAATCTGACCACTGCGTGTCTCTGTAAACAAACTTTATCAGGACGCAGGCAGGCCCGTTGGTTTACATGCTGTGGACGCTGCCCCCTCCTGCAACAATAGACTGGAGTAGTTGCAACAGAGACCTTACAGCCCACAAAGCCCCAAATATTTACCGTCTGGGGCTTTACAGATAAAGTTTACCGACTCCTGGTTTAGCATGGAAAGGAGTGGACTCTATCTCAGCACTAGGGATATTGTGTTTCTAAGGTGCAGCACGTACAGTGGGAGGGGTCTTTTTTGGGAAATAAGTTCGTTCCCAAACCTCTGAAATTTTCAAGGGGGCCGTAGAATTATTGTCTGTTTTATTTCCTATGCTCAGAATGGCTTTTTATCGGAAGACTTACGTCAGTATTTTTTCAGAAGCTTTTGTGGCACCCAGTGCTCAAGTAGTTTTGCTAAATCCACCAAGCCATTAGGGCGAGTTAATAAAAATAAGAATCACGTCACCGGCTACCATGTCCAGCTGTCCCTGCAACCAAATGCTGCAACTGTGTGCAAATGACAGCACAGAAATGAAGCTAGACACAGTCAGCTATGATAGTGTGCAGAGGGAGGGATTAGAGAGACCGCATATAAAAGGACGTTAAGTGAAAAGAAAAGGATCAAAAGAGAATATGTTCAGAGGTAGAGAGAAACCTGTTGAAACATGGTAATAAATCTCAAGCTCTTTCATATATGGTTTCCTGGGGTCCCCTAAACCTTATAAGATATGAGGAAGCAAAGGAGGGTGGGGACTGAAGTGGTGATGGGGATGAGAGGAGAAAGGATGGATGAGAACAGAAGTAGGCAACACAGTGCACAGCGGGGCCAGGAGCTGCTGGGAGGGCTCTGTGTGTGGAGAGACAGCCTAACAAACACTGTTGTCTGGTCCTTTCTGTTCCTGAAGCTTTGGGAATGGAATAGCAGCCAGCCGGAGCAAGGAACCCCCCACCCACAGGCTGTGCATCCCATCTGAGGAACAATGATGCGTGGCTAGCAAAGACTAATCGGCTACTGGGAGGTGCCCATGAAATACATGTTTGAAAGTTAGTTTTGTGGGTGGAAGAGTAGATGATAAAGAAGAGGGAGATACTTTTGTACAGAAAGAGGAATCAGAAGAAAGCAGGGACTAGAGTATTGCAATGATGAGGTCATATAAATAGCTAACAAATGACCTCAGTTTACACCTAAGAGAGAGAGAGGGCAGGATGAGGGCAGTGGGAGAAACCCCGTTGCAGGTGACGGGAAGAGATTTTAGGGCCCACCTGTCACTATCTATGTGAACAGGACAGTCAATTTCCCACAGGCTCAGTTTTCTCATGTGTAAAATTGGGTCGGGTAGGATGGGGCAGAGACTTGATGAAATCAAGGGATGCTTCTAGCTCCAAAACTGCTATTGCTTTATGTCTGTCTGCATTTCCTTGTTGGTGGCTAAAGACTATTCTCTCTCTCTCTCTCTCTCTCTCTCTCTTTTTCTCTCTCTCTCCCTCATCTATCTATTCTCTGTTACGTATCTTGAAAAATACTGCCATTGTGTGTTTTGTCTTAGCAGGAATAAAATGCAATTTTTCTGTGATTTGAAAATGCCTGGTGCTCTTAAGAGCTTGAATCGGTCCGCACAGCTTAGTGGTTGGGAAGATTCCGACTGTATGAGTTCTGTTTTTTTTTTTTAACATCTTAATTGGAGTATAATTGCTTTACAATGGTGTGTTAGTTTCTGCTTTATAACAAAGTGAATCAGTTATACATATACATGTGTTCCCATATCTCTTCCCTCTTGCATCTCCCTCCCTCCCCACTTCCCTATCCCACCCCTCTAGGTGGTCACAAAGCACCGAGCTGATCTCCCTCTGCTATGCGGCTGCTTCCCACTAGCTATCTATTTTACATTTGGTAGTGTATATATGTCCATGCCACTCTCTCACTTTGTCACAGCTTACCCTTCCCCCTCCTCATATCCTCAAGTCCATGCTCTAGTAGGTCTGTCTTTATTCCCGTCTTACCCCTGGGTTCTTCTGATCATTTTTTTTTCATTTTTTTTTTTAGATTCCATATATGTGTGTTATCATACGGTATTTGTCTTTCTCTTTCTGACTTACTTCACTCTGTATGACAGTCTCTAGGTCCATCCACCTCACTACAAATAACTTCAAGATGGCAGAAGAGTAAGATGTAGAGATCACCTTCCTCCCGACAAATACATCAGAAATACATCTACATGTGGAAAAACTCCTACAGAACACCTAGTGAGTTCTGGTTTTTACTTTATTGTATAGAGTACATACAATAAGCAGGAAAAAAATTCTAGCAAGTCACAAATAAAAACTAATAAAATGTTGGGCGTGCTAAAAAATTTATCCCTGGAAAATCACAGAATTTATGTGTTTTGGTAAAGCTGCTGCTGGGAGAGGTTGAAGGAAGAGCCAAGACCAAAAAAGCCCTGCTGCCATTTCTTCCATGCTGATCACTGTATGTGCATCAGTGCCTTGAATTCTCACAATCACCCGGAACTTACTACTGTAACTGTCCTCCTTGTAAGGAGGGGAATTATGTCTCAGGAGAGCTAACTGACTTGCCTGCAGAAGAGGTGAAGGTGAGATTTGGATGCCAGCTGGTAGTCCCCACAGTTTCTGCAATTAACCACTGTGCCTACCCTCCCCACTCTTTCGTCATGGCAGTGCACGCTGATTTAAGTGCAGTTAACTCCTTGACTTTGTACTGGGGTTGGTGTGGCAAGTGTGAAGAGCACAGACTTGACAGTCTCCAGACCTACATGCATATTCCTGCTCAACCACTCACCAGAAGGATGAACTTGGATGACTTACCCATGTTATTTTCCCATTTGTTAAATGCAGATGCAAAAATGCACCTGAGATTGCAGTGAGGATTAAAGAAGTTACACTTATAATTACCGGGCACATAAGGAATGCCCAGGCGATAATATTGTTCATCTGTTCTCTTCATCTGACGCCCAGAGTCTGTAGTTTTTGTTAAGAAATAGGGTGGGAACGAAAGAAGGCTGGGGCGCTGGAATCAGCGAGTTTTCAGGTGAGTTGAAAAGAGAAGAAGAGGGACTTCCCTGGTGGTCCAGTGGTAAGAATCCACCTTCCAATGCAGGGCATGTGGGTTCGATCCCTGCTCAGGGAACTAAGATTCCACAGGCCATGGGGCCATTAAGCCTGCACGCTACAACTACTGAGCCCACACACCCTGGAGTCTGCACGCCACAACTAGAGAGAGAGAACCCACACACCACACCCAGAGAGAAGCCCGTGCACCACAATGAAGAGCCGGCGCCCTGCGACAAAAGATCCCGCGTGCCTCAGTGAAGGTCCTGCGTGCCACAACTAAAGACCCGACACAGCCAAAAATAAAAATTAAAATTAAAAAAAAAAAAGAAAAGAAGAAACGTCACACATATGACCCATGGTGCTTGTCTACACCTCCAGGTCCAAGGAGATGCAAAGCGTGCGTGGGTCCGGGAAGGAAGGAAGTTTCTCCAAGGCATTCTGTTTGGATTTGAGTCTTGAGGATGAACATGGCTGTGTGTTAGTGAGAAGGGGGCCACAGGGCATGTCACACAAGGGGAAGAGCAGGAGTAATGCGTGGGGACTCGAATGGGCCAGATGGGGTTTGGGACAGTCAGAGGACTCACCGGAATGGAGTCATTCTCATGTTTACTAGGGTGAAATGACAGTTACTGAGAAGCTGGTCTGATGATAACCTTGGAGTACGAAGCTTGATAGGAGATGCTGGGGGGTCTTTGTGGCAATCCCTGATGGAGGCTGTGAGAATCTGGCAATTACAGGCCTGAGGGGCAGAGCCAAAGCTGACGCAGATTTGAAGGTTTGTGACTGATGGCATGGGGTGGGGGGGGGGAGGGGAGACAGAGGGACCCAAGGTTGTGACCGTGTGCAACCAGGAGAATGATGGGCAGGTTGACAATTCCTGGTACTTTGGGAGGAAGAGCCTGAGCTGTTTTTGTTAATTAACATTGAAAGCCTTAGTGATGCTTCAAATCTCACCCAAAAGTCTAGCCTTTCCCATTTTTCAGTTGGTTCCTGAAGGTCCTGAGAACATAATTGTTCATAATTTAGAATTTGATACAGTCATTGTGAAGCGTAAGACATCTAAAACAATGTTTCTAATGGTCTTGAAGCAGGTGGAGTGTGCTGTCCTTTGTTGGCCCCCTGGAATAGCATTCTCCTTAAAGGCACACATATTTGTTCTCCATTCCTCCTAACAAATTACTCCACAATTTATAGGCTGGAAACAACACGTATTTATTCTCACAGTCTCTGTGGTGCAGGAATACGGGAGCAGCTGGGCTGGGTCATTCTGGCTCAGGGTCTCTCTGAATGTGTCCATCAGGGTGATGGCCGGGGCCACAGTCATCTCAGGGCTCCACAGGAGGGCCTGTTTCCAACCTTGCGTGGCTGGGCCTCCCCATGGGGCTGCCTCCCAGTATGGCGGTGGCTTCCCTGAGTGAGCCATGTAAGAGACGACAAGAGAGAGCAACAGAAATGGAATGCACCGTCTTTGACCTCAGAAGGGACATCTCATTGCTTCTGCCATGTCCTGTGTGTTACGAGCCAGATAGAGGTCCAGCCACACCCAAGGAAGAGGGGATGACCCAAGCCCCTGGGTACCAGGAAGTGCGGGCCAGTTGGGGCCATCTGTTTCCAGTATGAAGGCTTCCCTCTTGTGCTTCAAAGCTGACCTTGAAACAGCTCTGCTGTTTCATCATCGTCATTCAAGCCATTCCCAACAACCATGCATTAACGTCCTACTATGTGCAAAACCAGAGTAAATCAGAGAGTTTGTCCCCACATTGCTGCCTTAGGAAGGGGAAGGTACCATTTGAGAGTCAGATCAAGCGCAGAGCATTATCCTACATGCTTTCACATGAAAAGGGAAAAAGTGATTCCTAAGATTTTACATAAAGAAAGATGATGTGCTTCCCTGGTGGCGCAGTGGTTGAGAGTCCGCCTGCTGATGCAGGGGACACGGGTTCGTGCCCCAGTCTGGGAAGATCCCACATGCCGCGGAGCAGCTGGGCCCGTGAGCCATGGCCGTTGAGCCTGCGCATCCGGAACCTGTGCTCCGCAATGGGAGAGGCCACAACAGTGAGAGGCCCGCGTACCGCAAAAAAAAAAAAAAAAAGAAAGATGATATCTTTGTTAAATGATAGTCCCCAAAGATACTATTATCAAGAGGATGATTTTTACTTTTCTCTCAGAAACTCTGAACAAAAGATGTTGCCTCATGTGAATCTGTGCCATTTGCATCTGTCATACTTCCTCTTTCAAAAATAATTAGTAGTTTATTTATGGAGTTGGCTCCTAATTTGGTTCCTAGTGTCCTGAGTTGAGTTGAGGTCAGTAAGAATACTTTATATCAGATCGTTTACTACTATTAGTTTAAGAAATAATTTTTAGCTACCTTCAGAATCTCTTGTCTTTTCTGGTGCACCCATTTACATGGGCTTTGTTTTAGCTTCAAGCACATTCACACAGTTTAGTGACTCTTAGATGCCTTGGGAGTTTTTTTCTGTTTAAATGAAAAAGACATTTGACATTGGGAGTCTTCTTCACATTGTTTTAAACTTTAAGAGGTTTCGAGTTTGAGCAATACTTAAAAAAAATAGTATCTTTTAAAAGTTTGGAAAAAAAACATGCATGAAAAGAAAAAATGCATATTATATGTGGTCCTTATCAAATTAAACTTGGGTCAAAATAGTGTTCCCAATTTATGGAGCTTCCATGAAAAGCCTCATTTTGCTTACCATGCACCTTCTTAGGTGAGATGACTTTTCATTATTAACTATTGGATAAACTGAATAGATTTCCCTCGGTGAAGGTCACCCTTACTTATCAGGGCTCACCTGATCAAGAACCTCTCTCTCCCTTTGTGTTGAAATAGCTGATTGTCCAAAACCACTTGCATGATATCCTTTGCTTTTCTCTTTTCTACTTGAAGTAATCAGTTACCCTGTTTCTTTGTTTTTCAAATGAGAATATTCGCAACTTTTAGCGATTCAGCCACCTTGGGCATACTAAAGCAGGAGAGTGTTTGATACTTGCAAAGCCCTTCCAGATCCTTAGATACAGGGTATTCTGTAAAAACATGTTACTTCCTATCTAATTTTAAACTTTTTAACCTTAATGATAAATCAATTTTGTGTAGTCTATTTGGACTCTGAGATTATTTCTCTGTTCTCAGAGTTGTACACAAGAAGGCAGATAGCCTAGTGTGTGTTCCCACAATATCATAGAAAGAAAGGTTTTTATAAACACATAGAGGAATTATGCCGAGGGCCTATTGGGCTCTGGTAAGGACAGCTGCAAGTAAGTCGATACCATTTGGGTCTGGCCTCAGATTCACTGCTGGCCCTGGGCTGGCAGCTGGCCTGTGCTACAGGATGTGACAACAGACTGACTGCTGCAATACTGGTCCAACTCTGGAAAATGCTGGGCAGACAGGACAAATGTTTTAGGGAACAACTGGTTTGAAAGAATAGACTGAAACTCCCAGCTGTGAGGGTCATTTGTGAGAAAGTCTCCATGCTAGGGCGAGGGTCAGAAACAGCTGTTGCCTGGGGCTTAGATTTTAAACCAAAGTAAATTGCTGGCTCCAGGACAAGATTTTGATCATATATGGATTTGTTGAAACTCAGCTGTTGACTTCTATGGGGTATGACTTTGGACACGAATCCAAAAGTCTCCTGTCATTTCAGGCTTTACCAGCTAAAATCAGAGCCCATCCAATAATCCCCTCGGTCCCATCTGACGTACCAGCAGCATAGCTTTCATATCTGGGCAGGTAATAGACATAGCACCTGTGCAACACCTGATTGTCTAACTCTGTGTTTGTTGAGTGGAAAGCTAAGTATCTAAGTTAGACAACTTTTTGAGAAGACTTGTGTAGGGTGGGAAGGGGACTTACCTTTATTAGATGATAGAGTAAAGAGGTCTTGCCTCCTCTCTTTAAGAAAAAAAATCCCATGAGGACAGTAAGAAGAATAAGAAACATACATGCATGCCCCAACTTTGGAGAAACTGTGAGATCTGAGTAAGCTAAAACACAATATACAAAGGAGTACATTGAAGGTCAGACACGGGTTCAGGAGTATGTGAGGTGAAGACACCCTGAGTGCAGATTGCATGTACAGTGTGGTTCTCCAAGGCATAAAGAGCTCTGGGAGAGGCAAATCCAAACACCCTGTCTCAGGGAAAAGGAGCTTCCCCAAATTACTTGCATAAAGGGAAATCAAGGAAGATGGGAATGAATGAGAAATCATGAAGACAGGAAATGGTTTGTTGTACATCTCAGTTGTGAAGGGAGAACCAAAAGCTAAAAGAACTCACGATGTGTGATAAAGAGAATTCCAGCCAGCCGATGGCAGAGCCCGGCCTCATGGTCCTTCTGTGATGAACTGGTTTGGGGTGGACTCATGAATTAGAATACAACATATGCCTATGCAAAGATGGTATAAGAGACAAAGATAAAGGCAAATGGAAAAACAAATGGCAGATAAGAAATAAAATATTGTCATAAAGCAGATTAAAATTATGACCAAAAATACCCATGGATTTAAAAATAAAAACAAAAACAAGGATAAAAATATCTAAGCAATAACCTCTATAAAACTAGAGCAGAAAGCAGAGATATGAGAACTGAGGGAAGCAAGGGTGGTGTGAAAGGAGAGAAGTATGAACTGTGAGAGCCTTAGGTAAGAAATGAAAAGAAAAATAAAACTATTGCCATAATGAAGATTTTGTTGAAAGTCACAAAGGATAATATAAAATGTTAAAAAAAAAAGCAATGAAAGATAAAAAAGACAGGATTGGAAGACACATGATATTCAACATATGAATAATTGGGGTACCTACAGGAGTATAACGAAATAATAGAATAGAAAAAATATATTTAAAGATTAAAAGCAAGAACAGATTTTATAAATAAAAGAAAACTAAAGTCTACAGATCAGAAAGGGCAAGTGGAATTCCAGGAGAAATTGACACAAATTGATTCACTAGATACATCTGAGGAAGTTTATTGGAACTAAAAAAAAAAGGAAATAATAAAATAAATAAATAAATAAATAAAGGTTCTTTGGGGACCTAAGCAAAAATATCTCTGAGAATAAAACCTTCATACTGGACTTAGACTCTGCAAAAGCAACGTTCAGTGAGACAAAGAGAAGAACATGTTCAGGGGACATAGCTAAAATGAAGACTATCAGAAATGTTAAAAGAATAAGTAAAAACCTAGCAGATGCAAACAACAATAAATCCAGAGGTCATGGTTTTGTATCAGACTTTGGGTCAGAAAGCATCAAACAAGACAAACATAGATTTTATGTTTTTAAAACTGATTTTAAACCTTCTATGGAAAAATAACCACACAAAGTATGAAATTAGAGAATAAAGAGGGGGCATACCCCCTATATTTAAAATAATATGGTTTACTGTATACAGAGATCAATCAATGTAACCAAAATAGGCACAAGCACTCTAGGTATTCTGTATATTATAAAATGAGATTTCAAACCAATGGGGAAAATGTTCACATTCAATAAAATAGCATTGGAACAGTTATAGTACAACATCTGGAAAAAATTAAAGTTGAATTTCCTATTTTCCATCCAAATAAGTTCCTAATGAAAAAAAGTTATATGACAATAATAAAATTATAAAATTGTTAAAAGATTTCATGGGAAAATCTTTTAAAAAATAATCTCGCCACAGGAAAATTTTATAAATTTGACCCTAAATCCACAAGCTATATACAAAACAAAAAGGACTGATAAATCTGGTTACATAAAACTAAAGAAAATTATGTATGGCAAAAACATCACACATGAAATCAAAATCAAAATAAAAAATAAAAAATTTATTGTAACATTTCCCAAAGAACTTTATTTCTTTAATACATGAAGAACTCCTACAAATCTATAAGAAGGTTATCAACAGCCCATTGGAAAAATGGGCCAAGAATACAATCTGTCACAGTGAAAAAAATCAAGCAGCCCTTAAACATAGGAAAAGATGTTCAACCTCACTCATCAGAAATATTCAAATTAAGTCTAAAAAGAAGTAACATTTTTCAAATTGGCAATGACCATAAAGTTTGGTATCACACGGATTTTGCAATGATGTAGAGAGACGGGCACTAATTGCTTTGAGGAGTATTTATTTTTATAACCCTTATAAAGGACAAATAGGTCATGTCTATCAACATTAAAAATATGTATTCATTCTAGGAACTAAGAGTAGCAGTCCCAACTTCCAGGAATTTATCCTGCACACATTCTCATACTTACGCAAAATAACACACGTACAAGGATGTTTAGTACAACAGTTTTTTTATGGTAGCAAAAGAATGTTGTCAGACGAGAGGTCCATCAATAGGAAAATAGGAAACTGGCTAATGAAACATCCACATACGAGAAAACCAAGCATTTGTTAAAAAGAAAGAAGCAGCTCTATAAGTATGGTCTCCAGGAAATGTTACATGAAAGAGGTGACAGGGCAGGATTTTTCATGTGTTACTATCTGTGTAAGAAAATGTGTGTGTGTGTGTGTGTGTGAGAGAGAGAGAGAGATAGAGAGAAAGCTGACTGTTTCTTTGAAATTACTCATAAGAAACTGGAAGCAATGGTGGTCTGGGTGTGGAAGGAAGACTAGGTTTTATCAACTCCGATCTTGTACCTTTAGAATGAAACGTACATATATTACCCATTGACTATAATCACAAAATAAAGGTCTAGGAAAAGTTATTTCATAATATTTCTTAATGTTCATTCCCAGAATTAAGAAAGCCTTTGTCACATTTTTAAAACATTCTGTAATTTTCACCAATATCTTTATATTTGACATAGAAAAAGTGACAGCAACCTTTGAAAGATGCACATCTGAACATTTTATTGCATTGCTTTAAAACTCCTTCCATTTCTCTCTAAGGTAGAATGCAGTTCCAGCAGTCTATGGGGAAAGTCAAGGACATCCATGCCCTGCCCTATACTTAGCTCTCAATCTCACCTCCCGATGCCCCCTGCTCCTCCTGCTGCAACTTCCGGAAGAGGGGACCTCATCTCCTCATCTCCATGCTCACTTCCAGTCCTCTGGCTCCTATGGCTTTGCACAGTCTGCAGCTTTTACTTGGGAACTTTTCTATGTCACTCCTGTCACTCTTCTGTGTCACTCCTGTCAAGACTGTCCTAGAAGACTTGGCTCTGGCATTTCCATCCTGGGACCTTCACTGGCCTCCCATCTTCTGCTGTGTTGACTACTCATGTGTTATTGTTACCCCATTGGTCTAAGCCTCCTCCTAGACCAGGGACTCCTTAGGGACAGATGCTGTATCACAGTTATCTTGGCATCTCCAGGCTCTCGAACGGAGTGGGCATCAAATACATACCTGCTAAAGTGAAGAGTGTCCCTGAAGGATGCAGAGAGAGCATTTTAATCATGGTCAAAGGGAATTGTGAGCTTTGGTGGGGGAAGGGCGGTGCATAGGTGCGCTCTGCCTGTCTGTCCACTCTGGGCAGCTAAGAACCAGGATGCTGATGGCTCTTGCTCCTTGTCCCCTGTGTTTCCTTCTCTAGGCTGGTGTGGCCTGGGACACAGGAACTCCAGGTAGCATCCCGAGGATGGGTCTGCTGTTGGTGACTGAGGCAAAGCTTGAACTGGTTTCATGCTGTCCACTCGCACCTGCTTGTTCGTACCTATTGCCTCGCTGAGCACATGCTTCCTGACCCAGCATCTCGAAGTCCCCTTCATTCTCGCCTTCATCTACCAGCCAGAAATTGTTGTCATGGGCTCTTCTTGAATTTAAGGAATTCAGTTCTCTTTGGCTGTTTCAGAAGAATATGTGACCCTCCAGGATTCCCACCATCTTCCCTTCCACAGTCAACCATTCCCCAAATCCAGTTTTTTACCTCCTCAGGCTCCTCTTCATTCTGGCACCTTCTTTCCATCCCCTCTGCTGAAAGCATCTTTGCTGCATTTGTAGGAATGTCCTCTTTACCCGGCGCCTGTATTTCTCTCCTCTAATCTGTTCTCTGCTTAGCAACTGGACTCATCTTTCCGAAAGGCAGCTCTTATGGCGTCATTCTCCTGCTCAGAACCCTCCAAGCGCTTGTTTAGGGTCAAACTCAGTAGTATGGCTGATGATGTCCTGCATGGCCTGGTAGCTTCCCACCTCTCCAGGTGTGTCTGGAGGCCTCCTCTCCTTCTTCAACGTCAGTTCCTTGAACATTCCAGTCATTCTTGCTTTGAGTCTCCCTCCCAACATACCCCCTCACCCACCCAGTGTCATTTCCATCTGAAAGCCCTCCCCAACCCCACAAATATGGGTTCAGCACCCCTTCTGTAAAAATGTCTCTGCATCTTCTTTGGCTGTGTCTCCTCTGCACCTCTCTAAACACAGTAAGTCAGGGAGGGCAGGGAAGATGGGGTTTCCTCCAGTCCCATCCCTGGTCACTAGCAGGAACCTGGTGGGTATAGGTGATCAACTAATCTTTGTTGAATCAATCAATAAATCTAAGTGCATAATGTCCCCAGGTGACACAGGGGAGTAATAATGTTAGGATTCTTGAGGCTAAAGGGGTAGAAGCAGCAGCAGAGAAGAGTCAGGAAGGGAGATGATTTGAAAAGAATCACTTTTCCTCTTTCCTCTTAAATTTTCTTGTCCATGGCTGCTTAAACACATTTATCTAAACTGCTTCACTTTTTTTCCCCTCTAAATTAAGTATATTACATATAACATTATTATACTATTACTGTATTACACTGTTATATAAATTATATTACACAAAGCAATGTAGTGTAATAACATTAAAGGACGTTTGAAACAGAAACACATTTTATCCTTTATAACCTTCCCAATGTATCCACTCATTTCATCATTGCATTTTCTGTGTATTCTTTGCTCTTATTTATACTTATTCTTACATAGTCATAATAATATTTTGCATTCTTCTTGTTCACTTCATATTTTACTCTAAACCTTTTTCCTTTATTGTATATTTTTGAAGACAGGGAACAAGTAGAACCTTAGCTTCCTCTGTTCCAAGTACAGTAAGCTTGAATCTGCTAAGGTTTTCCCAAGGGTCTTAGTTTCCATTAAGTTAATCATTGTAGCTGCTCATCTCTGGATTCTTTCCAGACCCAAAACATTCCTCGAAATACAGAAACCAAAGCTAAACCCAATTACATGCTGATCCCTTGTTTTCCATCTTTGCAGAATAATCTGTATTGTTCAGCTGTCATCTCATTGCAGGGTGTGCCCTATTTTAAGAAAATGCAGTATTTGAAAATCTAAACTTGCAGTACAGATTAACTGAAGAGCAGTTATTATTCACAAAGGGTTCTTTGTTTTTAAAAGGATTTACTGTAATATATCTTTAAATAGCAAAATTTCTGGTACATGTAAAATAGATTTGATTGAGAACAGCACAATTTACATACACCTTGAGGAAAAAAATTTCTGTGTAAAATGAGGTACACTTTCACTGGTCAGAGGCAAGTCTCCACATCTTTCTCCAGGTGCCCAAGGGTCTTCCATTCTCATCTCAGAGTTGAGACTTTCAATCTAATTAGAAGACCTGGGTTGTTCTTAGCTCAGACCAACCATGGGATAGAGTTTAGTACTTGATGTAGGGCTTGGCTGGTTTAACAGTGTTACTCATTAGATGCAGGAATAATTGCATCTTGAAATTTTCATTTAGTATAAGGGGAAGTTAATAGAATCCTTTAGTCTCTCATGTGGCTGTTTAATGAACTGAACTATAAGGGTCTCTGGTATTTGTATAGTTAGATTGTCTAATAATATGCCTTCTATTTGTTCAACATGCAAAATCATTATTTATTGTAATCATTCACCTCTTTTCACCTTTCTTTTAATACTAAAGCTTAGATAAGAGTTGACATTTCACATGGAAAAATTACTATTGTTTTGATTAATGAATATTGTAATAACAGTTTATAAAAGTATTAGGCTTCTAGAATTTCTGAAGACAAGCAAACTTGCATTATGGTGAAGACTTATAGACTTATGGATGTCTATTTTGGTGAATTTGTTGGGAAAGGAAGTGAAAAAAATTCACAGAATGAGAAAATATTTGTAAATCTGTATATCTGATAAGGATCTAGTATTCAGAACATATAAAAAATCCTTACAACAATAAAAAGGCAAATAACCCAATTAAAAAGTGGTCAGAAATTTGAATAGATGTTTCTCCAAAGTCGGCATGGAAATGGCAAATAAACTCCTGAAACAATATGTTCAATATCATGAGTCATTAGGAAAATGAAAATCAGAACCACAGTGAGATACCACTTCACACTCACTAGGATGGCAATCATTATTTTCATCTTCATTATCATCAGACAAGTGTTGCTGAAGATGTGGAGAAATTGGAACCCTCATATATTCCTGTAGGAATGTAAAGTGATGCAGGCACAGTGGGAAGTTTAGCATTTCCTCAAAAAGTGAAACACAGAATTACTGTATGACACAGCAATTCTAGTCCTAGGTATATACCCAAGAGATGTGAAAACATGTTCTCACATAAACTGTACATAAATGTTCATTATGAATATTTCATAGATGTTCATTATCAGCGTTACTCACGATAGGAAAAAAACCGGTGCAAATGTCCGTCAAGTGATGAATGGGTAAACAAAAGTGGTGTACCCATACAATAGAATATTTCTCAGCCATAAAAAGGAATGAAGTAGTTATACATGTTATGACATGGATGAACCTTGAAAACATTAAGCTGCATGAACAAAGCCAGGCACAAATGGCCACATATGGTATGATTCCGTTTATATGAAATGTTTAGAACAGAAAAATCCAAAGAGACAGAAAAGTTGATTAGTGTTTTCCATGGGGTGGGTGGAGAGGGTATTTGTATTGACTGTTAATAGATGTGGGGTATATTTTTGAAAAAGTTGTGAAATTAGATAGTAGTGATGGTCTTAGAGCATAGTGAATATACTAAAACCATTGGACTGTACACTTTAACATGATGAGTTTTATGATATGTGAATTATATCTCAAGTTTTTAAAAAGCCAGATGAAATAAGACTTGTTAAGGACACTTGTAGCAAGATACCATAAACAGAAAGGAGGTTCATAAAAGAACTGACGTAGAAGAGCTAAGAAAATAAAGAAATAAAATGAAGCGGTTCTCTACTCAAACTCATACAATATCCTCTTAAACCAGAAGCTAAAGAAGGACCAAATCCAATAGTCAAAAGTTCAGTAGAGAAAGGACCCATCATACCTTGTACCAGTTCTTGTAACACCCTATCCTCCTGGTGAAACAATACAGCCAACGACAACAGCAACCAAATCAAATGCAGATGAAGAAACAACAAATACTGTTTAGTGAAATAAATTTCTTTAGGACATCTGGACCATAAGTAGAATAGTCATTCTCTCCTTCCTTGTAGTACCAAGTACAAATACTAGTTTGTCTCTGCTGCCTATTGAGAATGCATATTTTATAGTTGTACATTGTGTTTGCTTTCTTTCACGGTCCCTTACATCAACATAGTAAATATTTGTTTGCTTCTTTTGGGAAAATCCTAGCAATATATCTAAACTGTCATGCCCCAAGGATTTACTGAAGCATTACTGACTTTTCTCAACTCTGACCTCAAGGACCTTAAATTTCCCTTTGATTCTATTCTTATCTAATATGTAGATGACCTTTTGTTGTGTTGGAAAGATGAGGTAAGCTGGTAAGCTTTAAGACAGATTCCATCTATCTACTTACTGTTTTAGCTCAGAAAGGGCAGAAGGTTTCCAAAGAGAAGTTACAATTTTGTTACAGTAAAGTTCATTATCCAGGACATTCTTTATCCTAAAGAGGTTGATCCCTTGCTTATCACAGACTAAAGAACCTTCAAAACTTGCCCATGCCAGTCACTAAGACACAATTCAGAAGTTGTCTGGGTCTCACTTGTTACTGCAGACAGAGGCTTCCCAACTTTTCTGAAATTGTCATGCTGTGATATGACTTAACCAAGGCCTGGTTAACTGGTTACCTCTCCCTGAATCCTAAACATTAATAGGCTTTCTGTGAGTCAAAATTAGCCTTTGTTAACTTCCGACTCGGTGCCTGCAGAATCATTTTTTACATATTATTACATAAGAGACAAAGCCCTTCCTGTTTTGACTCAGCTTCATGGGAATCATCAGTGACAAAGAGCTTTCTACAGCGTTTCCCTTGACTCGTTGGACAAGCCCTACCACACAGTATCTGAGCTGTGGGAGCTGGTCTAGTGGAAGCTTTGTGGACTTGGCTTTGGGGTCTTCTCTGATTTTGTTGGTCTTTCATGGTGTACATTCTTTGCTGCTCACTAAGAATACACTACATGATGTTTCTCAGCAGGCTTACATCTTATAAAGTTGTATTATTTTTTCCAATGCCTCACATATTTCCATTCATTAATCCTTTGAATCCTACTACTTTTCTATCATACCTTGAAGAAGGAGAAACCCATGACTCCCTAATCTCCATTTGTGAACTAGCTCTACTCTGAATATATTTATGAAGAGTCCCCTGCAGAATTTATGAAGAGAAACTGCAGACTTACTCTTGGTTGTAGGTGGGTTGTTTATTAAGACTGAAACTGTAAAATACCAGATGAGTTAAGCTGAAACAAATCTCACTTCACCCAGAAGGGCAGAATGGAGATAATAAGTTTTATATATACAATGGAAGTAGCTACGCTTGTGGGATAATCTGTGATTTTTGACTGCTTTGTAAACAAAAAGAGTTCTTGAGCTTAGTGCGAACCCCAGTGAAGAGTGGTCAGCAAATCAAAGAGTGTTTGAGTGCTCTCAGGCTGTTAGAAAGTAGATGGTCTTTTCAAAAGGGATACCATGAGGCTGAAGTCAGTGCCTTTGCTGGTTATTATGTCAGACAGGCAACCCCCCACTGAGATTCCAACCCTCATAATATACCAAGAAACCAAGCCTTTGGAGAGGCAAAGAGGCTATAACAGAAAGCAAGACATCAATCAGTTCCAAAGTAAGAAGACCCCAAATGGAAGCTTTCAAAATTTTTTTGCTTAAAATTACCCACCCCAGGATGGAAAAATGGCTAATGTACTTAGTCAGCCTTGATGGGGGAACATGACTAAAATTGTTAAGGTTGGTGGGAGTCTCTCAGGCATGTCTCCTTTGTCACCAGCAGAAGTTTGGTAAAACTGTAAATGTGGGTAATGGTGGGACACGGGCAAGAATCCAAACCTCAGGGCCTCTTTGCTCATCTCCAAATGGATTTCACACAACTGCCCTCTGCAATGAGTGTTGAATATGTCTTTTTGATTATTTTTAGGATGGACTGAAGCTTTTCCTTTCCGAAATTCTATAATTCTTATAGTAGTAATTCTTTTAAATTGATTTTGTGTTCGCAACTGGGAACTTATGTGTCAATGGACAGGATATTCCACTTTATTGGGACTACTGTTCAAGAGCTTTACAAAGCCCTGCCACTTTACTACTGTGTACATCATCTCCAATCTTCAGGAAATGAAGAAAGGAAGGAAGAAAGAAGTAAAAGAATCTCCAAGAAATGAAGAGAGAACAAAAAGAACTCTAGAATTCAAATTAGTAGAGCTCTCAGGGATTCTAGAACTTCCATGACCTAAGGGATTGCCATTGGCTTTCATAGCAAGAAGGTCAGCTGCCTCCAGGACTCGTGGACTCTGTGCCCATGAGTTAGTAACAGGCTGACCCAGTTATTTGTGAGTAACACTTCCAATTCTAGGTTCTACACTATTGAAAGCAGACACAGTCAAATAGTGCAAGAACTCATGCAACACACGCAGCTGTATCAACAGGTACAAGCAGCCTTTCCTCAACATCCTCCTAAACAACCTTTATATTACTAATACCCAGACACCCAGTCTTCTGAAAGAGACATTAGGTGAAGACAGCCCCCAAACCCCAACGGAAAGGATGTTATCAAGTACTATTAACAACTAGAACAACAGTAAAATTCCAAGGCATTGATTCTTGTATTCATGTGTCTTAATTAAAGAGGCAAAAACTATTCTCAACTCACTGGAAGACTTTCTCTATTGGAGACCTCAAGCTGAGGGTTCTTAGAAACCCCCAAGAAGAAGAGGATCTTCAGAAGGAGATAGCTTCTACCCAGAACTTCGGACCAAGTTGATGATTGCACATGATGTAGACATCTTTCACCTAAATTCCACAGGAGAAGACTACAGAGTGTCATTCTCTAATCCAAATTCTTTTGTTATGTATTTTCCCAGCTATCTTCCTTCTTCTTTAGCTGGGTTAAAGCTGCTTTGACCTATGTTACTTATAAGGCTTAATTCTTAATGTTGCCCTTTGCATTTTTAGTCACTCTTTGGTATGGACCTAGTATCTGGCTATACTTTACTTGCTAAAACATACAATGAAACTGATTGTTGGATTTGTACACATTTACCTTTGGAGCCATTTAACTTCCCTTGGTTCCAACTTCTTGTAATTAATCAGTTGGTTTCTTGGGTACCTGAACTCACCTTTAGGTGACTTTTTATTTGGCAACTACCATGATAGCAAGAAATCAAAATTCCTTATCTTGTATATAGAAAAGGAAGTTCATTTCTCCATCAAAACAATACTTGGGGGCCTTTTGTGGGAGCTAGCTTTAGAAACTGAATTTTCAAAGAAATGGAACTGGAAGAGGAATAGGGTTTGTATTTGGAGGCTGTGTCTCCATCACAGATCTTACAAGTAAGGCACATTACTTTTAGTCTACTTTAGATCTACCTAATAATCATTTTGATACTAAAATTTTTGTTGCCTGGCACTGAACTATTCTTGGGTGAGTAGCATCAAAACATTATGACATCATTTGACAATCCTATTTTGGCCAAAACCAAATCACTGAGTGTTCCCCAGTGACTGATATGGGATATGTGACACAAAAGCACACTGGCTATTACCTGAAAACTGGACTGAAACTTGCTACTTTGGTAAACTGATACCAGCCTTCATAATAGTACCCAGCATTCATTTCGATCCAGCAGTTTCTCTTCTAAGAAAATAGGTCATTTGATAATTTAACTCAAGAAGGAGAAAACCTGGACTTTGATTTAAGAACCCAAACTAATCACTCAGAAAATTATGGATTGTTTTCTCCCTCTATGTGGCTTCATTTCAAGTTGTATGTTTTACAAAAGGCCAAGAAATTAAGGAGAATCTTGCATGTCATGATTTAAGGACCAGAAGACAGAATAGATAATCCCACCAGAGCCATATAAATCTTTCCTTGAGAGATTCATGAAAGAGGGCATAGGACATGAATGCTATATTTGTATCTAAAGACTTCTCTGGAATCTTTAGTATTAATAAAATGACCTGGAATACAAACAAATCAATCATAACATTCTTTTGCTAATATCTGTATATTTGGTCCTGCATGCTCTTCAGATGGAGAATGTGGCCTCTTGGTTTAATCTGGTCACACTCAGCTCCTTGCTGGGAAAGAGACTGCAAATCTGGTAACAATCCTTCTCTTGGTATTTGTCCATGTTGTAGTGTACAAATGTGTGATCTCCAGCATCTTAAATGCTGCTGTGCAGCTGCTGTACCTCAAAAGACCCGGCAAATGGCCATCCAGCAAAAAGAACAGGAAAACCTGACATTTTATGGAAGTTGACCCAGTCTTGCCAGAAGCTTGTTATGCAGTCAGACACCTCAAATAGTGGTAAACATACGGATCAATCATACCCCCGGGTGTGATCCTTAATGGTCCCTCCTTTAGCTCAGGCTGAAGAATTACAACAAGGGGACACTGAAAAACAAAAGCATCTCTCTACCCACGTAGCTTACTGTCTAACTTAACATGACTTTACTATTACACTGTCTTTATTAACATAGTTTTATTATTTCAGGAACCTTTTGTCCAGAGAGTTGTAAATAATTTTCTGAAAGACATAAAAAATATTTAATAGAATCAAACCACAGTTACTCATTGAACCTCTTGCTTCAATATCATTGCCTTCCTCTGACCATCAGTTGTAAATTATTATACAGAGCACTCCTCTTCAAGAATGACAGGAACCAGAGTGATCCTCTGCCTGAAATAACCAACAAAACAAAGCAAAACAAAACATATGACACAATGTTTTTTTTCAGACTCTGGATATCAGGCAACGAGTACAGTAATCCTGGAGAAATGGGGGTAAAACAAGATACTAAAACTGCTCAGCTTATTGCCTTGAGATAATTTCCAGATTGTGGCACAAAGGAGAGAAGCCCAGTAGAGTCTCTGAGTCAAGGAGATGGAATAGAGTCTGGGCTATTAAAAGCAGCTAGAGGACAGAGCACTAGAGGGTAGAAAGCTATGAAGTGAGAAAACCCTGAAGGTTACAGGGAGTCCCCCCCCCCTTAATTATTCAGCTAAGTACAGATCAACACAGATAATTGGGACACTTGAACACCAGCCACACTGGAAAGCTCAACTCACTGGGCACTGGGTTGACTCTTCAGAAATGTACCTCTGTGGCAGGGAGTGGTTAGCCCTAGACAGTGCACTTTTCCAGACATGCATAACAAATCATTGATATGCAGGATCTGAAAGGATCAAATTGTAAGGAATTTAACTGCACCACAGAACAAAACTCAAGAATATTTACAGGAATAAAAAAATATTCTACACTCAAGATAAAATTTGCAATGTCAGGCATACAAAGAAACAGGAAAGCATGATCCATAATGGAAAAAAAATATGAAATTAAAACTGACCCAGAATTGACCAAGGTGTTAGAATTATCAGGAAAAATACATTAAAAAGTTATTATAATTGTATCTTACAGTTTCAAAAATTTAAGTAGAGACATGGAGATATAGAAATGACCTAAACTGAACTTATATAGAGAGAAACTACGATGTCTGCAATAAAACACAGTGGTTCAAATTAACAAAAGATTAGACATGGCAGAAGGGAAGATTAGTGCACTTAAAGACATAGTAATAGAAACTATGCAAAACAAAACACAGAAGAAAATATTTAAATGAAAAGAGCATCAGTGAACTGTGAGTAAACTTCAAATGATATAATAGACCTTAGTTGCAATCTCCAATGGAGTTTAAGCAAGAGAAAAAATATTTGAAGCAATAATGGTAACTTATGATAAAAAACTATAAACACACAAGAATCACAACATGAAGAAAACACCAAGGCACATCATATTGAAATTACCTAAAGGCAATGCTAAAAAGAAAACCTTAGAAGTAGCAAAAATAAGTAACCTGATCTGTACAGAGGAACAAAAATAGGAAAACAGTGCACTTCTCACTGGAAACAATGTACATCATAAAACATTGGAGCAATGTCTTTAAACTCCTGAAAGAAAAACATTGTTAACTTAGAAATCTATACTCAGCAAAAATATATTTCAAAAACAAAGGTGAAATAAAAATGTTTTCCAACATATAGAGCCAGTTGGGATTCACCACCAGCAGACTAACACTATAAGAAATTTAAAGGAGGCCCTTTAAGACAGAAGGAAAATGATACCAGTTAGGAATCTGGATTTATACAAATGAATGAGGAACACAGGAAATGGTGGCTACATGGATAAATATACACCAGGATTTTTATTATTAACATCTCTTTAAAATATACTTAACAGTTTAAAAATAATAATATATTATGGGGTTTATAATATGAAAAAGTAAAATATATTAAAACTATAGCATAAAGTCAGGGAGGAGAGGAATGGAAGTTTGTAAGTTTCTTATGTTGTACATGAAATGGTATAATATCACTTGGAGATAGACTGTAATAAATTAAAGATGTGTACTGCAAACCCTAAAACAACCAGTAAAATGACATGATGAAGAATAATAGCTAGTGAGCCAACAAAGGAGATAAAAAGGAATCATAAAAAAAAAGTTAGTTAATTCAAAAGATGGCACAAAAAGAGGGAAAAGACAATAAAGGACAGATGTGAGCAAAATGATAGATTAAACCCTAATCATATCAACAATCACATTAAATGTAAATGATTTAAACACCCCAGTGAAAAGGCAGAGATTGTCAAATTGAATGAAAAAGAAAGCCCAATGATGTGTTGTTCACAAGAAACAGACTTTAAATTTAAAGGCACAAATAGATTAAACATACAAGTATGGAAAAAAATATTCCATGCTAGGATCAGTCAAAAGAATGCTGCAGTTTCTATATTAATATCAAGAATATCAAAGGATATGACCAAGGATAAAGAAGGTCATTTCTTCTTCCCCTTATGGTAAAGGGGATTATCAGTCAAAAGACCCTAAAAATTGTAAATGTTTATGCCCCTAGTAACAAAGCTTTAGAATATATGAACTGGAAATTGAAAGAACTGCAAGAAGAAATAGCAAATACACAATTATAGTTGAACATTCCAATAGCCATTTCTCAAAGCTAATAGAGCAAGTGGATAGAAAATCAGCAAAGAAATACTAGACATGAACAGCACTATCAATCAGGATGACCTGATTAGCATTTACAGAACACTCTGCTCTATGACAGCACCATATTCAATGCTACTAGTCATTAAGGAAGGAAAATTAGTACCGCAATGAGATGTCATCACCTATTAGAAGGGCTAAAGTTAAAAAGACTGACACTACAAAGTGTTGGTGATGATGCAGAGAAACGGGAAATTTCATACACTGCTGGTGGGAATAAAAAAATGATACAATTTTGGAAAATACTTGGGCAGTTTCTTAAAAAAGTAAACATCAACTATTGTCCAACCATTCCACAGTTAAGTATTTATCCAACAGAAATGAAGACATACGTTTCTACAGAAACTTAGACCCAAATATTTAATAGCAGCTTTACTTGTAAAGGCCCCAAACTGGAAACAACCCAAATGTCCTTCAACAGATGGATGGATAGACAAATTGTGATACATCCGTACAAAGGAATACTTTTAAACAATAAAGGGAATGAAGTATCGATACATGCAGCATCAATGAGTCTTAAAATAATTATGCAAAGTGAAAAAAAACATACAAAAAGAGTACGGACTGAATAATTCCATTTATGTAAAACTCTCGAATCTGTAGTGTCAGCAAGCAGATTAGTGGTTGCCTGGGGTGGAGTCATGCAGGGGGGCGGGGGAGGATTACAAAGGAGCATAGAGAGACTTCTGAGGGTGACCGTTACATTTATTACTTGATTGCAGTGTTGGTTTCATGGGCATACACATATATCAAAACATAAATTGTCCAATTTAAAGATGTGCAGTTTATTGTACATCAATTATACTCCAATAAAGCTGCAAAAGATAAGGTGTTTTACAAGAACTAGCAATAGTATATTATTAATTCATGTTCCTTACTTGCCTAACTTCACCACGCCTCCAAATTGAAAGAGGCACCTTAAACCAGACTTCAAAATCTCAACTAATATCCCGACATGCCCTTCCCTCTCTGAGATGCTGCCGTGGTCCTGCTGAGCTGGTGCTCTCCTTGACCCCACTAAGCAATAAAATCAGCTTTGGCTGATCAACAGATCGGCTTGGTGATGTTCTGAGGAGTCAGTATTTGATGGCACTTCCATGCCATGGGACATTATGCAGCTCTTAAAGGGAGGGAGTTCATTCTATCTCAGTGAACAGAGGAAATCCAGGATGCAGTAAGTGACAGGAGCCAGATGCAGAGAAAAGTTTTAAATTTTCAAAAAGCAGTAACTAAATAAAACATTTTAGATGAACATATATATGTGTATGTGTGTGTATATATATATATATATATATATATATATACATGCCGTGATTATACGACCCACAGAGCAAGTTATGAATACAATTGTGCCAGTCAGTAAACATTGGTTATCTGAAGAAAGATAGAAGAAGAGGGAGGAATAAGCAAAAAATAAGCAAACAGACAACAGAATCACCTGTCTAAAGAAAAAGAAAAGTGTCTATAATCAAAGCAGCACTTTATATTATAAACTCATTTCTATGCTTAATCGATGGCTTCAAACTGTTAATAGTGATTACATCAAGTTTCCTTGAATTTTCCTGAATTAGCAGACAAAAGCACAGTAAAAAGTGTTATTTTATTACCTTCTCTGTTACCTCTCTCTCTAACCTGATAGGCCTAATGTCTCATTACTTATAATAATTCTAGTGTAAATAGTAAATTTTGAAATAACAAGATTTCCTTAATAAGGATCTTTTTCTTCTACAGCCATAACTTTTGCATTATCATTTGTTTTACAAATCTCATTAAAACTTTGCCACTAGATCAATGTTTCATGAATTTTTTAGATATAAATCTTCTACCATATTTTTTTAAAAAGAAAACTGCTCCAGTGACCATGTTATCACTTCTACAAAACTAGCCTAATTCCATACAGATTGAAAAGACCTTGGCACTGCCTTTGTCTCCAGTGAAAAATGAGTCCCATTTGATGACTGACCTTCCAAACAACTGTAGCTCCCACAGAAATTTATAGGCTCTATCGGCCCACAGCTGTTACCTTATAAGACTCATTTCTCAGGTGCTCAGGGGAAAACCAGTTCCACTGGTAAGTTGACAGAACACTCAACAATACAATACAATAAAATGGATGCATGTAAACCCTGAATGAGAGCTTTGACTAGAAGCAAAGATGAGTATTTGTGTTCCTGAAGACAGGCACAATTGTGTCGTTTTTGAGAACATTGGCTGTTAAGATTCTCAATTACGGGAGAGGCTTAAAATGGATGCTTCTCACTGCCCTTCCTCAAGATGGATATGAGAGAAAATTTCATAAATAATGATGTTTATAAAATAGAATTGTGGCTGAGAGTATATTATGTTGTTTGGAGAGGTGAATTAGCATCTTTTATCTATTTGCGGTCTCTTGTCAATGCTCATGAATGCAGTGGGAAGGGATGGTGTGTTTCCTGACTGATTCCTTTTCATGCTGTTGGCAGAATTGCCCCTTACCCCCAAACGAACAGATTCCCCTCATCCTTTCACATTACCAAGCAGCTCTCTGCTACCCAGACGCCAAGAAACAGATGCTTCCCTTCCTTATTTCCTTGAAGGGCGGGACGTTATAGAACTTGATAGATGGGGGAACAGTTCCATTTATAACCCTCCAATTTCTTGATTTCTGGTGCCCCAACCACATTATGGCAGTCACCTTGAGAAGTTGGGGGAAATGTTTCATGCTGTGTTAGGATGAGAAATCTGACTAATGCCTTGATAATCCAAAATGAACTTCCTGCCTCTTGGGTATCACCTTTGTGTGTAACTTACAGTGTCTGCCTTTTTGTCCCTCTTCCTGCCCTATGGACCAATGGACCACTCAGGTATCGTTCAGAGAATTGTTCTATCGTTCAGCTGCAAAGGTAAAGCCTATGGTGCAGGGAATTCAAAGATTAGATTGCTGGGACCCTGACAGTAGGCCCTTGTAGATAAGCAAAGAAAAAATTTTAATTAAAACTAATTAACGTGCAATTGTAGTTCCTGGTCATTAATTGTACATAGTCTGATTTAAATTTCTGAAGCTCCTTGTGGGTTTTGCGCTAGTGATTGGATCTATGGGAACAAGGATGTTCATGGTTTTTGTCTTCGCAACTGACTTTGCTCAGAATTTCTTTACAACTTTTATTTCCACTCTGGAATTAGACTGAGGTAGTACGCCCCCAGGACAGAGGCAGGGGTTGGGGTGTAGTCATTAAGAACTCTGACTATAATTTCCTGTAGCACAGGAACCAAACCTTTCTAGGTGCCCGGCCTTTGGAAACGATTTCAAGTAATACTATTGAAGGCATTTTCGAGAACAGCATTTCTTCCCTTTGGGGTCCCTAGGCTCTCACACTGCTGTGGAGGAGAGCAGAGTGGGCTCAGGAATGCAGCACGCTGGGCGGGGGAGCAGAGGCCACGTGCCTTCCGTTCCTGGCTATGGTGGATGTAGAGACTGCCATGGTCAAGGTCCTGTGATGTGGGGAGCTCTGGCCTGGGGGAGGTCACTCTCCCAGCCATGGATCTGGGACCTGGAAGGAGTCATTCAAATTTCATGAACCTGGTTTTTTATCACCAGTGACATGGGAATGATAGAATGTGTGCCTTTTATCCCAATCAAGTCTGACCCACTCTGCAGGTTCTGCCGGGAACAGTGGGAATTGTGCCAGGGTGGTTGGAGGACAAATGAGTGGCAGGAAATGCTGGTTCTGGTGAAGTTTAGGAGTCCAGGTTCCCCAGAGAAACAGAACCAATAGGATGCATTCTTTGTCTTTAAAAATTATTTTTATGGGCTTCCCTGGTGGCGCAGTGGTTGAGAGTCCGCCTGCCGATGCAGGGGACACGGGTTCGTGCCCCGGTCCGGGAAGATCCCACATGCCGCGGAGCGGCTGGGCCCGTGAGCCATGGCCGCTGAGCCTGCGCGTCCGGAGCCTGTGCTCTGCAACGGGAGAGGCCACAACAGTGAGAGGCCCGCGTACCGCAAAAAAAAAAAAAAAAAAAATTATTTTTATTAATATAGCCTTCTGATTACAAATGTAATTTGTGCTAATGTAGTAACAATATTGGTTAACTACAGTAAAAGTATAACAAACTGAACAAAATCACCTGTGATCTCTCCACTCAGAAATTACCATCCTTTTATATTATGGTATATTTTCTTCTGGGATTTGCTTATGAAAAATTAATTTTGGTGTCACATGGGTCATTCTATACAAGCCCCCTTGGAAGTTTACATTTAGCAATTTTACATCTCATGATTTTAAACTTGAAACATACACACACACACACGTGCACACACACACACATATTGAGAGAGAAAGAAAAAGAAGAAAGCGGAGGAGGAGGGAGAGAAGAGGAAGAAGAAGAAGGAGAAAGAGTAGAGGACTGGCTCATGACGTTGTGGACTCTGTCAAACTGAAATCTACAGGGCAGGTCAGCAGACTGAAAACCATGGAAGTGCTGATTTGCAGCTGGAGTTCAAAGGCCATCTAGAGGCAGAAGTCCCTCTTCTGGGAGGTAGTCTTTCTTTGAAGGCCTTCAACTGCTTGAATGAGGCCCCCTGACACTAGGGAGAGTGATCTGCTTTACTCGAAGTCTGCTGATTTAAATGTCACTCTCATCTCAACATGTCTTCACAGCACCATCCAGACCATGTCTGATCCAACATCTGGGAACCACGGCCTAGTCAAGTGGACACATAAAGTTAACCATCCACCCAGTGAGGACTGAGTGGGAGAAACCCGTGCTGTGATTGGCTGGCCTGGAAGCAGCTCTGCCTTGATGGGTGAGTTGGAAAGTCAGATATGGGAGATGGTTCTTGGGAACAGAAGGGACCATCTTGTTCTGGCTACTTCTCTCCACCACTCTGCTGACAATGTGTTAGCAGATATCTGGTGGAAGCTTGACTCAGCACACCTGTACTCGCCTCTCTGGGCTTGTGGGAGGTAGCCTGAATGGCAGTCATGGAAAGAACCCAGGAATGTCCAGAGCGAGCCCCAGCTCACCAGGGAGGAGCGTTCTTGGAGGTGGTTTGTTCATCAAACTGAGAAATAGGAGGTGACTGTGCTTGGTCTGTGCACCAGGTCCCCTCTGAGAATTCCCTTGATCGCTCACCCTGAACTCAGTTTCTTTAATGAGAAGAGGGGAGGTCAGTTCTGGCAGAGGAGGACCCGTCTGAGACTCTGTCCTCGGGAGGGTCTCCGGTTCTCCTCCAGCACTTTGTGGGGGGTGATCCATCCTTTAGTGCGGAACCCCTGCGTTTGCTTAGCAGGAAATGTTTCCGTTATCTTTATTTTTATTTTATTTATTTACTTTTGGCTCTGTTGGGTCTTCGTTGCTGCGTGTGGGCTTTCTCTGGTTGCGGCGAGCAGGGGCTACTCTTCTTTGCGGTGCGCAGGCTTCTCACTGCGGTGGCTTCTCTTGTTGCGGAGCGTGGACTCCAGGTGCACAGGTTTCAGGAGTTGTGGCTTGCGGGCTCTAGAGCACAGGCTCAGTAGTTGTGGCACACGGGCTTAGCTGCTCTGCGACATGTGGGACCTTCCTGGACCAGGGCTCAAAACCGTGTCACCTGCACCGGCAGGCGGATTCTTAACCACTGCGCCACCAGGGAAGCCCCTCAGTTATCTTTAAAACAAAGAAACTCACTGCCACATCCCATCCACTTTTTACTTATAGATCCTAGTTGTCACTTAAGAACTACTTTATTTTTAATATCTTAGGAATTTTATTGTTATCACATATTTGCCCATAAGATGATCATGTCACAAATTTAATGTTTTGTGTTTCATTTTATCTACCATATAATCTTTTTCTTGATGGACATGTACATCCTGTTACATTTTCAAGTTTAAAACCACGAGATGTAGAGTTGCTTAAGGGAAACCTCTAAGGATGCTTATGAGACTCATTTATGTGACATCAACATTAATTAATATTTCATAAGTAAAAGCTAGAAGAAAACACAACGTCATGTAAAAGGGTGATCATTTCTGAGTGGAGGGATTGCAGGTGATTTAATTTGTTATACTTTTAATGTATTTTATTAACATTATACATTAGCATGCACTACATTTATAACCAAAAGAATAGATTAATAAAAATCACTTAAAGACAAAGAAAATAAAATTACACTAGGAGAAGACATTATCCGTGTAATAGGTCTTTCATAATTTAATACGAAGAGATTTCTATACTTTGCTCAGCTTGTCTTACCCATCCCTGAGGTATGGGAACTAGATGAACAATTATTTGCAAGCCTCTGGTAATAAAGAGGTGAAGAAGTATCAGCCTCTGGGGGTGGACAACAGTCTTCCTGTCATAAAGAGCTGATTTTATCTTTTACACTTTTTGGCAAGCTTTTGCACCTCTCCTTGGGTGAATGTGAGAAATCACCCAAACCCATGCAGTCCAAACTCATTCTGGGCCAGGATGGAGAACCTGTGGTGTCTCCAAGCCGGGTGTCTCCCACTGTCTGCAGTCTGGACCCCGTGATGAAAGGGAGACAGGACCCAACGTTCTGGGTTATAAGGTCTCACCCCAAACATATCTCTTCAATCCTTTCTGTTGGAATTGACTTTTTTCCCCAGCTGTGCCTCAAGTTTGTTTATTCTCATACTTCAGAATTTATCATAGTTTGATTTATTAACATTAACTTGGCAGTGTCTTATTTCCTTATCACACTGTAAACAATTTGTAGGCGAGGACATTTTGATTTTTTCCTATGATCTCTGGAATTGCTAGCACATTGTTTCTCATGTAGTAGATGTCTCATTGTGTTGAAGTTTCTACGATGCCATTCTGGATAAGTGGAGTACTTGTCTGAGGTGTCAGCAGTGTCATGACTAGACTCCTGGGCTCAGATGCCTGGTAGACACTCTCTGTGGGACTGACTGAGGAGCAGGGTCAAGGACGCTGCCTAGAGCTGCTTTGCTAAGACCCCCCAGGCCAAGGTGAGTGGATGAAGTCACTACTCCAGTCCAGAACATCCAGTCTCTTCATTTTTAAATCCAATTGAGAAGAGTGGTCAATTTAGAGATTAAAATGGATTCCAGCCATAAGGGGCCGGTTAAATCTTTTAAATAAATTATCCAGGAGATTCAAGCCACTAAGAGGAAAAGCATTGTGAGCTCTCTAAAACAACCCAGGAGCATTTAGAAATGAAATTCACTCTATATGACATAAGGAAAGTCCAGACTCCTGCTTCTCGTTCACTTGACAAGACCGTGCCTGGTGAAACACAAAATTCTGCTCAAAAACAAGGAAGGGTAGGGCACTAATAAAAATACTAATATTAATAATTAGCATGATGTTCATGTATCTTTGGTAACTCATGAACCTCTTCTTACGATAATTCAGTTTCCAGCTTTGTGTCTCCCCACCCCAAACATCTTTGGCCTCAATTCATATCCTGGTTAGAAGTCATTGGATTTCCTTGGATATTTGTTAAGATTTTCCAATTTCTCCGAACTGATTTCCGGGCATCAAAGCTTCTGCAAAGAGTGAGTGAATCAGATTTCGTACATCAAGTTTACCTGATATAAAAATTATATTATATTTTCATGTTAAAAGGCACTTTATGTGGGATTTTTTCCTTATGCTGGGAGGCTCAGATTTTGAAAAAGGAACAGACACCTTGTGAAGATAAAAGATGAGGAGATGATGGAAGTGTCATCAATAGTTAGAAAAATGGTACTAAAAATTAGAGATTTTTAAAAGACCTATTCAGATTTACAGTGGTAAGAAGAAAGAATTCTGCAAACCTCGCTATCAGCCATTTAGTGGCTTTTACAGTTTGGTGGATTGTAAAATGTGCATTCAGTTGGCAAGAAAGGACAATGAATTAGAATCTTCTGACCATCCGGATTTAAAGGCGAGAGCTGGGGAGGGTCAGATACAGGAGGAGATCGGCAATGGAGTGGGGAGGAAATATTCCCTAAAGATGAACATTCTGGAAATTTGTTTTTTACAGGCTATTTTCTCTCTTTCTCTGTCTCAAAGTACCAAACAAAACACAGTCTGATCAGGAACGTGTGCTCCCAGAGGAAGGGGGAGGGCCTGCGGGGAATACAGTTTTCCTTCATTCAGCCTCTGAAGAGAGCAGGCACCAGAAAAAGGAAGCAGCAGAATGAAAACTTGTCCCCCAGACTCTGCAGGAGACTTAAAAGCACTTCTTTTAAACAGAGGACTGACTTTCCAAGGCCAACTTTGGTCATGTTGGCAGCTAAGTCTGAAATTTTCTGAATCATTCTGGGGATGGTATATCATGGCTAGAAATGTTCTAAAGTGCAGTTTTCATTAGAGCTACCAACTAGTCAGACATCTTTTTGGATGTATACATTATCTAAAATAGTTAACAATTACATGAGTTGACATTTATTCAGTCAAATCATGTTCTTCTGAGCCCTAAGTGGGTGTAGAAAAACAGCAAATAATATCTATGGTATATGAAGATCTGTTCCCCTACATTGGTGTTAAAAGGAATTATTTGTGTACAGACACTGTAGGATCTAGGCATATTGCATGGGTGCTCCCTTGATATATTGATGCAAATCGCACATAGCTAAAATCAGATGGCAACAGACACCCAGTGGGCTCTGGGAGTATGTTTGAGTGTGTGTATAGTAGAGTTTTGGTGGCAGGTAAGGAGGCTTTGGGACCAAACCACTAGCAAGCCCCAGTGTTTAAAGACAGAAGAGGAATTTCTATGACGATTGTGTGTATATGCATGTGTGTACGTATGTGTATGTGTGTAACACACACACACACGAAACCCTAGGGGTTTGTTGGTTTGCTTGCTAACTTTACCCTCAGCAGTGTGGTCCCCTCCCAAGTTCAACATCCAGAACAACTGATCTCACAGGCTTTGCAGCAGGGTTGGCATTTATAAGGGTGTGGAGCGCCATGTTTGTTTTGATGGCTTTTGCACAAGTATTTACCTTGCCATCTTCTTGAGGTCCTCATTGAGTTAAATCTCAAGAGCACAGCGGACTCCAGAGTGTGGTATTTAAACCAGAGGGGCGGCCTGAATGATTGTCCTTAGTTGTGGGGATTTAACCAAAGAAAGGATTTTCAATGAACAACCTAAGAGCTTTGACACCATTTAAGAGAATGGGGATCCTGACATTTTGATTCTTACTATAAATTTACTTTCTCAGTGTTTGCTTTGGGAAAATGGAAATTGCTGTAGATGGGGTAATAGATACGGTAAAGTGTGCAAATTTTACCCAATGTATAGACACAGGCTATGGCAATTATAGCCTACATTCCCTTTTTCCTATGCTCTGCATCCCCTAAATAAAGGCAGAGAGTTGATCTTGGCTTTGACATTTAATATTGAGCTGATCTTCGCAGGTCGTTTTCTTCCCTTCCATCTGCGTACGTATGCACACACACAGATACGCTTGCACATACGCACATACACTTTTTACTGTTATTCTGTAGTCGCCCGCAGTCATGGTTCAAGGTCTGGGATAAAGTTCCAGAGGTGTACTAGTTCAAGTCCCTGCCTCAAGCCACACTAGGCGGCCACACAGTAAATACGGCAACACATCCTATTAATGGAGAGTTCAAGGGCTATAACTCCTCTTGGTGGCCCGTGCTTTACCACTTGATCATTTAGCCAAGAAGTTTGCCTAATAGCTGAACAAATGTCCTTTGTATTTGATGCAGATTTACATTATTTAGGGTCTTGATTTAAAGATAATTAAAATAAACTTGATTTTGAGGGATAGGGGTTCTCAAAACTCTTCAGCTTGTCTGCAGATAAGCTTAACAGACTGCAGATGCCACAGACCCAGCCTGGTCATCACAGGGCCCAACTTTACAATCTTTGCAAAGCATCTATCTGCTATAGCCTCCGGTTTCTTATAAAAATAAGACTGCATTATAAGCTTTATTGGTTTAGTCTTTTACTGTGTTTCTTACCTGAATCTTCAGTTCTCTACTATTTTCTATCTAATATTTGCTTGGTTCAATGTTTGGCAAAAATAGCACTCCATGAATATTTGCAGAATGGATTAATAAATATGTCTCAACAGCTCACAACTGTTGTTAATAGATGTTAGGCAGAAGTAGGGTTCCATTGTCGAATTAATCTAGGATGTATCAGATTAAAGAAAGTTAAATAGGCTCCTTTGCTATAGGACCTGTCATAGTGTAAACAGTCAGTATACATTGTGTGTGGATAAGAGGAGATGGGGTGTGCTGGGCTTCCCAGGTGTATTGGTTCTTAGAAGAGTACCTGGTATAAAGTAGTGTGTGCATGCATGTGTATATGTGTGTGTGTGTTTGTGTGTGTGTGTGTGTGTATTAATTGTTGCTAAGGTTATTATTTATTATTGTTATTACATTTGTCTTTGGAGACGTTTTTCATAGAATTTCTTAGGACTAGAGTTCCACTAGAACATGCTTTCGGAAAAGGCTGATATACCCTCTCTTTGTACTAAGGGAACTCATTGGTTCATATTACATCAATTAGGAATTTGAAGTAATTCACTGGGGCTAGTGAGACATTTGTCTTTGCACTATCTATAACAATGTATTTTGTTAGGAAATCAACATGGCAAAACAAACTTTGGAAGGAATGCTTAATTTTTAGCAAATGAAGGGTTCAAAATACCCACTTTGGCACTTTGGAAGCTCCCATTCGTTTACTTAGAAGTGTTTGTGGGCCAATGACCTAGGAAGACTACCTTGGACTCCTTCCTGACAACAGTTTATTATTTTAATTTACTTTAGGTGTTTTAAAATAAGGACACTGCATTTGTAGTCTTCTCTTGGTAGAACTAGTGATGCAACGTGCTTAAACCTTTCTTCACTGAGTTGTGTCATTATTAAATTTCATCATGGTTTTAGGCCTGATACATCGTACTCATCAAGGTTGCTTTGAAAACTTTCTTGTGTTCTAACAGGTGAACTTGCCATTGTTTATAAACACGCCTGCAATTTTCATCCTGACCGTCCACTCAAATAGGAAATCATGACCCTGCACTCCCACTCCTGGGCACATATCTGGAGAAAAACATAATTTGAAAAGACACGTGCACCCCAATGTTCATTGTGGCACTATTTACAGTAGCCAGGATATGGAAGCAACCTAAATGTCCATCAACAGAGGGATGGGTAAAGAAGATGTGGTACATATATACAATGGAATATTACTCAGCCAAGAAAAGAATGAAATAATGCCATTTGCAGCAACATGGATGGGCCTAGAGATTGTCATACTGAGTGAAGCAAGTCAGACAGAGAAAGACAAATATCATATGATATCGCTTATATGTGGAATCTAAACTATGGTCCAAATGAACTTATTTACAAAACAGAAATAGAGTCACAGATGTAGAAAACAAACTTATGGTTACCAGGGGGGAAGGGGGGGATAAATTGGGAGATTGGGATTGACATATACACACTACTATATATAAAATAGATAACTAGTAAGGACTTAGTTTATAGCACAGGGAACTCTACTCAATACTCTGTAATGACCTATATGGGAAAAGAATCTAAAAAAGAGTGGATGTATGTATATGTATAGCTGATTCACTTTGCTGTACAGCAGAAACTAACACAACATTGTAAATTAACTGTACTCCAATAAAAATTAATTTAAAGAAAAAGGAAAGCACGGTGAGAACCATGGGTTGCCTTCCTCCCTTCATTCCATTGGGCATTGTTATTTTGCAGCATCCCCACAGGCTCGTGAGAGCCTGTCTGAATCTCCTAGACTATTGCCTTTCTCTGTTGTTTTCAAAATTAAAATTCTTACTGAGCCCTGATAGACTGTGCCCTTCAGTTAACCCGTAGCTCTGAGGCCCGTCATTGTCAGAGGAGGAACTGGAATGAGTTAGATAGGATTTTCTCCCACTTTTACAATCATGATTCTTAGTGCGTATTTGCAAAATACACACATATTCCTTTATTTGGAATAAATTCTAATATTTAATCAAACATCAAACTTTCATTGACCGGTCTGTAATTACCACTGAGGTAGGTCTTCCTCCCTCCCCCCTCCCTCCTGTCCTCCCTCCTTATTCATATGAGTCCACGTTTGTCCATTTCCAGGCCTTGGAGAATTTTCTCATCTTCCGTGTCAAATATAATAGCTGATGGCCCTTCAGTAGCACTTGCCTATCTGACAACGTAATGCACAACTTTCCTTCAGTGTTCTCATAAATCTGGCCAGAAAGAAAGACCTTTTGTACCCTGGATTTATGACTGGTAATTCCAAAGAAAGCTTCAGATTTATAAATACACATTTGGATTTTAGCACTGATTTTTGGTTGTCAAATGGAAGAAAAAAAGATTTCAAGCTGAGTTTATTACAGCTTGAGAAGATTTGGAAAAGGATTCAAGACAAATATTTTTGGGCTGAGAACATGTGTGAGGTCACCATGCCCTCACAGAAGTCTTCTGGTGGTGATGCTGAACGGTAATAGGATATGGAAATCTGCAGGCTATTCCTGGAATCTCCTGACTCATCCCGTTATCTGGGGAACGATTCTTATTATTTTTGCATTACTCTTCCATCTGTAAAATGCGAATGCATGTTAAGGCTCTACCCTTCAGGCACCCTTGAATCTGGGGTTGTCTGCTGGGATCCGTCCTTCAGCAACTTCCTGGAAGTGCTGGTGGAAGTGTGGGTGGGCCGGCCGGGCTCAGGCACGAGGGATGCGGGGAATTGGGATCTTGACAGCGGAGCCTGGGGTAACCGCGGAGGTCAGGAGATGTTCATCACGTTACACCCCAAAGGGTTTTGCAGGACAGGAAGGCCTGAATCGCCTCCTGCGTTTAGGGTCTGGGCATATGCCAAGGGATTAGTTGTGTGGTTTTTATAATGGCTTAGAGATGCTGAAGACAGGTGCATTTTAAAGCCTTTATAGGGTAATAGTTTCCTTTGACTTAAAAGAAACTTGGAGTGGGAGGTCGGGGTCAGCAGATGTAAGCTTTCATATACAGGATGGATAAACAACAAGGTCCTACTGTATAGCACAGGGAACCATAGTCAGCATCCTATGATAAACCATAAGGGAAAAGAATATAAAAAAGAGTGTTATATATGTATAATTGAATCACTTTGCTGTACAGCAGAAATTAACACAGCATTGTAAATCAACTATATTTCAATAAAATATATTGATTAAAAAAAGACAAGGTGAAGGAACAAATAGCAAATAAATAGAAAGCTTAGATGTATAAGACCAGCCTGCATCCATATAATACAGTCATATTTTCTGCAAAAAAAAAGAAACTTGGGCGAGGTGGGGGAGGGGTGAGCAGTGGGAGGGCCACCCAGGCCCTTTCTAGATCGATTGTCATAAAATCCAAGTTAGTGTACTCAGGTGTTCAAGATCAGCTGAGTGGGGCATGACTGGATTTCTTTATGCAAAGTCCTAGTTGTTTTCTAGGCATATCATTTTGCAGTCGTTGAACAGTCGTTGGTTCTCTTCAGTACTGAGAATGAAGATGCTGAGAGGATGCAGAGGCAGGGACGAGAGGGAACATCTGATGTTTTGGGAACACCGTGTGTAATTGGAAGGGGCGGGGTCGTGCAAATAGGCGTTTGTCCTGTGGAACATGGTTGAAGATGGCTTAGCAGCGAGTGGCTTCTGTGACAAGTAGCAAGGTTACAACTAAAGCATCAAATGACCCTGATGGAAGAGACTAGAATGTACTGTAACTTCAAGGTACGTGACCGGACCATATAGCAATATTGGTCCCACTAAATGAACAATCTTACAGGGCTTGTAAAAGAAAAAAAAATGTCTGTGGTTTAAGAAAGGCTCTTTATCCTATTTAAACCATTTGGTTAAGAAATGAGAGAGAAAAATCACCATTTGTTATTTTCCTTGAATTTCAAGAAGCGGTGATTGAGCACAAGTCCAGGACTGAATCCTCATTAAAGGGATAAGGAGAGAGGATTCATTTCCAGGGTCCAAGTACTTGTTCGAGCAAATGATGTATCATAATTAAGCACCAAGATGTAGAGGACCCAGAGTTTAAAATGATTTTTGCCAATTAATTCTGATTAGCACGTGAAGACAGTGAGAGCAGGACCCATTATCTCACTCCACCAGCACGGAAGGCTGCCCACCCAGGTCACGTCACACAGGCTCAGCTTGAACACTTGCCCAGGTTCTCTCTGGATTCTTCCTTCTCTGGAGCCATCAGAGCTTGAAGACACATGAAGATGTGCAGCTTCCACTTGGCAAAGTGGTTTAAACGTCACCTTGTACTAAGGGGGACATGACTGTAGGACAGAGGGTTGGATGGTAACAGAAGTCCCTGGAAAGCTTGGTTCTTCCTTCTCTCTTCCTGAAGCCTTTTATTGGAGGTTTAATCACAGTGGCTAATATTCGTTGAAAGCTTACATTGTACCGAGTAAAAGATAAGCACTCTGTATATTGTATCACGATAGTCCCATGACATCGGTACTGTTAAAACCCATGTGGTGGATATCATACATGGCAGATATGCATGGGGATTCAGAGCCAGATCGCCTGAATTCCAATCCCAGCTCCACCATCTACGAGCTGCGTGACTTTGGGCACTTTTCCTAACCTCTCTGAGTCCCAGGTCCTCATCTATAAAATGGGGATACTAGAGGCTCTCTGACTCATAGGGCTGTTCTAATGATGAAATTACAAAATGTGTCAAGTGCTAAGCTACTTTGGTAACTTTTTAACATGAACTAATAACACGACTCTTGCTGAGCTTAAGAATATGAATTCAGAGAAGAAGGAGCTTGTGCAATTCTGTCACTGTCAGCCCAGCCAGAGGCTTTTCAAGGAGGGTTTGTTAGGAGACCTGAGCGTATTAAATTCGTTGCTCTGGGTTCTAGCCGAGGCTTAGGCTGTTGGAAGCACCCGCAGCAGCTACATTACACTCGGGCCACACGAAGTCCCTGTGGTGTAGGATGCGTTGGGTGGAAATCAGTTTGGGTTATGTGCAGAACGACCCAACTTTTGCTGGGAGTAGACTTGCTTTAGGGATGGAGGATGAAGATTGACAAGGTGTCATTTACACAGACTTCGGCTCGCTGCCGCTTGGACCCTTTGGTTCCACACATGTGCACGTGATTTACATGACTGTAATGCAATCGACGTTTGAGTCAATAACATCCATTTCAATCCCTGCTGAGGAATGTCCTTCTGTTGTACTAACAGCTGCTGCCGGGCTCGGGCTCATATATCTCCCAGGGACAGGGGACCCCGAACATTAATGCGTCTCGACATCAAGAAGATGAGTGGGAACGTGTAGAAAGTGGGCAGTGAGGAATGTGTGAAATGCAGCTGCTTTATTGAGGTAATTTTCCCTTTAGTTGAGTTATTTTCAGAGACTTTTCAAGTTGAGCAAAAAGACAAAAAAAAAATCCAATGAGCTTTGGGACAAACAGGTGTACTAATTTATTATTTCTTCTCTTATTAATGTCATTTACAGCAACATGGATGGACCTAGAGATTTTCATACTGAGTGAAGTAAGTCAGACAGAGAAGGATAAATATATGATATAGCTTATATGTGGAATCTAAAAAAATTGGTACAAATGAACTCATTTACAAAATAGAAATAGAATTACAGATGTAGGAAACAATCTTATGGTTACCAGGGAAGAAAGGGGGGTAAGTATAAATTGGGAGATTGGGATTGACATTTACACACTACGATACATAAAATAGATAACTAGTAAGGACCTACTGTATAGTACAGGGAACTCTGCTCAATACTCTGTAATGACCTATACGGGAAAAGAATCTAAAAAAGAGTGAATATATGTATATGTATAACTGATTCGCTCTGCTGTACACCTGAAACTAACAGGTGTGTGTAATTTACAACATTGTAAATCAACTATACTCCAATAAAAATAAAAAAAATCCAGAAAGAAACAAAAAAAATCAAAGTCATTCCGATTATAAAGGAATGAGTGCTCATTGAAGAACATTTAGGAAAAACTAGAATTATAAAAAGAATAAATTAAACAAATTCTAATTTTCTTACCAAGAAATCAACACTGTTGACTTTTTGGTTGAGTTTTTCCTCGGGTTAATGGATGTATGTACATTTAAGTGTGTGTAAAACGAGGATTATGCTGCGTGAAGCAATGTGTGTCTTGTGTTTTTATCCTTAGCACATATTGTAAACATTTCCCCATACGACTCAATAATCTTCAAAAATGTGATTTTGGATGCTGTCTTCTGGCCAGTTGAATGTAATTTACAAAATGATTAATCTAATATCAAATAATAAGTTTCTTTAAGTTTTTCACTATTATAACTAACGTGGCAACGAGCATCCTTTTCTATAAAACTTTGTGTATCTGAATTGTCCCTTTGGATAGATTCCTAGAAGTGTATTTATTGTATCTAAGTATATAAATACTTCAAAGACACCGATACATATTGCCAAGGGTGACCCCAGAAATATGCCAGGTTAACGCTCCACCATCAGGGTGTGAGCATGACCGTTTCTCCTCACTAGCACTAAGAAGGTGACTGTTTAGTGCTCTGAGCTCTACTCTTCGTGTTCCGTCTTGTCTAAATTTTTATTATTTACCTTTAATTTCTAATGTTAAACTTGAAAAGTGATATTCCTTATTATATAAATTCGATCATACTGAAATATACAAAGTGAGAAGGAAGCCGCCCCTTCCCCTTGTCAGTTCCCAGCGACAGCTTTAGTGAGTCGTCTGATTGGCGCCTTTCTGATTCTTGCTCCCATTTGTCACATTTTGCATATGCACAGGCAAATATTTATGATAAAATTAGAGTCACATGCTATACACTATAATGCAACTTGCCTTTTTTATTCACTTAAACTACAGACATCTTTCCATGTCAGTGTGTGGAGACAGTATTTCTTTATGTATTGTATATGTAAAATGATCTTCATTACTCCCTTATCAGAAATGAGGCAATGAGCATCCTTATACATTCTTTTTTTTTTTTTTTTTTTTTTGCCATGCTGGGAAGCTTGCAGGATCTTAGTTCCCTGATCAGGGATTGAACGTGGACCCTGGTGGTGAAGGGGCCAAGTCCTAACCACTGGACCGCCAAGGAATTCCCTATACAATCATTTTCATTTTTGATTCTACAGGATAAATTTCAAATGGAATTGTTTGACCTAACTGCCTTTGATAGCTATTTCCACACTGACTCCCAAAAAATTTTGTACTAATTTACACCCCACATCAACATTGGGTGTTATTTATATTTTTTTGTATTTTTCTACTCTGTTACGGGGAAAAGTATTACCTCATTCTTCTTCTAATTTGCATTTCTTGGGTTTATTACAGTTAATTGTTCTATGTCCTTTTTGTATCAGAGATGGCTATGAATTGTGACATATATTTTTGGTTTATCCACTGTATTTGGGTGGAGAAAATTATATGAAAATATTCCAATACTTCTTGTCTTAAGACAAAAAAGTTTACATCTTCTTCCAATTACTACCTTATTTTTCTATTTCTCTTCCAAAGCGAATTGTGTATGTGTATATTTCTTCTTGGCATCTCACCATGAATACTTACGGTAATCTCAAATTTAATTAGGACAAAATAGAATGTTCCCCCTAAAGTTACCCTCACACAGGCATCCCCATCTCATAAGCTAGACTAGCTAGCCAGTCCCTTATGGTAAAAGTCTCGGAGTTTTCTTTCATTCTTCTCTTTCCTTTCAGGCCTCAGACCAATGCCTTCAGCAAATGCTACCAATTTGAACTCAGCAAATTTCCTTAACAATTTACTGCTCTTCTCTTTGATCTCAACCCAGATTCACCTCAACGTGCTCTTAATGACTCTCCCTTCTTTTCAGGAGTCCCTGCTGCCATCATAGTCATGACCACTAGCACGAAGCGTTTTTGTTCCAAAACGTGAATCAGATCACGTCACGTCCTGCTTAGAGCGCTCCACAGGACTCCCAACTCACCTAAAACAAAATCCCAACTTTGAACCCTGGCTAACATAACGCACTATGCGGCCTTGTCTCTGTCCTCCCTGGACCCCATCTCCCGTCCCCATCTCTGCTCCAGCCACGCTGGCCTTCTGCAAACAGTCAAGGTCATTTCCGCCTTGAAGCCTGTTGCCACCTCTTTCTTCCACCAGGAATCCTTCCTTCCCGTGGCTGGGTGTCCGTAATATGCAGGTCTCGTCTGAATGTCATGCTCTCTCCTGTTGCCCTATTCTGATTGTCACTCATTGTGATAGTTTTTAATCGATGGATGTGTGACTTGTCTCCAAGCTCCGGGAGCATCTGCTTTATTCATTTCTCTGCTTCTGATGCCTGGAGCAGGGCCTGGCATATAACAGGTCCATGATAAATGTTGACTTAACTAATGACTAGGTGGATAAATACCCATTATACCTGCATTTTCTTATGACCATGCCTTATTTATGTGGTTCCCTCAGGCTGGAGTTCACTAATCTGTTTGTTCTGTTTTTGAGATAATTTCTAATCTTCTGTCCTTTGAGGCCTTTCTCAGTCCTTAACCTGATGTGATCTCCCCCTTCTCTGAATCCCTGCAGCATCTTATACTTCTCAACGACACTTACCCTTTGCTCCATATTTCATGGTCATTTATGTCTGTGTCTAATTGCTCCAATAGAATTTGAGAATCTTAATGGCACGAATGATGTGAGTCTTAATGACACAAATGATGTGTTTCTTAACCTGCTTCTCTCACAGCCCCCAGCAGGTCCTCACACACAGAGGGAGTGCTCTAGGAATATTTGCTTAACTGAGCCCATTCTTGCTGTCATAGGATGGCATAGTATTTTAGGGCTGATAAAAATACTTCATGGAATATGCTGTGATCTAGTTCCCAATTTTAAGAAAAATATTCTGACCTTGGTCCTAGTTAGAGCTTTATAGATTCTGAACTGGAGCTAGGCGGGAGATGGCATGTGAGGTCGTCAGAGTCTGCTACCGGTTAGATCTGAGAGCCTTAGGTGGCAATTCTATCTAAAATCGCTGCTACTCTTTCTTCCCTACTCAAAACTCATTAGACTATCTATGGAAACAGTCCTCCCGCCTCTATTTTTCTTAATATGACAAACCCAAGTTGGCTCTGCTAGTCTCTCCACGTATCTCCAAGGACTGTCATATTTCTAGTTTCCTGATGAATTGGGCTGCTGGTAGCTGACATCTCTGAAGTGCCGTGGCTGGTGACATCACCGTAGGGTGTCTGCGCTCTGTCTAAATGACACGGCCTGACAACAGCTCAGCTTCCGCCTCTGGCCTGAAGGGACCAGGAAGGGAATGCCTGCAGGTGGGAACATGGAAGGCAAACCCACAGGGAAAGATGCATCTTGGGGCTCTCAGGGCGGATGGCATAGACAGCTGAGGAGTTAGTGGAGGGAGAGGACGCGCTCTGACATTTTCCGGTGCCTCCCTGAAACCTTTCTATGAAACAACACACCGGGGGCAACGCCCTCCAGAAAACAGGCTTTAGCACAGTCAACTGGCACGTGACTTTGCTAGAACTTTAACCTTGCTGCCAAAAGTCATCTTTTGCCTCACCAGTCTCAGATGCTCTGCAGGACAGCCGATCCTAAGTACATTTTTGACAAAAGCAGCACAAATTAGAAACAGGGTCTTTTTTTTTTTTTTTTCTCCTCTCTTAATTTCTTTGTATTATTCCACTGTCAAGTTTCCAATACTATAATTTTATCTGCTACCAAGACGCCGGCGATAAACCATTTGCCTTGACACAGTCATTATTTTAGGGCTTCGTATGGAATTTGCTCTGCTTAAACACATTGTAGGATTGATTTTTGCATTTCTTAATGCCTCGAGCTTTTCACTTACAGCACATCTTTTAAAGGAGCAGAGATGAGACAGCGGATCTTGGCTTTGCCGGTGGGAGCTGGCTGTGGAGAGTGGCAGGTGCAAGTGCAGGGGACAGAGATGGCCGGGGGGTTTGGGGGGTGGTGAGGCTTCTGTTATTCTAAGATGTTGGTGGACAGTGACCGGCAAATCTCACGAAAGTATTGGAAGGAGACGAAAATTTTGCTTCACTGTCATCCATGCACATGAATGTTCACCTTTTAGAAACAACTGTTTCCCTCTTAGGAAAACCATCAGACTGGAGGGAATGGGCAGGCTGGTGCATGACAGCATTAAAGAAATGCATCCCTTGATGATGGACTGACTGGAAGGCATCTAACTGTGAGGATGGCTGGTGTAGACATAGGAGGAGAAGGCAGTTCACCCAGTTCTAGCATGGGATGCCCAAGGGCACTCCTGGAGCTTGAAAAGGACTCAGAAGTCTTGCTTCCCCTGGAGGTGGTAGCAACAGCACCGACCATAGTGACTCCAGCTCAGCTCACGTGTGTTGAGCCCCTTTGTGAGTGCAGGTGTCGGCTTCAGCCGGTACCCGTCTGATCTCAGTTTACCCTTCCAGGGAGGCAGTTACCATTCCTAGCCCATTTTAGAGAACAGGATACTTGAACTTTGAAGGATGAGATAACAGGTCCAAAATGGCAAAGTATCAAATGTTGGATCTGAGAGTAATACCCAGGTCAGTCTGATCGAGTCCCTCCAAATTCATGATCACAGTGTCTCACGCTGAGGAATCCAGGGACAATTCTAGCCTTTTGTGTTTGGCACAGTGAGGACAAACGTGGTTTTTTTGGCTATTTGGTAGAAATCAGAGTAACTCCGTCCGGCACAAGGAGACTTCCTACACTTCAGGCACCGTTACTGCTATATCCTACTGACCTGGCATGCACAGCTGTGTCCTCCTTCCCCCCAGGTCACTGCAAGACAAGTATCAAAGTACAGGAGGGGTAAGGACAGGGTTCTTAGCTCTGTGTCTGTGCTACTTGCCTGAAGGGGAGGAGGAGCTTGTATAGAACCAGCTTAACGTGGACAACACTGGCCAACAAGGCATGGAAGTTACACTCAAAACCCTCAGAGGATCTCTGGTTTCAGGAGTAGAAGACGATGTTGGGAAATGCTAAGCTTTTGAGGGAGCTGATACCCGGAGGCTGATTCCTGGTCAATAGTAGCCTGAGTTTTTCCATTTTATTGTATCACACTGTTTGAAATCAACATGCCTACAAAGTGATGAACCTTCTGGGTTGTCATTGGATCCTAAAAATACCAGATGCCTTTTGAAGGGCTAATGAATTATTAGTCAGGAACACATTAATATACATTTATTGAAAGGGCTTTCTTCCTAACACTTAGTTAAGATTAACTGCACCAAGGAAAGGGCAGTTTTATTTGGGCAGAGATGAAAGGAGACTTTCAAACGTGTAGAAGGCAAATGAACATTGACCAAGTGCCTACAATGTACCCAATTCTGTAAGGCAACGTGGACGCTATTCCTTCCACTTGATAGAGGAGGAAACAGACTCAGAGAAGAAGAAAGGTGAGCAGAGGAGGCCAAGAGGGAGCTTATTAGGACAAAGCCATGTTATGGAAGCTTCTAGAAGGGGGGGAGAGGTGGATAACCATGAGTCCCCTTTCTCTAGATTTCATGCAAACACCCCTTTCTGCTAACAGTCTTTTTTCGGTCAAATTCCAGTAGCCTAGGTTAACACCTTTTGTATTCAAACATGTTTCCTAGACATTCAACCCCAGCTGCATTTGTTGGACTGGGATGTTCCAGTGTCTCCTCTCCACCCACTTACAGACCATCTCCTAGGACTGGTTTCTCTTCAGATGGCTGGCTTTATCCATTACATGTGATTCTTGGGCATGTCAGTCTCAGGAAGGTCTTTGGTTTCCAAGTTATTTTGGACACTTTATTTCTGCCCCGTGTAGTAACGATACATTTCTCTAGAGAACGGGAATATTGATAAGATGAGGTAATCTGAAAGAAAAGAGCAGGGTCACCACAAGTGGTTGTGACTTTCATGCAAAGAGGCCAGGCTGCAGCCATGGGGGAAGTGGTGGTTGATATCACCTCCACTCTCTGACTCCTGCACCTGCCTACATGGATGAAGAAGCTGCATGCACCAGCATAGTTCTTTATTTTTTAACATCTTTATTGGAGTATAATTGCTTTACAATGGTGTGTTAGTGTCTGCTTTATAACAAAGTGAATCAGCTATACATATACATATGTTCCCATATATCTTCCCTCTTGCATCTCCCTCCCTCCCACCCTCCCTATCCCACCCCTCCAGGTGGTCACAAAGCACCGAGCTGATCCAGCATAATTCTTGAGAAGAGACGGTGAGTGCTACAAGCAGCCTTGACTGTGTGGCTGCTCAGGGGAGCAGAGGTTGCAGAAGTATTGCAGATCCGGCCCCTGAATTGCCTGCCTGCCAGGGGTTCCTCCAGCCAGGTGACCCCACCTCCATTTCAACAAGGCCACCATCACTGACAGCATTCTGTATCCCCTCACTCAGGATGTTAATCAGATTAAGCATGTTATATTTTTCTTCTCCATTAAATCCTTAATATTGTGTTTGAGAATAATTGCAAGAGATTGTTTTATTTTCATTTGTTTTATTATTTTATTTTATCCACTTAGGATGTAAGGGCCTCTTGAACTATGTATGGAAATTTAAGGACCATAATATGGACATTTTTACTTGGAGTCCAAATCTCTGGCACTTTGGTCAACATATCAGTAGGGGTTGTATGGTAAAATTGTTTCCATAAAGTTCTGTTTTGGCAAACTCTCACTCTCAATAACTGTACCTACTACGTGTCCGGAACTGTGCCAGAGTGGCTGGGGATATGGTGAACCAGACAGAGCCCATTAGGAAGAAGCAGATGTATATATTATATACATACATATACACATGAAAGAAAGTGTGATACCACACATGATGTATTGTCAGCTGCAAGGTTTCTCAATGACAGCACTATTGCCATCTGAGTCCAGATAATTCTCTGTAGTGGACTGTCCTGTGCAAGGTAGGATGCTTAGCAGTATCCCTAGCCTCTACACGTGTAAAATCTAGTAGCACTACCCAGTGAGAAGTCCCGATTGAAAGGGAGTTGAAGGAACACCTTGGGGAAGATGGTGGCACTAAACAGAACCTGGCAAGGAAGCAGGATCGGGCATGTGGCTTCCAAGGTGGGAGCCAAGGAGCCTTCTCCAGGTAGGAAGAAAGTTCAAGAACATGGAATTAGAGATGGAATTGTACTTAGAAATAAAAAGTCATTCCTTAAGAAAAAATAGCTAGTGTTTACTGAGCACTAGTTTTATGTCAGACGTTTTAAATGCATTGCCTCATGTAATCTTCACAATTACTCATCAAATATGAAGACTGAGGCTAAGGAAGATGCAGAGACATGTTCAAGTAACAGCTTTGGATCAGAAGACACAGGCATTTCTCTCTGGGCTCTGAATCAATCAATATTCTAAAAATAGATCTAATCCTGAGCCAGGTGCTATTCCCATTGCCTCCTTGCTTTGTCAAGATCCCAAAACAATGAAGATCAGGCAGTGGGAAACTATACCTTTAAGACAAAGGGGTCATTTTTCATTTAGGAAACGGAGGTAGGAAGCAAGGCTCGTTGGAGAAATAATACTCATGTAACTCATTTAAGGATATCCGTGTGCTTTCTTAATGGGAGCGCCCCTGTTCATAATCTCTCAGTGGCTTACTGTCTCACTCAGAATGAGTCAAAATCTTCCCAGTGAATGTCCTCCCCCACCTCTCAGACCCCCTTCTTAGCCATCCCCTAACCAGTCACTGGGACCACTGCTGCTGGGGGCTCCTGGAACCCTGGCCATGTCAGACATTGTCCCACAGTGATTCCTTCCCCTAGAATGTTCTTCCCCGGTCAGCTGTGTGGCTAGCTCCCTCACCTCCCTCAACTGTCTATTAAAACAGCGCCTCTCTGCAGGACTTTCCCTTTTCTCTACCCAGATGATCTTCTAACTTACTATGGATTCTACTTATTTAATTTCCTGTCCAGCTTCCCCTTCTAGAATGCGAATTCCACAGAGATGAGAAGTCTTGTCTGTTATTCTCACTGCTGTAGACCTTGGAAGAGCGTCTGGCACATAGTAGGTGCTATTAAAAATAGTTTTGAACCAATGAGTAAATTTCCTTGTTGGGCAGGTTGGTAGGATAAAATGAAACATTCCTGAGAAAGGCACATCCAAGTACGTGAAGAAGGCTGAGCGCCATCATGAGAACCTAGTTCTGTCTGTCTCCTTGAGCCCCTCTGCCCACCTGCCCAGTGAGCCACTGGTCCTGGGAACAAGGCTGAAAATGTGACTTGGTGCTTTTGTGAATAGTCACGGTCTGTTGGATCCTTATGAGTCTGAGCTTGCCTTAGCATGAAAAGAATAATCACGTTTGGGGGAATAAAACTAATTATTCCATATGGCTTAATACATCTAATAACTGTTTAATAAAGGATATAAAAATTTCCCTGCTTTTCACCTTAGTAAATGTCACTCAGTCTATAACCTAATTACTTCAATTTTCCATTTAGGAAATTAATTCATTTCGAAGGCATGAAAAAGCAGCTGAGAAATTTTTCTTTCTGGCCAAAGACTTAGAAACTCAGATGAGTTCAAAGACCTCCCAGCCCACCGAGGTCAAGAACAGAGCTTTCAAGTCAGCTAAATGGACTTCCACTTATGTCCCTGCTCCTTGAGTTTGACCTGAAGTAAATCAATTAAAGCAGATACAAGATTCTCAGGTTTCTCTCTGTCCCTTTCTCACTTTCAATTTCTTCCTGCAGGGGACTTGCCTGATACAGAAACAGTTTAGTAGCAATATTAAATAAGGTAGAATGGACCTGGTGCCTCTGGATCATAGTTTTCTAATTGTGAAAAGGAGAAGAGAAATAAATTGTGTTCAGTACCTACTGTGTGTGGGACATTTAGATAGGCATTCGGCATATCTTTTCTTATTTAATTCCCATACCTTTTGAACTGAATAAATGAGCAGATGAATATTGAACACATAAATCTTATCTAACATTTAATGTGTACCTACTACCTTCTAAGTATTATGCTAAGTATTTTACTTAAATTTTCTCAATTCATGTAACAGCTCTACAAGGTAAGAACTGTAATTGTCATTAGCCTTATCTTCTAGATAAGAAAGTATGTGTTCGGTGAAGGTAAATAATTTGTCCAAATTGCTTAGTTTCTAAGTAGTAGAGCTGGATTTTGAGGTGCTATTTTTTCCTAGGTTGAACAAAGTTCAACAATTTTCAATACCTTTTTCAAGATCACCAGGCTAGTACGTGGCAGGTTGGACTGCAAAGTGTTTCTTCATTACATGACAGGTTCATCTTCTTCTAAGTGGTTTCACACAGCCTACATGATGCTCCATTTAACCTGAGATAATCCTTGGGTGCAAAATTGTGATTGGCTGCAAAGACACCTGCCCTGCAGCGAGCACGTATATGAGCGGAGCTGAAGTCTGCAGCCTCTGTGGGCCCCTCTGCGCCACTGCCCACAGTGCTGGGCTTCTGGTCTTCCCGAGACAGAGAAATCCCCACAAAGCAGGGGATTTCCTGTCTGAAATGAAGACATTCCTCAGCAATGAATGAACAAGAGACAGGCAGTTTTCTTTTTTTTAAAATTTTTATTGGAGTATAGTTGGTTTACAGTGCTGTGTTAGCTTCTGCTGTTTTCTTTGAAAAGAGGCATATACCCTCTTTGGCAGGACCTCCCTCAATTACCTTCAGAGGCTAAGCTTGGTCCAAACGATGTCCCTGATGCAGGCTTCTTGAGGCGGGGATTGACGGTGGGGATCGGGTAGCTGTGGGCTGGAGCGGTTTGTCAGACTATGGCAGCCTCTTTATAAAAACCCACTCACCAAATGCTAGTTCCTAGTTTTCTTTGAGAAAGGAGACTAACAGATCCTTGGCTTTTTGTCCGTCTCACTTAGTGATAAATACTGATTGTGACTAGCTGGCAAGCGCTTACTTCTCCTTCCTCTGGCTCTCTCCCACAGCAGGGGCAGAAGCATCCAGCCCAGTGAACTTGTGGGTCTACCTGGTGCTAAGCCGACACCTTTCCCAGGGCCCAGCTTAGCCCCTGCTTTGAACATCCGGGTCCTCAGTCAGTGTCTGCCACTCATCCTGGAATGTGGGGATATCTGGTCACTGTCCACACATGGAAAGAAGAATGATGCTCTTTTCCTTAAACCACCTGACACAGTTCCCTGGGGAGGGTGTTTAGACAGAAGGATGAAGGAGGGTTGTGGGCAGATTGCTTAGTCTCTGTGGGCTTTGCAGGTGTACGGGGAGGGCTACGGTAGGACTTGACAGCCAACGGAACTCATTAAGCAGTTCTTGGGGGGCTGGGTGTGTTTAAAGAATCCACTGATGGGAATACAAGTGCCACCTCCCTCTCTCTCCTGATCTGCCACCTTTAAATGCAGACAGATCGATAGGCTATTGTTATTAAAAAGAATAATCAAAATGATTTTCCTCAAAGAGCGAAGTTCTTTTCAGAGCATGGTGGATCATTCACTTCTAAAACCTAGAAATTGCTGGTGAGGAAGATCGTGGGCTTTCCCTCTTAATTTTACACACTTAGGAATTCAAACCTGCGTGAGACTTGTTGTAGGAGATTGATGGGGAGGTACTGGTAGGATTTAGGATTCTAGACATGAACCAGTGGGCTTGTCCCCAGTTCACACCGCCTACAGCACATGCTTCCTGTGCTCTTGTCTGATTTCCTAAGATTCTCTACTGATGATGTTCACCACTAGAATTTAAAGGATAAAAAGACAAGTTGAGCTTGGTGAGCAAAAAATATGTTGTTTACTGAGGTGGGGATGAGTGTACAATATATATCTTAACAGTTACATTTTAGGTGGAGCATATGTCCAAAAGTTATAAGGTTTAATATTTTAAGAGTCAAGGAAAAGAATCGTAATTCATTTTTGTTCATCAGGACTGGAAACCTGTTAGGAATCGTGTAGGGTGCTGGGAAGAGCAGTTCTTTGTGGTAGTAAGAAATTGGCCTCTGGTTCTGCATAAGAGGAAACAGGAGAATGGTTGAGTGTCTGGCGGGGTCAATGCTTCAAATGTGGCCTGATTTGAAATTGTGCCATGTTTTGGACACATCAAGGCTACATTTTATTTATTTGTATTTTCTATTTTTATAGTGAGAATTTATTAGTTTTTAAAGAGAATAATTTGTTTTATAAAATATAAAGGATGCATATTTCGCATCCTTTTCAAAATGTGATGCAACTTGGCATATGGATGCTTACTCTTAAGGAGGGAAGCCAGACTTATTGAAGGAGGTGAAGGCCACGTGGACAGCACGTAGCACAGAGCTGGGATGAGGCAGGGACTTCGGGAATCAGAACTGTGACACTGTTGCTATTTTATTTGCCTTCTTAGTTTCTAAATACCCTGCATTACAGTAAGTCGAATCACATGAACTTGATCATATTTGCCTATTTGTGATCTACAAAAATGGCCATCTCATACGAATCAACCTCTTAGTAATAGGTTATGGTAATAGTATTAGGTAAGCACAGTAATAGTAACCTCCAAATAAAGAGTTATCTGTGGTTGCCGGGTCCAAGGAATCAAGGTGGGAGCGGGGAAATCTGCACCCATGGACAGCGTGGAGCTGGGCTCGGGGAGCTGGAATTGTCGATGGAGATCTTTATGGGAAGGCTTCCCAGCTCTCCCTCTCCCTTGCCCATTGGGAATGGTCCAGGGGAGGACTTGGGAACCTCAGGAGTAAGACTGAAGTAGGCTTGGCTGGCTCCTTTCTCCATCGCAGGGGTCTCACGTGGGCATGCGCATGTGCAAGATGAGGGTGAGTGATTGTAAACAAGCTTCCAGGTGAGGGAGGGCGGAGGCTCCCTCCCTCATCCTGGTTCACCGTAGACTTTTACAGGACAGTGTTCCAAGTCCTTCAACAGGCTGCTTCAGGCTTCTTAATTAACTCCCTTATCTTTTAAGCCTCATTACTTGCTTGAAGGTATTTTGGTGCCATGGTAACTCGCCAAACAACCTCTCCACCCCCCAACAATATTCTAAAGCTCAGCTAATGTCTATGAAGCTCCACTGAAGAATTGTTATTTTTTCTCAATCTATATGTTGCAAATAATAAATGCAAAACTGTGTTTTCTTACCGAAAAAACCTATGGCATATTTCTGATTTGGACTTTGGAGCATTTTGAGCCATTTTTAGAAAGTATTTTCTATAAACAACATCTTTCCCTGAAAAGGTCCTGCAAAATCAACTGATTCTTAGGGTGAGATATTCAATAATGCACCTTCAGTGTCTTTCATATGTCGGAATCAATTCCAGAACAACACACACAGCTTTGAGCTTTAAAGATTGGTGACCTTCATAACTTTGGCAAAAGACCTTGTGAGAAATCACTGTGAAGGATTCGTTATTGCTACACACCATACACAGAAATGACTCCAACTTGCCCTCCCAGGTACTTATCAGTATTGCTGCCCAAAGCCATAAGACATGCTCCTCTTGACCTTTTGAATGTATGTTTTAATGATAATAATGCTACCAGCTAGCTGTAACAGGTTTAACAGGCTAAACTCTGAAATTACAGTGACTTAATGCAATTGAATTTACTGCTTATATAATCATCCAACATCGTGTTCAACAGATGGTCTTCCACACAGTGATTCAGGGATCCAAGCCCCTTCCCTCTTTTGCTCCATTGTTTTTGACACGTGGCTTCCACGTTCACTGTGGAAAGGGGACAAAGGAGTAGTGAAAGCACATTAGCCTCCTAATTAAAAGACAACATGACTTCTGTTTACAGTCTCCATTAATAAGAGCTAGTATCATGGCCCCATCTAAATGCAAGAGGACCTGGAAAATCCTCTTCCTTGCAGCTCTATGCTTTTGAAGGGGAACACACATCTTTGTTGGACAGCTGACTCTGTGACACAGTACAGTATCATTCTTTTGCTTTGTTATTGTTAAAGAATCAAGATATCCTAATGACATGTGCTTGGGATTTTTTTCCAAAGGATTTTGAAGAGTATACAGTCTTGAAAAGTTGCTGCTTCTTTCAGAATCTGCCTTCTCCTTGAATGGACAAATTGCCTGGGTGTGACTGTCCATAGCTTCTGCAGGGTCTTGCCTCCTTGACTTGTACTCCATTGACTCTGGGAAGGAGTCTCCTTCCTTCTTGTTGGAGCTGGCATTTCTATTAGAAATGACACCTTTGATTTCTGTGACATGCAGTGATGTGGTGTCATTAGGGAGATGTTTTTCTTGGGCCATTATAAACGTCAAATTTGGTTCAGTCAGAAGGTACTTTTGGAGCAATTCACTGTGAATGCTGCATGCAAGGTAATTCCATAAACTCGTCTAGGAAATCTCCAATATTGCATGGTTGAGACAACTGACATAGCTTTCCAATGACTCAGAGATGTGCTCACCAGGTTCTCGATTTCATTTCTACAATGTGAATCTCTAAACTATGATAGATGGCTCTGGATCAATGTGTGTGCCATAATTCTACAAGTGCAATAAGTAGCTTATTCTTTCATATAGCAGAAACATGGAGGGATCTTTGTGGATAAGCAGTAGTGGATAGGAGCTGGAGCTTTAAAATCAGACCTTGTAACTTTATAAACTTCAGTTTACTTATCCGATGGGAACAAAAATAGTGGTCATGTTGTGGGAGGGCCGTGAGGACTGAGGGAGGTTATTCAAGTAAAATACTTAGCCCAGGGTTTGGAACATAGTAAGTGCTCAATAAGCAGTAGCTCTTCTCTTCCTTTTCCTTTTGGGTTAGTTTCCTATTGCTGCTGCAACAAATTACTGCAAGCAAATGTGTTATCCTACAGTCCCCTGAGTTAGAAATCCAACATGGGTTTCACAGAGCTAAAATCAAGATGTGGGCAGGGATGATTGCTTCCGGAGACTCTGGGAGAATCTGGTCCCTTACCTTTTTCAGCTTCTTCAGGTGCCCACGTTCCTTGGTCTGTGGAGTCTTTCTGCATCTTCAAAGCCAGCAACAGCAGGGAGAGTCCTCCCCCATCGTATCCCATGGCTCTAGCCCACCCTTCCGTCTCTGCTTTCCATGTGTAAGGACCCTTTGATTACTTTGACAACACTGGATCATCCAGAATTAACTCTCCACCTTAAGATCAACTGATTAGCTACCTTAATTGCATCTGCCACTTTAATCCCTCTTTGCCAAGTAGCCTAACATATTCACAGGTTTTGGGCATTAGGATGTGTTCAGCTCTGGGGGCAATTTTTCTGCCTACCATACCTTCTTCTCTTTGTTGTCATTAAACTGTTTGAACCCTTTAAGTGCTGATTTACTTGGTGCATTGCTCTTTTTAGGTTTTCGAGCGAACTCCTCTTACTGTTGGAATCTTCTGAAGTAGTTTTTGATGTCTAATTCCTGTTTTTGCTCCAAAGCAACTATTTTAAGCACAGTGGAACAGAATAGAGATAGGGATCTATTATTTACCAGTAGCTATTAAAAGCAAAATAATAATGCATATTATAATTTATCTCCCTCGGAGGCTCTCATGCCACTGGAATATACGTCAAGTTCGGGAGCCAATACAAACCAGCAATGGATGTGCAAGCATTTGCTGTGCAAGGCATTGGTTCCCACTAAACCGTTCTGGAATGACTGCACATTAACTCAGTGCACTGTGTAGGATACTCAAAAGGACAAAAACAAAAATTAAAATAAAAAAATCCATTGTTGTTGCACTTGCTGTTCTCTGACACACAGCCCCTTCTCAGGGTCTGAGAATTGAGGATTGGACCAGGTCATATACCAGCGCTGGTCCTACTGTTGGTATCCGCACCCACTCTTTCCCTTCTCTGTATCCTCTCATAGGGCTTCAAAGGGACTTGAAAGATAGTTCCTTGTACAGAAAAGATACTCTGCTCAGTGGGAAGGGAGGACCTGTTTATTAGCCTTGAGCATCTCTCTGACACCTGATATCCGCTTGCCCGCAGCAGCTGTCTCTGGGCTTCCGTCCAGTTTTCTCACGCTGGGCTGGCCTCTCCAGCCTCTACCTACCCCCTCTCCGAGGTTTGCTGCAGGGGATGCTCCTGTCCAGCCCCAGGCCTGTGCCTGGAAGCTGGCTGATGGGCTCCAAGAGGGAGGAGGGAGCAGAGCGAACCCTGGGCCTGGCTGGGAGAGAAACCAGCCTCAGAGGAAGCAGAGCAAAGGAGCAGGGATTGGAGAGATGTTGATAAATTCCATTTAGCAAATGACACAATACGTGTTCAGGCACAATGGCCTTTTCCACAGGCAGATCATCCCCGCCAGAGGCTCCGCTGTGTAAAAAAGGAAAGGAAAAAGCCGTGGAGCGCTGAAGAGGGGGGGCGGGGGGCGGGCTGCGCAGGGCAATCAATGCCGGCCTTTGTGCCGCCTGACATTTGAGGGGCTTGTTATCGGTGACTGCGGCTGCTTTATCTAAATGTATCTCCCCAGCTGCCAGGCGCTGATGGGCGGGGGGCGCGCCCGATGGCCCAGACATACAGAGATGCCGTGCCTCTGGCGGGCGGGCGTTGTCACTCTCCAGCTTCCCTCTCAAAGGCAAGATGATACGTGTCCTTTCTCTCTTTGTTCCTCCTGTTGACTTGAACAAACAATGAAACAGAAAAACCCGACCCCAAACAACACCACCACCCAGTCCCAAACCAACCAAGCCTGTGTGGCAGGCAACCCAGGTCCGCGGAGGGACAGACACGAGAAGGGAAGTGTGCATCACTTCTCCATTCAGACCAGATGCTGTTCTCCGGCTCTGTCCTTCTGTCCCGGGCTGTCTGGCACCCAGCTCTTCTCTCTGCTCTTTGGTCCCTGACGTGAGGCTCTGAGGAGGACAAAGCCACCCTTTGCAGTTTTGATTTTCCTTCATAAAGTCTTTTGTCCAGGCCCACACCTGCAAGCTTGTCTCCCTGACCCAATGCCCAGCACACATCATTCTTGACCAAATCACTCACTGGTATTGGAGAAGAACACAGGCTGGGCACCTGGTGTGATCTGAGGTGGTCAGTACCAGGGACACTGAGAGGCCATCTCACGACGGCTAGGATGACTTCTATCCAAAAACCAGAAAACAAAGGCAAGCATTGTTGAGGATATGGAGAAAAGGGAACCCTTGCATGTTGTTGGTGGGAATGCAAAATGGTGCACCCACTATGGAAAAATGGAAGTTCCTCAAAAGATTAAAAATAGAGATACCGTATAACCCAGCAATCCCATTACTGGATATTTATCTCAAATAATTGAAATCAGGATCTTGAAGAGATACCTGCAGTCCTATGTTCATTGCAGCATAATTTACAATAGCCAAGACATGGAAGCAGCTCAAGTGTCCGTCAATGGATAAATGGATAAAGAAGATGTGATATACACATACAATGGAATATCATTCAGCTGTAAAAAGGAAGTCAGTTCTATGATGTGCAACAACATGGGTGAACTTGAGGACATTATGCTGAGTGACTTAAGCCAGTCACAGAATAATAAATTATGCCTGATTCCACTTAACAGGAGGTCTTTAAAATAAGTAAGTTCAGAGGATCAAAGGGTGGCATGGTGGTTGCCAGGGCCTGGGGAGAGGGGGAAATGGAGAGTGCTTATCAATGGGTATAACATTTCAGTTGCACAAGATGAATACGTCTCTAAATATCTTCCACACCACACTGTGCCTGCAGTCAATACTGACGTCATGTCCACTTAGAAATTTATTGAGGAGAAATCTCATCTTAAGTGTTCTTACCACAATAACTTAAAGTTAAAAAAAAAAAATACTGAGGTCTCTAGCACCAGGCAGGCTTCCACGTACCACTGTAACCTCAGGCAGTGACTTAGCCTTCAATTTCCCCATCTGTAAAGTGACAACAATGCCCACCTTTTAAGGCCATTGTGAGAATCAAATGGATCATCACTGCCTGTTGCCGGGAGCGTAGTAGTTTCTCAGTGTGTTTAATTTACCATTTTCTTAGGAAAGGTTACACTAAAACTATTTGAAGCATGCGGTTGGAGGTCTCCTTATCATCTGGATATTTCCAGGAAAAGAAGTTCTTCCCAGGCCCATATGGATGAATTAATGTATGGCTAAACTAATGAGTTCTCACATTGGTCTATTTTTATGTCCCCTCTCTCAGTCCAACATTTAGATACTTCCCTCCCTACATTTAAAGTATGTTTCTCCTATCATCAATCTATAAGTTCTTGCATTATGCATGCTGTTATAAAGGAAAAATAAATAGGAGGAATAAAGAAGTAACGTGTTTAGGGAACCCCTGTGCAAAGGGTACCAGCTGAATGGGGAAGGCTTGTTGGTGGGTGAGGTGTCCTGCTGTTGACCACTGATCTGCAGGTCTGCAAAGGCTGTTCTTCCAAGCTGTTCATGGATTCTTTTTTTTTTTTTTAAGACCTGATTAAAGTTACCGCTGCTGCTTAAAAGGTTTGAGGATCTGCATGGAAATGTCATCTCAGAGCTGGACATAGATTTACAGTTGCTTAGAGCTAATGAATCCAATAGGATGGGTGTGACTGGTGAAATTAACCATTTTTCCCCTAATGTGAATTTCTGCTATTGTGTTGCCTGAGAAAAATATCACTTAATGCCAAAAAAAAGTTTTAAAATCCATAGATAGAGTGATATTCATCATCTCTATTATCTGCTTAGTAGCTACAAAAGATTCTTTGCCAAATATGATAATTAATTAGCTCCGTACTTCAATTCCCAGGTGACTGTCTCTCATTAGGGGCTGAAGTGGTCCCTATGTGTGGCCACTCGGCTAGCTGAGCTGCTCAGCCGATGGTGCTTGGGGAAGCTATATAAAGAGAAACAACGTCAGTATAATCATAGGCAAAAAAGTCAGATGCCTGGGATGTGATTTATAGGCTTGGTGTTTCTTTTCTTGACAGATGTAGTAAGTAGAAGACTTGAGATTGAGATGTGGGCTATTATTGAAATAAGGAAACAGTACCCTTATGATCAGTATCACCGACAATTCTGAATGCAGGAGAAAATGAAAAACCAAGCCCTTTGAAATACATTTGGCATTTTAAAATGTATTGCTGCACTTTGCTCTTCTGTAATTCGGTTTCGACTTGGTTGTAGGATCTGATTTAGTTTGGAGCGGCTGTCTGCATCATTCTGTTATTGTTAATGCTATGCTGGAAAGAACTGAAGCGTAAAAGGCCTTCTTTGTTCTCAGGGCAGCAATGACTTCTGTGTTCTGAAGGTTGAAGGAAAACGGGGTATCTTATTTTGTTCTTTGGAACACCCCAAAGAATGAAATAAGCAAGTAGTAAAACTGAAATTGCAGGTATGTATTTTTTAAAGAGAGACACTGTGCTGTCTCTTTTTCCCCTGGTAGTGTTTGGTCATCTCAGCCGAAGATGTTCCCTGCTCTGCCCTGCCTGAGTCCCAGCAGGATGCCCTACAAGTCCCCTTTCCTCCCGCCACCCTCTCTGACCACGTGTGGGCATCCATCCACACACGCGTGTGCAACATCACCTTCGGGAGAATTTCTGTTTCTGCAAAGCCAAGGAGCCTTAGCGAGCCAGCAACTCCCAAGAGCATGTTTACATCAGTCTGAACTTCATGGCAGCTGAAATAATCATGAGGTGTCCGTGTGTGCCCGGTGGGATCACACTAGCTTCGGTGGCAGTGGACAGCGTTGATGACACGCCCCCCCCTCCTGTCCCCGGTCCCTCCCCACCCTCCCTACTTCGCTGACACTAACACTTGTCCCGAACCCTTTCTTAATGCTGTAACATAATTCATTAGGACAGCCTTCATGAGCTGATAATTAGTCTGGTGGGTGGAGGTAAAGAGGGAGGGAGCTGAAATGCCAGACTCAGAGAAAGTCGAGCGGGCTGGGTCGTCTTAAAGGGCCCTGAGAGAGCTTTTTGTCAACAAAAATGGATGACGCTTGCAGGCAGTAAGACTTTCAAATGACCTTCGTGTCAAAATATTAGGCTGCCATTTTTCGCCGGATGGTAGTTTCATAAACATAAAAAGCACACATCTCATTCAGAGTGCGGCAAAATTTGTCTCAAATACGCGGAGCTGCCCCCTTTTTTAGAAAGACTAATGTGGGCTCCATATAGTGGAGAAAATGACATAATGTCCCAGCCTTTCACTTCAGCTGAAATAGATATTTACAGCCGGCTCCTGTGCTCTCTCCGGCTCTTCCTTTTCTTATTCTTCATTTTTATTTTTTAAAGGAAAACACTAAATGATGTATATGGATATATAAATAGGAGAGAAAGATATAAATCCCAGAGAAATTTTGCTTGTTTTCATTCAGGAAAATTGCCCACTGAGTTCTTCAATTTACAGAAAACGCAAAGGCATTAATGGTCCCCTAACGGTCAGAAGATGGAGTTAGGATGAACTGTTCAAAGTAACTCTTCTTAATGGGAGAAAACATTCATCACAACTATGAACAATGGATATTTTTACTTTACAGAAATCATTTTCTTCTCAAGGTTAAACTGCAGGAAGGCAGATAGATGTTTGACTTTGCACAGTCTAAATGAGAGCAAATGTAAATATGTTCCAAAGAATGTGTCGTTTCTCCTCTCCTCCAGCTTTGTTGAGCTCCCTTGTCTAGGGATGACCAGGGACGTGGAATACATAGGACCCGACCAGGTAACGGAGGACTGGTGAGGCTTCCTGATTTCGCCAGCACAGTCACAGCTAAGGAGCAAATCCGAGGTTGTGTCATCAGGTTTGGGGAATGAGAAACAACGATGATTGGAGGAGGACAGGAAATCCAGTTCCTGATAAAGACTAAAACAGTAACTATGTGTCATTTTCAAATAATTCTCTGGTCCAGTCAATGAAGGTGATGTACATTGAGTGCTTTTCCAAGAGAAAAACACTGTACAAATGTTGTGTTTTATTGTTTCTCTCAGAATGAAGAGGTGATTACTTTGCTTGGGTTTCTGTGGCCTAAATAAGAATCGGCCCTGCCTCTTTCTGTCGCCTCTGACATCCTGGTTCAAATAGAATTCCTTCCTGCCCTTAAGACTTGAATTGACCAAGTGTGCCGCTGAGTAAATCATGAGTCATAGTCTTTACAGTCAGGTGCTGGTGGAGCACTTGGGAAAGCAAGTCTTCTTAGCACATTAGTCTAAGTTACCTCTTGGCAAAGAGCTCACTGCTGTAGCCACCATTGGCTGAGCCCGTGACGTGGGCTGGCATGTTGCTGGGTGACATCCATGATAGTGGATTTGGGTCTGGGACGATCAATCTACTTTCCTGGTCGGTGCTTCTCAGACATTGACACCCATACGAACCGTCGGCAGAGAAGCTGGGATTCGGCGGGTCTGGGAGGGAGCCTGAGGGCCTGCATCTCTACCAAGCTCTCAGGAGATGCCATTGCTGCTGGCCCAAGGACAACAAGCGCTTGACATTGGCAGTCACCTGATAGGCTTCGTTTCACAAGACCTTTTCTCAGAGACTCTTTTCCATCCGGCCTCCAGCTGCAGTCTGGGTCCCGACCAGCAGGCGAGTAGAAGTGCACGTGGCTGGTGGGGGTCAGGGGGGCGGGTCACAGCTCCAAATGATAAATCAATGTGAGCACAGATTATTCAACATATCCCTATCGGTTCTGCTTTCCTAAACCTTTAATGAAGTAGGATCGTATTTATTCTCCCTATCTCCTCTTAGGTTTCACAGAAGGAAATTCCTTTTCTTTGATGGATTTGATAACACTCTAAGATAGAGCATGACTCAGTTTCTGATGTGAGATACACAGAGCTGCTTCTCCACAGCCCTAGCAAGTAGCTGAGTTATGTGACAGGCTGGGCAGGGCGGAGACTCAATTTTAGAGGCACTCGAGGGGCTCAGTCTAAAACTGGAGCTTCCCTTGGAGAGGCTGGACCTTCCAAAGGGCCAGTTATGATTCTAGTCTGACAGCTTGGGAGCCAGTCAGACTTGCAACACTGCTCGTTGGTTGAATTTTTGTTAGAAAGATTGCTTCGCCTCTGAGCAGCCCCATATTCTCCTCCAAGCCATCAGCATTCCACACATCTTTGGGGTAATTGCAATTTCGTGTCCACAGCATCCACTGTGAGCTGCTTTTAAGACTCGGGATAACCTGGGCAGCTTCACGTCCTTTGGAGCCACTCTCAGGCCGGCTCACAGGGAAAGGGCTGAAGGCACTAGGCTGCCTGGGATAATAGATTCCTTCCCTGCGCATTGCCTGGACATCGACCACAGTCTTTGTACAGTCTACAGACCCCCGTTGCATGACTTCTATCCTCTGTGACTAAATATTCAGCCAAACAGTTTTCGAGCTCTAGAAGGATCCATTTCCTAAAAAACAGTTGGATTGCAAAAACATATTATTTTATTCATTGAAGCAATTCACTCCAAAAATCTGAGTAGTCAACATTAGCATCCTCCAAGGTATGTACCTGAAAATAACACATGTGCATACCTCAGAATAGAAAAATGCAGATTTCTCCCCTAATTCAGAGTAGCTGTGTTTAATTAGTCTGTAAGGAGGTCTGTTTCCTTCAGGGTTGTTTACTTTGTATCCAAAGCTGAGCCCTGCCCAAGTGTTCTGCTATTTCAGTAGGTCTTCTGACAAACCAGGCACCCCGCTGCTGTGGTCAGGAGAATTAAGTCTAGACCTAAATAAAAGGCTCCAGAAAGCTGGACCACGTTAATGTTTAAGTTTAATCAATTCAAGTGTGTTGAAAACCTCAAGCAAAATTGAAAAATTTAAGGGTACATCCTTTTCCCCAGCTTTCCTGTTGCAAATAAGGTGACCAGCTGTTCTGGTTTGTACAGAACTGTCCCAGTGTTTGCACTAAAACTCTCACATCTAGGAAACCTCTCAGTCTTGGACCAACCGGGATGGTTGATCCTAATATATCTGTGTCCACTGATGTCACTTAAAGCAAAGATCATATCCAGGAGAGCTGGTGGCGCTCGCCATGTTTTACTAACTAAATCAACATTATAGTGATGGTTCCAAGATGACCCCTTTCAGTGGCGAACAGTGTATTAGCTGAACTCATCCCTGACTTGTTCTTGAGCCACAGTGGGCCGCCTTTCAAAGCATCCAGATGCTCATTGCTTGCCAGGGGAAAGGGGATGGTTGTAAATAAGCCAGCCGGGCACGGGATTGGGGAAGAGTATGTCACTTGTGAGGACTAATCCTGAAAATCGGTCCATGTGCTGTTGTTGGCTCATACAATGGATTGCCAGTCCATGATCTAGATGTGTCCATAATCACAGGCTAATCCATGGTGGCCCAATCCTAGTCTGATCGCTTCTGTGCCAGGGCCTAGTTTTCAGCTTATTTACACTGATAGGAACTTTGCTCGTCAGGGTGTCGTGTTAAGTGAGGAACACTATGGGAGAGTATGATATGATCAGGAACTTCTTTCCTGCTGGCTGGAGTAGATCTGTCTGCAATTTTTAAAATTCGGTCAGAGGTTGGTTCCAAGAAAATTCTTCTCTGCAATTCTTACTATACAAAATCTTTCCCTCCAGCAAAGAAAGTCAAACAACAAGGAAGTAAACCCCTCAAACCCGGTGGCATCAAGTTCTGACAACCCTTCCTGCACGATGTGTGTCTGTTCATTCCTCAATGGAGTCGAGTCCCCAGGTTGTCTCACTAACACACACACCCCTTTCAAGTTTATCCTGTAGAGTCTTTTGACACTTAGCTTCATAAATGATCACCTTGATCATGTTCTACCAGTGACCAAAAATGTTCTCTGCTTCCTTGTGCTCGTAAGTTCTGAGCCCTTAGTTCAGCTAAGTGGCCTCCGACAGGGAGCGAGAGCACAGCGGTGACCAGAGTTCCCCAGTTCCAAGCTAACTCAGGAAGATAGTGAGCTGGAACACTCAAGGGAACATATTGACTCTCTGGGCAGGGAAGGAAGCCGAGGCCCTCACAGGAACGCAGGAAAAAGCCCAGATCCAGGTCCTGATGCAGAAGCGTCCACCTTGGTCCATCTCTGCTGAGCTCCTCGCGGCTCCGTTCTGCAGAAACCATTTGTCCATCAGGACCCCAGAGTCACATTCCCCAAGTTTAGCAAACTCAATGGCGAGAGGAAAGCATATAACTTGCATGTTTACATATGAAGCCCAGGCAAAGGCTCCAGCTCTCAAATGTCTACCTTTTGATGGCACTTCGTTGGGCAGTGGGATGGAGAGGCAGGGTGGCCTGGCTTAGGCTACACACCGATTCCTGTGGCCTCACTTAAGCTGTGACAGTGTCCCCAACCAGATAGAATGGAAGCTGGTGGCTTCCTATAGAGAGAAGTACCAGACAGCCCAAAGCAGCATATATCCTGTGCCACCACCTAGATAAAAAAAGTGAGGTGTCCAATGTGGTAGAGTGGACAGTTGAGTCTGTGTTATACTGTTTACTTACCTGTGTTACTAAAATTAAACAGGTAACGGAAATGTGCTCCTGTCAACTCTGAACTGCATTTTCAAGCTTCATAACAAGGGTTTTCTTTTTTTTTTGTGATTTCAATGCTTTTTTTTTTTTCCATTTTATTTATTTATTTTTAAATTTTTGTTAGGGTATAGTTGATTTACAATGTTGGGTTAGTTTCTGCGGTACAGCAAAGTGTATCAGCTATACATATACATATATCCACTGTTTTTTAGATTCTTTTCCCATATAGGTCATTACAGAGTATTGAGAAGAGTTCCCTTAATTTTTAAATGTTCCACCTTTTCAAGGCCTCTGGTAGGAAGGATGGCCGGAATTACTTCTGTTTAACCAAATGGCTTGATCAGAGCTTTCCAAGTTTTAGTTAAAGTTTTTCAGCTGAAATTTTCATTCTCTTAACCTGTTCTGCAGTACTTTGGCCTAGAAAGCACCTCTGTTCCTGAGTCATCAGAGAAGTTGTCCTGCCTTTGGAGCATTAAGTCTCATTTGGAAAGATTTCCCATCTGAAGGCTTATTCGGAGGCAAAGGCCAGGGCCTGGGGGCCAGGACCTCTGTCCCCGTCCAGCTCCTGAGGGGCAGCCTCGGTCCCTTAGCCCGCAGACCCCACCCCCCAGAGAGGACGGATGTGGGGATCACTGACAAGATGGTAGATCTGTCTTCTTCCCACTCAACTTTAATTTATTTGAAAACGAAAGCATTTCCTATGATTTGCCTGACATTTACACCTTGTGTCCAAATCCTCCAACCACCCTGCCCACAGAGGACTGTGCAAGATCATGCTGTTTCTCGGGGCCCAATTCAGACCTCTGAGGGGGTCCATCCCGTGAACTAGGACTTCACAGTACAATTCAGCCCTCCCCGTCTTAATCACGTGTTCCCCCAGCTCTAAGGGGGCGAGGTTAGAGGTGTCTGGGTTCAAGTCCCCCTATAGGGCTCTGAACAAACACTTCAGCTCTTAAGGCCTCAGTTTCCTCGTCTGTTATGTTAGGTTCTGTACACCCCACCTGGGATGGGTGTGAACAGTCCCAGAACCATGCCTGTCACAGAGGGGGAGGGTGCCCCAGCCCTTGCTTATCAGTTTCTTTTTATTTTCATTCCTCCCCATGCCGCCTCCACCAGCCTGGATGCTCCCCACCTGGCCCCTCTCTGTGGCTTTGCTCAGACTGCTTCCCCCAACAGGACTGCTCAGCCCCTTGGCTCATGACGGTCGGGTGAACAGCCCTGGTCTCTGAGCTGAGCCAGGAGCACCCCTCGCCCTCCTTCCTGTATACTCGCCTACACCTGCCTGTGTGTGGACGGCAGGCCAAGGGGCTGCCCTACTCCCTTCATGCTCAGCACATAGTAGATGCTCAATAAATAAAAGCTCTTCGGCTGCAGTCAACAAACATCACCTCCAAGTCAGTGTTAGTTTAGCCCTTCCACCTGTTTCTAACCAAACACCAAGTGAGGATATTGGCCAGCAAGATGGTAAATGAGTTTCTTTCTCTTGCTACTGCCCACCTGGTCCTGGAGGAAACCAGGCTTTGTGAATGACTGGAAGGTTCTCAGCAATGTGTGGTATACACTGAGGAAAGGGTTTTCAAGCCAAAGAGAAGAAACATTAAGTGCTGATAATTGAGAGGTGGTCATTTTCATCAGCCCTGGACCACATGAATAGTGATACACCCTCAGTGTGACCGATTTCCTTGGTTACCTCGAACCTTGTTTGCAGTATTTCTATTCTTCACAAAATAAGTTTTTACTGAAATGGCTAAGGTTATCTATCTATCACCACGTGTCTTCTATTTGTCTTGTAAATTCCATTTATTGAGGCTTTATCATGGTTTCTGTCATTGTTTTTTTCTTCGTTATCGTTTGTACATTATCTTCTTCCTCCTTTCTCTCCCTCTTCCCCTCTCTTCACTTTCTTTCCCTCTCCCACCCTCCCCTTTCCTAGAACCTGGAATGGTGTTCTGTGCAATGTGGATTTTCAATGTTTACTAACTGAATAAATGTAAAAAAATTTTTTAAGACTTTATTTTTTTAGAGCAGTTTTAGATTCATAGCAAAATTGAGAGGAAAATACAGAGATTTCCCATATGCTCCCTGCTCCACACATGCACAGCCTCCACCATAGTCAGCATCATTCACCAGAGGGTTCATTTGTTACAATCAATGAATCTACATTGACACGTCATAATCACCCGAAGTCCATAGTTCACTCTTGGTGTTGTACAAAGTCCATAGTTCACTCCTGGTGTTGTACATTCTATGGAAAAATGTATAATGACACGTACCAATCATTACAGAATCCTGCTGCGTATTTTCACTGCCCCCCAAATCCTCTGTTCTCCACCCACTCCTTCTTCCTCTCCTCCAACCCCTGGCAACTACTGATCTTTTTACTGACCCCATAGTTTTGACTTTTTCAGAATGTCTCATGGTTGGAATCATATAGTACATACCACTTTCAGACTGCCTTCTTTCACTTAGTAATATGCATTTAAGTTTCCTCCATGTTTTTTTCATGGTTCAATGACTCATTTCTTTTTAGTGCTGAGTAATATTCCATTGTCTGGATATACAACAGTTTATTTATCCACTCACTTACTAAAGGACATCTTCCAAGTTTTGGCAATTATGAGTAAAGCTTCTGTAAACATCTGTGTACAGTTTTCTGTGTGTACACAAGTCTTAAACTCCTTTCAGTAAATACCAAGGAGTGCAATTGCTAGATCATAGGGTAAAACTATATTTAGTTTTGTAATAGACAACTAAACTGTCTTCCAAAGTGACTGCACCATTTTGCATTCCCATCAGCAATGAATGGGAGTTCCTGTTGCTCCACATCCTTGCCAGAGTTTACTGTTGTCAGCGTTTCAGATTTGGGTCATTCCAATAGGTGTGTAGTGGTATCTCCTTGTTTTAATTTGCAGTTCTCTGATGACATATTATGTGGAACATTTGTTCATAGGCATGTTTGCAATCTGTATATCTTTTCCAGTGAGTTGTCTAGTAAGGTCTTTGGCCCATTTTTCAATTGGATTGTTTTCTTATTGTTGAATTTTAGGAGTTCTTTGTATATTTTGAATTCGTTCTTTATGAGATGTGTCTTTTGCAAATATTTTCTCCCCATCTATGACTTATCTTCTCAGTTTCTTGACATTGTCTTTCACAGAGCAGAAGTTTTTAATTTTAATGAAGTCCAGCTTATTAATTCTTTCTTTCATGGACAAGTCCTTTGGTGTTGAATTTGAAATTCATCATCATACCTAAGGTCACCTAAGTTTTCTCCTATATTATCTTCTAGGAGTTTTATAGTTTTGTAATTTGCATTTAGGGCTATGATCCACAGAAGATCCCAAATTTAATTTCTGGGAAGAGTGTAAGTTCTGTGTCTAGATTTATTTTTTTCATGTGGATGTCCAGTTGTTCCAGCATCATTTGCTGAAGAGACTGTCTTTGCTCCCTTTTATATAGCCTTTGCTCCTTAATGGAAGATCAGTTGACTGTATTTTATATTTATGTGTTTCTATTTCTGGACTTTCTCTTTTGTTCCATTGATATACTTGTGTGTTCTCTCACCAATACTGCACTGTCTTAATTACTATGCTTCATAGAAAGTCTTAATGGCCTTTTTTCTCATATCATTTTCTCCACATGCTTAAGTAGAAAGCACTGTACACTTAAATAATATCAACTCTTTGAGTTGAGAGCCTCTGTACCATTATGAAACTGATTTAACTTTATTCGACGGTTGGGAAGCTAAGGTTCTCTAGATAGAAGAATATCACTGACTTTTTATGTGTGTCAAAGGACTACAGCAACTGATAAAATTAATGAACAGGAAGAAGGCTTGTGTATGTGCTTTTCTTCAACCACCCAGTGGGTGGGCACCAAGCTTTCACAGGATCTTTTGGGTTTGAGCCCATCCTTCTCTTCTCTGGCCTTGCTTTGAATATCAAATAGACAATTCAGGACTTCCTCTAAGCCAGGAACTGAGTAATTTGGGAAGAAAAGTGTATATTTTAATCGATTGTGAGGACTTTTCCTTCATGATGCTGCCTTAATGAGGAGGTTGTGTTTCCGTTGTAATCGCTCTTCTAAATTCTCTGTATCTCTCCCCTCATATGTATTTACACATTTCAGGATTTTGCTTGAAAAGTATATTATCTAACAAGTTGTCTACATCACACAGCACAAGAAAATCAGAGTTAAGTTGCAATGTAGGTTATCTGAAGGTTTGTTTCAGATATTGAGATTCTTTTCCATAATCTCTGTTAGGAAAGTTTTCTGCAGTTCTGTCTTGTTTTGGAATTTCCACATAAGTGGCTCCCCTTTTCTGTAGGACACAGGAAAGCACACATCTGTCCCCAATGAGGTCCATTAGGTAGATCATCCCTCAGAGTAAATCCCAAGAAGATTGCTGTTACCCTGGATCCTGACCTCCAAGCTGCAGAGTGGGGTTGGTCTAACCAGTTGATGCACATCATTTGAAGCAATGAATGCACTCTCGTAGAATGTTCTCAGTCCATGATGCTATGTAGGAAACAGTTTTCACTTCCTTTAGTTACGGGTAAGGTTTTACGACATGGTTATAAACCCTTGCAAGTGTGCACTTTTAATGGAGATGTTGCCTAAATTTTAATTATCACAGTACAAGGGGTTCTTAAAGAAGATTGTAAGGTGGGAGTGAAATAAGAGGAGAAAATTATGGCGCAGGTGACGGCAGATAATCTAGGACCATATTAGAAACAGTCAGATAGCTGAAATCCAGGTACAGAGGACATGCAATATAAATTATGTAATAAATGGAAATTGTATTTTTGAAACCCTGAAAAGCATAACTGAATTAATCTCCTGATTTGAGCTCCATGGGCTGCACCTCATTCTCTGCAAAGCTATACACCTAGTGCTGAACAAGACAAAATGTAGAGAAGCCATCGTTGGTTGGCAGAACTAAAATTAAATAAAGATTGCTTTATTCCCCGATAGAGATGGAAAAAGGGGTCTCTGAGTGGTTGTAAAGCCAAGCTGCGGTGCTGCAATTTTATAACTGCTCAGAGTTTTCAAGTTCTTAGGCAGACACCCAAGCTCTTCCTTTTTGGGGTCACCTACCATAAGAAATAAACCTGCTTCTATGGTGCTGTCAGAGCAGCATTACTGGGCAAACATTCACTCATGGATGGGATTTTTGCTTTGTTTTATGTTTTGCTGCCCGAGATCTCAGGTTCCATCCTTTTTCTGGAGACTGATCCTTTTCCATTGGAATTTGGAGGTGATAAGGGCAGGAGGCGTTACTAACCAGATCCGCCATCTGTAGAGGTGGGCGCTGGAGGCCCAAGAGTCTTGTGTTGGGAGACATGGTCCCTGGACCCGCCTGCAAAGCCTTCCTGTTTTGGTCGTATTTGTCTAGTTTTGAACTGAAAAGGAATTTGCTTAAGTTCAGAAAAAAAATTGTAAATAAAATCTTAAAGCTTGTTCACTAAAGGTTCCCGTGTGTATATCGGGAGGTTGTAGAGGATTTTTGTGTGCTTACCACATACCATGATAGAACTTATTTTTTTCTCCATGATTTGGTACTTGTTCACTCTGTTGTCTGTGTATGTGTTCACATGTGCACTAGCAGTGGACATGTCTGTGCATTCAGACCAAAAGCTCCACCATTTAGATCCAGGGCTGTGAGATATCCACAGTTCCCTGTGTTTGTATTTTATGCTGTTCAAAAGTTAGTGATGTTTAAAGGCACACTAATGAAAACCTTTTGTATGCATTACTACAGTGAACTTCCTCTACCAGAAAATAAGTAGAAGTTAATATTTTTCCCCCATTGTAATATTACTGTTTACCAAAATGTAAATAGAGATTGACAAGCAATCTATAAGTTCCACCTTAACACTAAAGGAAAATAAAATTTTTAATTACTAAAGGAATATGAATCAGAGCAGATTTTCAAAATTTTTAAGTAACAAAATTCTGTTTTAAAATATGATCTAGATGGAACCCTGCTAAGGACTAAATTGTGTCCCCCACATCCCACAAATTTCATAGGTTGAAGTCCTAATACCCAGTGAGATAGTTTTTGGAGATGGGGCCTTTGGGAGGTGATTAGGTTCAGAGGAGGTCATGAGGGTGTGGCCCCCATGATGATATCAGTGCCCTTATAAAAAGGGACAAGAGACAACTTGCTTTCTCTCTCTCTTTCCCTCTGTCTGTCTCTCTCTCTCATGAGATGTGAGAAAGATGGTCATCCGCAAGCTAGGAAGAGAAACTGACCGTGCTGGTCCCTTGATCTTGGACTTTTCAGTGTCCAGCACTGTGAGAAATAAACGTCTGTTGTTTAAACCACCCAGTCTATGCTATTTTGTTACAGCAGCCTGAGCAGACTAATACAAATACCCATATATAAAGCAGTTTAAAATGACACTTATTATGTATAATTTTATATTATATATCATTACATAGAGTATATTATGTATTGTTATATATTACATAAATTATGTGTAAATGCTTTATAAGCAAATTTTATAACACATGATAAAATCAACTAATGGTAATATTAGTTAATTTGGTGTTGCCTGATGTGTTAAAATTGATTTATAACATTTTGGAGTCTTTGCATTGTTTTTATGTATATATTTCAATTGTTAGAAATATTTCGAATACTTCAAATATTTGCAGAATATCTAAAAGCACCATTGGGAAACTTGGTGGTGTTTCTAAAAGTTTGAAAACCATTAAACAAAACTTTATCCAAATATATTTAAGCTTTTCTTGAAGGTGTTTGGAAGAGTCCTCTGGATGAGAATGTGGACTTTTTGATAAACCCTCCTGCTGAGTAGAGAGACTGCAGTATAGTATATAAGAACACAGGCTCTGTTTGAACACTGGTCCCTGATTACGAATCTCACTTTCCTAATTTGTAAAATGATGTTGTATTAGTCTGCTAGGGTTGCTGTGACAAAATACCCAGACTGGGTGGAACAAACAATAGTAATTTATTTTCTCTTCTGGAGACCAGAAGTCCGAGATCAATGTGCCGTAGGGCTAGTTTCTGGAAAGACCTCTCTTCCTGGCTCATGGACGACCATCTTCTCAGTGTCCTCACATGGCCTTTCCTCTGTGTGTGAGAGAGAGAGAGCCCTGGGGTCTGGGGTCTCTTCCTCTTCTTGTAAGGACACCAGTCTTATTGGATCAGGGCCCTACCCTCATGACCTCATCGAACCCTCATCACCTCCCTAAAGACTCCGTCTCCAAATACAGTCACTTTGGGGGCTGGAGCTTCAATGTATGGATTTGGGGAACACAATTCAGTCCATAACAGGGAAAATCAAGCACTTAACTCAGGACTGGTGTGAGGTTTAAGTGGATTGACTCATAAGGGGGACTTAGAACAGGGCCTGGCACAGAGTAAGCGCTGCATAATTTGTTAGCTGTGTTTATTGCCGGAAAAAATCATGGCCTCATAAAAACCACGCTCTTCTTATTAAGAGAGTGGCTGCACTTTGGGAAGTGGCGGAACATGCGTGTGTTTTCACTGAGTGCTGTCTTGGCAGACAGAGGTCGGAATCGGTCCTCTGTCGCCTGCAGCTTGAGCCGTGGTTCCCCTGGGGCCCTCCGGGGGTGGGAAGCAATGGAGCCACTCGATGCCTTGGCAACTGAGTGTGCAGTTTTCTGGTTATCAGCCCTCATGGTCCTGAGCAAGCTGGTCCACAGAGCACGATTAGAAGGCAGCTTGAACGACGGCTGTCCCAGTCCGATCTGCACACTTCAGGTTTGCCGGGCAGGGCTGGCCTAAGACGGCCGAGTGTAAACATTCAAGCTCAGCTGGGGGTGGAAGCTGGGTTTCATCATCCTTTGTAGCCTTGGGATCCAGCCTGGTGACTATGGAAACATAGTAAGTGTTGGATGAATGGAAAAGTCTATAAATTATGGGCGAATGGCATCTTTCTTTTAGTTAAAGATTCTGTGAGAGGCTAAGCATTGTTGGCTGCTTCTTTTCTGGCAAAACAGAAAAAGGAAAGAAGGAAGGAAGGAAGGAAAGAAGGGAGGGAAGGAGGAAGGAAGAAAGAAAGGAAAAGAAAAATACAGAAAAGAAGACAGAAACGGAAGGATGTAAGGAAGGAAGGAGGGATGGAAGGAGGGAAGAGAGAGAAAAGAAGGGAAGGAGAGAGAGGAAGAAAGGGAGTTAAGAGGATGTGCACGGCCGTCTTGGAGGACAGACCTGGCTGTCATGGGCTTCACCTACCTCTCTTATGGTGTATGTCACCACATTAATTCCTCTCTGCTCTGACACCCACTCTTGTGTGCCCCCGGGGCTGTGCTGAGACTGGCTCCACCCAGGTTCTCTTGACATGGAAGACAGGGTGTCTGCAGTCCACAGGTGTGAGAACACACGACACTGGGAAGTAATTAGCCAAGGCAGCAAAGAAGTAAGTGGAGAAGGGAAAGCTTCTTGGCAGTTTCCATCCTCATCCTTGTCATTCCTCTTTCTTGTCCTTCTCTTGGGCTTTTTCTAATTGTGGAATGTCTGGTGCAGAGGGAAAAATCATTCAGAAGAAGCCCAGAGGAGTCCGGCTGGGCGTGAGGTGGGACAGTGATGTACGCGCCCGTCTGCCTGGGTTCAGGGCAACATTAAGGCACTTGGTGAGCTGAGACCAGGTCCTGGGACCAATTGGGCGGATGGGCTTAAGGCACAGACGCACATACATGCGCACACACACACACACACACACACACACACACACACAGACCCATGTGTAACTGAGAAAGATCACGGGGATGGGAGTGGAAGGACCACGACGTTCTGGAGGGCTAGGACTCTGGTTCAAGGCAAGCGCTTACCACTTGCTGTTTCCGTGACCTTTTCACAAAGCGTGATTTCTCCACTTCCTCATGTAAAACAAAAAGATTGATGATCTCCAAAGCCCCTTCTGGCCTCTAAATCTTATAATTATGCTGCATAATCTTACCCTTCCGCTGACAGGATTTTCTCATCCCAGAAGCTCGGAGGGAGGCACCAGTGTTGCCTTAGAGAGATGCAGAGCGGATGTGGGATGCTGAGCTCTGGGGTGAGGGCTCGGCTGCAGATTTCCTGGGATTTCTGAGTAGTTTCCCAAGAGCCCAGCCAATGAGCTGCTGCCCAAAATGATAGAAGTTAACAACAAAATCAGGGGAACAAACACATGTAAAGAAACTAAGAAAATGGCTGTGAAGACTTGGGGGTGAAAGCCCGAGAATCTGGGCTGATGCCCATGAGGTGTCTGTGCCCCCATCACGGGGGTCCTCACCCCCATCAGCTTCCCAGTGTCAGCATTCAGACAGAGTACAGGACGGCCCAGCAGGAGATAGACTGTTACTGGCCAGGGTCAGAGCTTAGACAAATCTCTAAAACACAGAAAAGCAACTTGGGATTTAGGGGGTTAAAATTTCCAGCAGCTTTAAAAAATTGCCCTTCCCCTCCGCAAAATGAATAATCAAAGACATTTTGGCCATTGGCTCATAAATAGAGCAGCTCGAAAGCACAAGAAATCATGCCAGTAGTGCAGGGAGGCCTAAAATCTCTGAATTATATATTAATATGTCATGTGAGAAGAAAAAGTGCTAAAGAAATAGTGTAAGAAAAATAAATAAAACCACATTAAAAGTGAGCATGTCCCATTTGGTCAGTTATGTCAAACATAAAACAACAAAAAGCACTCTTAGGAAGTTATCAACATTTTTAATTTTACTGCTGCTTTTTCCATT